>NC_091688.1:52733560-53036590 GCF_041296265.1 Equus caballus
CAGGCCTGTTTCCAAAGGGCGAGTTGGGCCCCAAAGCATCTTGCTTCCAGCTCTTTGGGAAGCTAAGAAACAACACGCTCTGCACAGTGCTCTTACAGCCTACTGGGAACATCTCTTACAAAGACCTGTGAAATGCAGTTGCTTTGCAGGCCGGATCTGGCTGAACTAGAACTTCTGCTCTGCGTGTGCTACATTGCCCTAGAGCTGAAAGGCACAACGTGCAGGCTTCTTTGCAAAGGGCGAGTTGGGCCGCAAAGCAACTTGCTTCCAGCTCCTTGGGAAGCTAATAAACAACTCGCACTGCACAGTGCTCTTACAGCCTACTGGGAACATCTCATACAAAGGCCTGTCAAACGCAGTTTCTTTGCAGGCCTGATCTGGCTGAGGTAGAACTTCTGCTCTGGGTGTGCTACATGGCCCTAGAGCTGAAAGGCACAACGTGCAGGCTTCTTTCCAAAGGGCGAGTTGGGCCCCAAAGCATCTTGCTTCCAGCTCTTTGGGCTAGCTATGAAACAACTCGCTCTGCACAGTGCTCTTACAGCCTACCGGGAACATCTCTTACAAAGGCCTGTGAAACGCAGTTTCTTTGCAGGCCTGATCTGGCTGAAGTAGAACTTCTGCTCTGGGTGTGCTACATTGGCCTAGAGCTGAAAGGCACAACGTGCAGGCTTCTTTCCAAAGGGCGAGTTGGGCCCCAAAGCTTCTTGCTTCCAGCTCTTTGGGAAGCTAAGAAACAACTCGCTCTGCACAGTGCTCTTACAGCCTACCGGGAACATCTCTTACAAAGGCCTGTGAAACGCAGTTTCTTTGCAGGCCTGATGTGGCTGAAGTAGAACTTCTGCTCTGTGTGTGCTACATGGCCCTAGAGCTGAAAGGCACAACGTGCAGGCTTCTTTCCAAAGGGCGAGTTGGGCCCCAAAGCATCTTGCTTCCAGCTCTTTGGGCTAGCTATGAAACAACTCGCTCTGCACAGTGCTCTTACAGCCTACCGGGAGCATCACTTACAAAGGCCTGTGAAATGCAGTTTCTTTGCAGGCCTGATCTGGCTGAACTAGAACTTCTGCTCTGGGTGTGCTACATTGCCCTAGAGCTGAAAGGCACAACGTGCAGGCTTCTTTCCAAAGGGCGAGTTGGGCCCCAAAGCATCTTGCTTCCAGCTCTTTGGGAAGCTAAGAAACAACTCGCTCTGCACAGTGCTCTTACAGCCTACCGGGAACATCTCTTACAAAGGCCTGTGAAACGCAGTATCTTTGCAGGCCTGATCTGGCTGAAGTGGAACTTCTGCTCTGGGTGCTCTACATTGCCCTAGAGCTGAAAGGCACAACGTGCAGGCTTCTTTCCAAAGGGCGAGTTGGGCCCCAAAGCATCTTGCTTCCAGCTCTTTGGGAAGCTAAGTAACAACTCGCTCTGCACAGTTCTCTTACAGCCTACCGGGAACATCTCTTACAAAGGCCTGTGAAACGCAGTTTCTTTGCAGGCCTGATCTGGCTGAAGTAGAACTTCTGCTCTGGGTGTGCTACATGGCCCTAGAGCTGAAAGGCACAATGTGCAGGCTTCTTTGCAAAAGGCGAGTTGGGCCCCAAAGCATCTTGCTTCCAGCTCTTTGGGCTAGCTATGAAACAACTCGCTCTGCACAGTGCTCTTACAGCCTACCGGAACCATCACTTACAAAGGCCTGTGAAATGCAGTTTCTTTGCAGGCCTGATCACGCTGCACTAGAACTTCTGCTCTGGGTGTGCTACATTGCCCTAGAGCTGAAGGGCACAACGTGCAGGCCTGTTTCCAAAGGGCGAGTTGGGCCCCAAAGCATCTTGCTTCCAGCTCTTTGGGAAGCTAAGAAACAAGTCGCTCTGCACAGTGCTCTTACAGCCTACCGGGAACATCTCTTACAAAGGCCTGTGAAATGCAGTTTCTTTGCAGGCCTGATCTGGCTGAACTAGAACTTCTGCTCTGGGTGTGCTACATTGGCCTAGAGCTGAAAGGCACAACGTGCAGGCTTCTTTCCAAAGGGCGAGTTGGGCCCCAAAGCATCTTGCTTCCAGCTCTTTGGGAAGCTAATAAACAAGGCGCTCTGCACAGTGCTCTTACAGCCTACCGGGAACATCTCTTACAAAGGCCTGTGAAACGCAGTTTCTTTGCAGGCCGGATCTGGCTGAACTAGAACTTCTGCTCTGGGTGTGCTACATTGCCCTAGAGCTGAAAGGCACAACGTGCAGGCTTCTTTCCAAAGGGCGAGTTGGGCCCCAAAGCATCTTGCTTCCAGCTCTTTGGGCTAGCTATGAAACAACTCGCTCTGCACAGTGCTCTTACAGCCTACCGGGAACATCTCTTATAAGGCCTGTTAAACACAGTTTCTTTGCAGGCCTGAACTGGCTGAACTAGAACTTCTGCTCTGCGTGTGCTACATTGCCCTAGAGCTGAAAGGCACAACGTGCAGGCTTCTTTTCAAAGGGCGAGTTAGGCCCCAAAGCATCTTGCTTCCAGCTCTTTGTTAAGCTAAGAAACAACTCGCTCTGCACAGTGCTCTTACAGCCTACCGGGAGCATCAGTTACAAAGGCCTGTGAAACGCAGTTTCTTTGCAGGCCTGATCTGGCTGAAGTGGAACTTCTGCTCTGGGTGCTCTACATTGCCCTAGAGCTGAAAGGCACAACGTGCAGGCTTCTTTCCAAAGGGCGAGTTGGGCCCCAAAGCATCTTGCTTTCAGCTCTTTGGGAAGCTAAGAAACAACTCGCTCTGCACAGTGCTTTTACAGAGTCCCGGGAACATCTCTTACAAAGGCCTGTGTAACGCACTTTCTTTGCAGGCCTGATTTGGCTGAAGTAGAACTTCTGCTCTGGGTGTGCTACATTGGCCTAGAGCTGAAAGGCACAACGTGCAGGCTTCTTTCCAAAGGGCGAGTTGGGCCCCAAAGCATCTTGCTTCCAGCTCTTTGGGCTAGCTATGAAACAACTCGCTCTGCACAGTGCTCTTACAGCCTACCGGGAACATCTCTTACAAAGGCCTGTGAAACGAAGTTTCTTGGCAGGCCTGATCTGGCTGAACTAGAACTTCTGCTCTGGGTGTGCTACATTGCCCTAGAGCTGAAAGGCACAACGTGCAGGCTTCTTTCCAAAGGTCGAGTTGGGCCCCAAAGCATCTTGATTCCAGCTCTTTGGGACGCTAAGAAACAACTCGCTCTGCACAGTGCTCTTACTGCCTACCGGGAATATCTCTTACAAAGGCCTGTGAAACGCAGTTTCTTTGCAGGCCTGATGTGGCTGAAGTAGAACTTCTGCTCTGGGTGTGCTACATTGCCCTAGAGCTGAAAGGCACAACCTACAGGCTTCTTTGCAAAGGGCGAGTTGGGCCCCAAACCATCTTGCTTCCAGCTCTTTGGGCTAGCTATGAAACAATTCGCTCTGCACAGTGCTCTTACAGCCTAGTGGGAACATCTCTTACAAAGGCCTGTTAAACACAGTTTGTTTGCAGGCCTGATCTGGCTGAACTAGAAATTCTGCTCTGCGTGTGCTACATTGCCCTAGAGCTGAAAGGCACAACGTGCAGGCTTCTTTGCAAAGGGCGAGTTGGGACGCAAAGCATCTTGCTTCCAGCTCCTTGGGAAGCTAAGAAACAACTCGCTCTGCACAGTGCTCTTACAGCCTACCGGAACCATCACTTACAAAGGCCTGTGAAATGCAGTTTCTTTGCAGGCCTGATCACGCTGCACTAGAACTTCTGCTCTGGGTGTGCTACATTGCCCTAGAGCTGAAGGGCGCAACGTGCAGGCCTGTTTCCAAAGGGCGAGTTGGGCCCCAAAGCATCTTGCTTCCAGCTCTTTGGGAAGCTAAGAAACAAGTCGCTCTGCACAGTGCTCTTACAGCCTACTGGGAACATCTCTTACAAAGGCCTGTGAAACGCAGTTTCTTTGCAGGCCTGATCTGGCTGAACCAGAACTTCTGCTCTGGGTGTGATACATTTCCCTAGAGCTGAAAGGCACAATGTGCCGGCTTCTTTCCAAAGGGCGAGTTGGGCCCCAAAGCATCTTGCTTCCAGCTCTTTGGGAAGCAAAGAAACAACTCGCTCTGCACAGTGCTTTTACAGCCTACCGGGAACATCTCTTACAAAGGCATCTCAAACGCAATTTCTTTGCAGGCCTGATCTGGCTGAAGTAGAACTTCTGCTCTGGGTGTGCTACATTGGCCTAGAGCTGAAAGGCACAACGTGCAGGCTTCTTTCCAAAGGGCGAGTTGGGCCCCAAAGCATCTTGCTTCCAGCTCTTTGGGAAGCTAAGAAACAACTCGCTCTGCACAGTGCTCTTACAGCCTACCGGGAACATCTCTTACAAAGGCCTGTGAAACGCAGTTTCTTTGCAGGCCTGATCTGGCTGAACTAGAACTTCTGCTCTGCGTGTGCTACATTGCCCTAGAGCTGAAAGGCACAACGTGCATGCTTCTTTGCAAAGGGCGAGTTGGGCCGCAAAGCATCTTGCTTCCAGCTCCTTGGGAAGCTAAGAAACAACTCGCTCTGCACAGTGCTCTTACAGCCTACCGGGAACATCTCTTACAAAGGCCTGTGAAACGCAGTTTCTTTGCAGGCCTGATCTCGCTGAAGTAGAACTTCTGCTCTGGGTGCGCTACATTGGCCTAGAGCTGAAAGGCACAACGTGCAGGCTTCTTTCCAAAGGGCGAGTTGGGCCCCAAAGCATCTTGCTTCCAGCTCTTTGGGAAGCTAAGAAACAACTCGCTCTGCACAGTGCTCTTACTGCCTACCGGGAATATCTCTTACAAAGGCCTGTGAAACGCAGTTTCTTTGCAGGCCTGATGTGGCTGAAGTAGAACTTCTGCTCTGGGTGTGCTACATTGCCCTAGAGCTGAAAGGCACAACGTGCAGGCTTCTTTGCAAAGGGCGAGTTGGGCCCCAAAGCATCTTGCTTCCAGCTCTTTGGGAAGCTAAGAAACAACTCGCTCTGCACAGTGCTCTTACAGCCTACCGGGAACATCTCTTACAAAGGCCTGTGAAACGCAGTTTCTTTGCAGGCCTGATCTGGCTGAAGTAGAACTTCTGCTCTGGGTGTGCTACATTGGCCTAGAGCTGAAAGGCACAACGTGCAGGCTTCTTTCCAAAGGGCGAGTTAGGCCCCAAACCATCTTGCTTCCAGCTCTTTGGGAAGCTAAGAAACAATTCGCTCTGCACAGTGCTCTTACAGCCTAGTGGGAACATCTCTTACAAAGGCCTGTTAAACACAGTTTCTTTGCAGGCCTGATCTGGCTGAACTAGAAATTCTGCTCTGCGTGTGCTACATTGCCCTAGAGCTGAAAGGCACAACGTGCAGGTTTCTTTCCAAAGGGCGAGTTGGGCCCCAAAGCATCTTGCTTCCAGCCCTTTGGGAAGCTAATAAACAAGGCGCTCTGCACAGTGCTCTTACAGCCTACCGGGAACATCTCTTACAAAGGCCTCTGAAACGCAGTTTCTTTGCAGGCCGGATCTGGCTGAACTAGAACTTCTGCTCTGGGTGTGCTACATTGGCCTAGAGCTGAAAGGCACAACGTGCAGGCTTCTTTCCAAAGGGCGAGTTGGGCCCCAAAGCATCTTGCTTCCAGCTCTTTGGGCTAGCTATGAAACAACTCGCTCTGCACAGTGCTCTTACAGCCTACCGGGAACATCTCATACAAAGGCCTGTGAAACGAAGTTTCTTGGCAGGCCTGATCTGGCTGAACTAGAACTTCTGCTCTGGGTGTGCTACATTGCCCTAGAGCTGAAAGGCACAACGTGCAGGCTTCTTTCCAAAGGTCGAGTTGGGCCCCAAAGCATCTTGCTTCCAGCTCTTTGGGAAGCTAAGAAACAACTCGCTCTGCACAGTGCTCTTACTGCCTACCGGGAATATCTCTTACAAAGGCCTGTGAAACGCAGTTTCTTTGCAGGCCTGATGTGGCTGAAGTAGAATTTCTGGTCTGGGTGTGCTACATTGCCCTAGAGCTGAAAGGCACAACCTACAGGCTTCTTTGCAAAGGGCGAGTTGGGCCCCAAAGCATCTTGCTTCCAGCCCTTTGGGAAGCTAATAAACAAGGCGCTCTGCACAGTGCTCTTACAGCCTACCGGGAACATCTCTTACAAAGGCCTCTGAAACGCAGTTTCTTTGCAGGCCGGATCTGGCTGAACTAGAACTTCTGCTCTGGGTGTGCTACATTGGCCTAGAGCTGAAAGGCACAACGTGCAGGCTTCTTTGCAAAGGGCGAGTTGGGCCGCAAAGCATCTTGCTTCCAGCTCCTTGGGAAGCTAAGAAACAACTCGCTCTGCACAGTGCTCTTACAGCCTACCGGGAACATCTCTTACAAAGGCCTGTGAAATGCAGTTTCTTTGCAGGCCTGATCACGCTGCACTAGAACTTCTGCTCTGGGTGTGCTACATTGCCCTAGAGCTGAAGGGCACAACGTGCAGGCTTCTTTCCAAAGGGCGAGTTGGGCCCCAAAGCATCTTGCTTCCAGCTCTTTGGGAAGCTAAGAAACAACTCGCTATGCACAGTGCTCTTACAGCCTACCGGGAACATCTCTTCCAAAGGCCTGTGAAACGCAGTTTCTTTGCAGGCCTGATCTGGCTGAAGTGGAACTTCTGCTCTGGGTGTGCTACATTGCCCTAGAGCTGAAAAGCACAACGTGCAGGCTTCTTTCCAAAGGGCGAGTTGGGCCCCAAAGCATCTTGCTTCCAGCTCTTTGGGAAGCTAAGAAACAACTCGCTCTGCACAGTGCTCTTACAGCCTACCGGGAGCATCAGTTACAAAGGCCTGTGAAATGCAGTTTCTTTTCAGGCCTAATCTGGCTGAACCAGAACTTCTGCTCTGGGTGTGCTACATTTCCCTAGAGCTGAAAGGCACAATGTGCAGGCTTCTTTCCAAAGGGCGAGTTGGGCCCCAAAGCATCTTGCTTCCAGCTCTTTGGGAAGCTAAGAAACAACTCGCTCTGCACAGTGCTTTTACAGCCTACCGGGAACATCTCTTACAAAGGCATCTCAAACGCAATTTCTTTGCAGGCATGATCTGGCTGAAGTAGAACTTCTGCTCTGGGTGTGCTACATTGGCCTAGAGCTGAAAGGCACAACGTGCAGGCTTCTTTCCAAAGGGCGAGTTGGGCCCCAAAGCTTCTTGCTTCCAGCTCTTTGGGAAGCTAAGAAACAACTCGCTCTGCACAGTGCTCTTACAGCCTACCGGGAACATCTCTTACAAAGGCCTGTGAAACGCAGTTTCTTTGCAGGCCTGATCTGGCTGAACTAGAACTTCTGCTCTGCGTGTGCTACATTGCCCTAGAGCTGAAAGGCACAACGTGCAGGTTTCTTTCCAAAGGGCGAGTTGGGCCCCAAAGCATCTTGCTTCCAGCTCTTTGGGAAGCTAATAAACAAGGCGCTCTGCACAGTGCTCTTACAGCCTACCGGGAACATCTCTTACAAAGGCCTGTGAATCGCAGTTTCTTTGCAGGCCGGATCTGGCTGAACTAGAACTTCTGCTCTGGGTGTGCTACATTGGCCTAGAGCTGAAAGGCACAACGTGCAGGCTTCTTTCCAAAGGGCGAGTTGGGCCCCAAAGCATCTTGCTTCCAGCTCTTTGGGCTAGCTATGAAACAACTCGCTCTGCACAGTGCTCTTACAGCCTACCGGGAACATCTCATACAAAGGCCTGTGAAACGAAGTTTCTTGGCAGGCCTGATCTGGCTGAAGTAGAACTTCTGGTCTGGTTGTGCTACATTGCCCTAGAGCTGAAAGGCACAACCTACAGGCTTCTTTGCAAAGGGCGAGTTGGGCCCCAAAGCATCTTGCTTCCAGCTCTTTGGGAAGCTAAGAAACAACTCGCTCTGCACAGTGCTCTTACAGCCTACCGGGAACATCTCTTACAAAGGCCTGTGAAACGCAGTTTCTTTGCAGGCCTGATCTCGCTGAAGTAGAACTTCTGCTCTGGGTGTGCTACATTGGCCTAGAGCTGAAAGGCACAACGTGCAGGCTTCTTTCCAAAGGGCGAGTTAGGCCCCAAACCATCTTGCTTCCAGCTCTTTGGGCTAGCTATGAAACAATTCGCTCTGCACAGTGCTCTTACAGCCTAGTGGGAACATCTCTTACAAAGGCCTGTTAAACACAGTTTCTTTGCAGGCCTGATCTGGCTGAACTAGAAATTCTGCTCTGCGTGTGCTACATTGCCCTAGAGCTGAAAGGCACAACGTGCAGGCTTCTTTGCAAAGGGCGAGTTGGGCCGCAAAGCATCTTGCTTCCAGCTCCTTGGGAAGCTAAGAAACAACTCGCTCTGCACAGTGCTCTTACAGCCTACCGGAACCATCACTTACAAAGGCCTGTGAAATGCAGTTTCTTTGCAGGCCTGATCACGCTGCACTAGAACTTCTGCTCTGGGTGTGCTACATTGCCCTAGAGCTGAAGGGCGCAACGTGCAGGCCTGTTTCCAAAGGGCGAGTTGGGCCCCAAAGCATCTTGCTTCCAGCTCTTTGGGAAGCTAAGAAACAAGTCGCTATGCACAGTGCTCTTACAGCCTACTGGGAACATCTCTTACAAAGGCCTGTGAAACGCAGTTTCTTTGCAGGCCTTATCTGGCTGAACCAGAACTTCTGCTCTGGGTGTGATACATTTCCCTAGAGCTGAAAGGCACAATGTGCAGGCTTCTTTCCAAAGGGCGAGTTGGGCCCCAAAGCATCTTGCTTCCAGCTCTTTGGGAAGCTAAGAAACAACTCGCTCTGCACAGTGCTTTTACAGCCTACCGGGAACATCTCTTACAAAGGCATCTCAAACGCAATTTCTTTGCAGGCCTGATCTGGCTGAAGTAGAACTTCTGCTCTGGGTGTGCTACATTGGCCTAGAGCTGAAAGGCACAACGTGCAGGCTTCTTTCCAAAGGGCGAGTTGGGCCCCAAAGCATCTTGCTTCCAGCTCTTTGGGAAGCTAAGAAACAACTCGCTCTGCACAGTGCTCTTACAGCCTACCGGGAACATCTCTTACAAAGGCCTGTGAAACGCAGTTTCTTTGCAGGCCTGATCTGGCTGAACTAGAACAACTGCTCTGCGTGTGTTACATTGCCCTAGAGCTGAAAGGCACAACGTGCAGGCTTCTTTGCAAAGGGCGAGTTGGGCCGCAAAGCATCTTGCTTCCAGCTCCTTGGGAAGCTAAGAAACAACTCGCTCTGCACAGTGCTCTTACAGCCTACCGGGAACATCTCTTACAAAGGCCTGTGAAACGCAGTTTCTTTGCAGGCCTGATCTCGCTGAAGTAGAACTTCTGCTCTGGGTGCGCTACATTGGCCTAGAGCTGAAAGGCACAACCTGCAGGCTTCTTTCCAAAGGGCGAGTTGGGCCCCAAAGCATCTTGCTTCCAGCTCTTTGGGAAGCTAAGAAACAACTCGCTCTGCACAGTGCTCTTACAGCCTACCGGGAACATCTCTTACAAAGGCCTGTGAAACGCAGTTTCTTTGCAGGCCTGATGTGGCTGAAGTAGAACTTCTGCTCTGGGTGTGCTACATGGCCCTAGAGCTGAAAGGCACAATGTGCAGGCTTCTTTGCAAAAGGCGAGTTGGGCCCCAAAGCATCTTGCTTCCAGCTCTTTGGGCTAGCTATGAAACAACTCGCTCTGCACAGTGCTCTTACAGCCTACCGGGAACATCTCTTACAAAGGCCTGTGAAATGCAGTTTCTTTGCAGGCCTGATCACGCTGCACTAGAACTTCTGCTCTGGGTGTGCTACATTGCCCTAGAGCTGAAGGGCACAACGTGCAGGCTTCTTTCCAAAGGGCGAGTTGGGCCCCAAAGCATCTTGCTTCCAGCTCTTTGGGAAGCTAAGAAACAACTCGCTCTGCACAGTGCTCTTACAGCCTACCGGGAGCATCAGTTACAAAGGCCTGTGAAATGCAGTTTCTTTGCAGGCCTAATCTGGCTGAACCAGAACTTCTGCTCTGGGTGTGCTACATTTCCCTAGAGCTGAAAGGCACAATGTGCAGGCTTCTTTCCAAAGGGCGAGTTGGGCCCCAAAGCATCTTGCTTCCAGCTCTTTGGGAAGCTAAGAAACAACTCGCTCTGCACAGTGCTTTTACAGCCTACCGGGAACATCTCTTACAAAGGCATCTCAAACGCAATTTCTTTGCAGGCATGATCTGGCTGAAGTAGAACTTCTGCTCTGGGTGTGCTACATTGGCCTAGAGCTGAAAGGCACAACGTGCAGGCTTCTTTCCAAAGGGCGAGTTGGGCCCCAAAGCATCTTGCTTCCAGCTCTTTGGGAAGCTAAGAAACAACTCGCTCTGCACAGTGCTCTTACAGCCTACCGGGAACATCTCTTACAAAGGCCTGTGAAACGCAGTTTCTTTGCAGGCCTGATCTGGCTGAACTAGAACTTCTGCTCTGCGTGTGCTACATTGCCCTAGAGCTGAAAGGCACAACGTGCAGGCTTCTTTGCAAAGGGCGAGTTGGGCCGCAAAGCATCTTGCTTCCAGCTCCTTGGGAAGCTAAGAAACAACTCGCTCTGCACAGTGTTCTTACAGCCTACCGGGAACATCTCTTACAAAGGCCTGTGAAACGCAGTTTCTTTGCAGGCCTGATCTCGCTGAAGTAGAACTTCTGCTCTGGGTGTGCTCCATTGGCCTAGAGCTGAAAGGCACAACCTGCAGGCTTCTTTCCAAAGGGCGAGTTGGGCCCCAAAGCATCTTGCTTCCAGCTCTTTGGGAAGCTAAGAAACAACTCGCTCTGCACAGTGCTCTTACAGACTACCGGGAACATCTCATACAAAGGCCTGTCAAACGCAGTTTCTTTGCAGGCCTGATCTGGCTGAGGTAGAACTTCTGCTCTGGGTGTGCTACATGGCCCTAGAGCTGAAAGGCACAACGTGCAGGCTTCTTTCCAAAGGGCGAGTTGGGCCCCAAAGCATCTTGCTTCCAGCTCTTTGGGCTAGCTATGAAACAACTCGCTCTGCACAGTGCTCTTACAGCCTACCGGGAATATCTCTTACAAAGGCCTGTGAAACTAAGTTTCTTGGCAGGCCTGATCTGGCTGAACTAGAACTTCTGCTCTGGGTGTGCTACATTGCCCTAGAGCTGAAAGGCACAACGTGCAGGCTTCTTTCCAAAGGGCGAGTTGGGCCCCAAAGCATCTTGCTTCCAGCTCTTTGGGAAGCTAAGAAACAACTCGCTCTGCACAGTGCTCTTACTGCCTACCGGGAATATCTCTTACAAAGGCCTGTGAAATGCAGTTTCTTTGCAGGCCTGATTTGGCTGAAGTAGAACTTCTGCTCTGGGTGTGCTACATTGCCCTAGAGCTGAAAGGCACAACGTGCAGGCTTCTTTGCAAAGGGCGAGTTGGGCCCCAAAGCATCTTGCTTCCAGCTCTTTGGGAAGCTAAGAAACAACTCGCTCTGCACAGTGCTCTTACAGCCTACCGGGAACATCTCTTACAAAGGCCTGTGAAACGCAGTTTCTTTGCAGGCCTGATCTGGCTGAAGTAGAACTTCTGCTCTGGGTGTGCTACATTGGCCTAGAGCTGAAAGGCACAACGTGCAGGCTTCTTTCCAAAGGGCGAGTTAGGCACCAAACCATCTTGCTTCCAGCTCTTTGGGAAGCTAAGAAACAATTCGCTCTGCACAGTGCTCTTACAGCCTAGTGGGAACATCTCTTACAAAGGCCTGTTAAACACAGTTTCTTTGCAGGCCTGATCACGCTGCACTAGAACTTCTGCTCTGGGTGTGCTACATTGCCCTAGAGCTGAAGGGCGCAACGTGCAGGCCTGTTTCCAAAGGGCGATTTGGGCCCCAAAGCATCTTGCTTCCAGCTCTTTGGGAAGCTAAGAAACAAGTCGCTCTGCACAGTGCTCTTACAGCCTACTGGGAACATCTCTTACAAAGGCCTGTGAAACGCAGTTTCTTTGCAGGCCTGATCTGGCTGAAGTAGAACTTCTGCTCTGGGTGTGCTACATTGCCCTAGAGCTGAAAGGCACAACGTGCAGGCTTCTTTGCAAAGGGCGAGTTGGGCCGCAAAGCAACTTGCTTCCAGCTCCTTGGGAAGCTAAGAAACAACTCGCTCTGCACAGTGCTCTTACAGCCTACCGGGAACATCTCTTACAAAGGCCTGTGAAACGCAGTTTCTTTGCAGGCCTGATGTGGCTGAAGTAGAACTTCTGCTCTGGGTGTGCTACTTTGGCCTAGAGCTGAAAGGCACAACCTGCAGGCTTCTTTCCAAAGGGCGAGTTGGGCCCCAAAGCATCATGCTTCCAGCTCTTTGGGAAGCTAAGAAACAACTCGCTCTGCACAGTGCTCTTACAGCCTACCGGGAACATCTCTTACAAAGTCCTGTGAAACGCAGTTTCTTTGCAGGCCTGATCTGGCTGAAGTAGAACTTCTGCTCTGAGTGTGCTACATGGCCCTAGAGCTGAAAGGCACAATGTGCAGGCTTCTTTGCAAAAGGCGAGTTGGGCCCCAAAGCATCTTGCTTCCAGCTCTTTGGGCTAGCTATGAAACAACTCGCTCTGCACAGTGCTCTTACAGCCTACCGGAACCATCACTTACAAAGGCCTGTGAAATGTAGTTTCTTTGCAGGCCTGATCACGCTGCACTAGAACTTCTGCTCTGGGTGTGCTACATTGCCCTAGAGCTGAAGGGCACAACGTGCAGGCTTCTTTCCAAAGGGCGAGTTGGGCCCCAAAGCATCTTGCTTCCAGCTCTTTGGGAAGCTAAGAAACAAGTCGCTCTGCACAGTGCTCTTACAGCCTACCGGGAACATCTCTTACAAAGGCCTGTGAAACGCAGTTTCTTTGCAGGCCTGATCTGGCTGAAGTGGAACTTCTGCTCTGGGTGCTCTACATTGCCCTAGAGCTGAAAGGCACAACGTGCAGGCTTCTTTCCAAAGGGCGAGTTGGGCCTCAAAGCATCTTGCTTCCAGCTCTTTGGGAACCTAAAAACAACTCGCTCTGCACAGTGCTCTTACAGCCTACCGGGAACTTCTCTTGCAAAGGCCTGTGAAACGCAGTTTCTTTGCAGGCCTGATCTGGCTGATGTAGAACTTCTGCTCTGGGTGTGCTACATTGCCCTAGAGCTGAAAGGCACAACGTGCAGGCTTCTTTCCAAAGGGCGAGTTGGGCCCCAAAGCATCTTGCTTCCAGCTCTTTGGGAAGCTAAGAAACAACTCGCTCTGCACAGTGCTCTTACAGCCTACCGGGAACATCTCTTACAAAGGCCTGTGAAACGCAGTTTCTTTGCAGGCCTGATCTGGCTAAAGTAGAACTTCTGCTGTGGGTGTGCTACATTGGCCTAGAGCTGAAAGGCACAACGTGCAGGCTCCTTTCCAAAGGGCGAGTTGGGCCCCAAAGCATCTTGCTTCCAGCTCTTTGGGAAGCTAAGAAACAACTCGCTATGCACAGTGCTCTTACAGCCTACCGGGAACATCTCTTACAAAGGCCTGTGAAACGCAGTTTCTTCGCAGGCCTGATCTGGCTGAAGTGGAACTTCTGCTCTGGGTGTGCTACATTGCCCTAGAGCTGAAAAGCACAACGTGCAGGCTTCTTTCCAAAGGGCGAGTTGGGCCCCAAAGCATCTTGCTTCCAGCTCTTTGGGAAGCTAAGAAACAACTCGCTCTGCACAGTGCTCTTACAGCCTACCGGGAGCATCAGTTACAAAGGCCTGTGAAATGCAGTTTCTTTGCAGGCCTAATCTGGCTGAACCAGAACTTCTGCTCTGGGTGTGCTACATTTCCCTAGAGCTGAAAGGCACAATGTGCAGGCTTCTTTCCAAAGGGCGAGTTGGGCCCCAAAGCATCTTGCTTCCAGCTCTTTGGGAAGCTAAGAAACAACTCGCTCTGCACAGTGCTTTTACAGCCTACCGGGAACATCTCTTACAAAGGCATCTCAAACGCAGTTGCTTTGCAGGCCTGATCTGGCTGAAGTAGAACTTCTGCTCTGGGTGTGCTACATTGGCCTAGAGCTGAAAGGCACAAAGTGCAGGCTTCTTTGCAAAGGGCGAGTTGGGCCGCAAAGCATCTTGCTTCCAGCTCATTGGGAAGCTAAGAAACAACTCGCTCTGCACAGTGCTCTTACAGCCTACCGGGAACATCTCTTACAAAGGCCTGTGAAACGCAGTTTCTTTGCAGGCCTGATCTCGCTGAAGTAGATCTTCTGCTCTGGGTGTGCTCCATTGGCCTAGAGCTGAAAGGCACAACCTGCAGGCTTCTTTCCAAAGGGCGAGTTGGGCCCCAAAGCATCTTGCTTCCAGCTCTTTGGGAAGCTAAGAAACAACTCGCTCTGCACAGTGCTCTTACAGACTACCGGGAACATCTCATACAAAGGCCTGTCAAACGCAGTTTCTTTGCAGGCCTGATCTGGCTGAGGTAGAACTTCTGCTCTGGGTGTGCTACATGGCCCTAGAGCTGAAAGGCACAACGTGCAGGCTTCTTTCCAAAGGGCGAGTTGGGCCCCAAAGCATCTTGCTTCCAGCTCTTTGGGCTAGCTATGAAACAACTCGCTCTGCACAGTGCTCTTACAGCCTACCGGGAACATCTCTTACAAAGGCCTGTGAAACGAAGTTTCTTGGCAGGCCTGATCTGGCTGAACTAGAACTTCTGCTCTGGGTGTGCTACATTGCCCTAGAGCTGAAAGGCACAACGTGCAGGCTTCTTTCCAAAGGGCGAGTTGGGCCCCAAAGCATCTTGCTTCCAGCTCTTTGGGAAGCTAAGAAACAACTCGCTCTGCACAGTGCTCTTACTGCCTACCGGTAATATCTCTTACAAAGGCCTGTGAAACGCAGTTTCTTTGCAGGCCTGATGTGGCTGAAGTAGAACTTCTGCTCTGGGTGTGCTACATTGCCCTAGAGCTGAAAGGCACAACGTGCAGGCTTCTTTGCAAAGGGCGAGTTGGGCCCCAAAGCATCTTGCTTCCAGCTCTTTGGGAAGCTAAGAAACAACTCGCTCTGCACAGTGCTCTTACAGCCTACCGGGAACATCTCTTACAAAGGCCTGTGAAACGCAGTTTCTTTGCAGGCCTGATCTGGCTGAAGTAGAACTTCTGCTCTGGGTGTGCTACATTGGCCTAGAGCTGAAAGGCACAACGTGCAGGCTTCTTTCCAAAGGGCGAGTTAGGCCCCAAACCATCTTGCTTCCAGCTCTTTGGGAAGCTAAGAAACAATTCGCTCTGCACAGTGCTCTTACAGCCTAGTGGGAACATCTCTTACAAAGGCCTGTTAAACACAGTTTCTTTGCAGGCCTGATCTGGCTGAACTAGAAATTCTGCTCTGCGTGTGCTACATTGCCCTAGAGCTGAAAGGCACAACGTGCAGGCTTCTTTGCAAAGGGCGAGTTGGGCCGCAAAGCATCTTGCTTCCAGCTCCTTGGGAAGCTAAGAAACAACTCGCTCTGCACAGTGCTCTTACAGCCTACCGGGAACATCTCTTACAAAGGCCTGTGAAACGCAGTTTCTTTGCAGGCCTGATGTGGCTGAAGTAGAACTTCTGCTCTGGGTGTGCTACTTTGGCCTAGAGCTGAAAGGCACAACGTGCAGGCTTCTTTCCAAAGGGCGAGTTGGGCCCCAAAGCATCTTGCTTCCAGCTCTTTGGGAAGCTAAGAAACAACTCGCTCTGCACAGTGCTCTTACAGCCTACCGGGAACATCTCTTACAAAGGCCTGTGAAACGCAGTTTCTTTGCAGGCCTGATCTGGCTGAAGTAGAACTTCTGCTCTGGGTGTGCTACATGGCCCTAGAGCTGAAAGGCACAATGTTCAGGCTTCTTTGCAAAAGGCGAGTTGGGCCCCAAAGCATCTTGCTTCCAGCTCTTTGGGCTAGCTATGAAACAACTCGCTCTGCACAGTGCTCTTACAGCCTACCGGAACCATCACTTACAAAGGCCTGTGAAATGCAGTTTCTTTGCAGGCCTGATCACGCTGCACTAGAACTTCTGCTCTGGGTGTGCTACATTGCCCTAGAGCTGAAGGGCGCAACGTGCAGGCCTGTTTCCAAAGGGCGAGTTGGGCCCCAAAGCATCTTGCTTCCAGCTCTTTGGGAAGCTATGAAACAAGTCGCTCTGCACAGTGCTCTTACAGCCTACTGGGAACATCTCTTACAAAGGCCTGTGAAACGCAGTTTCTTTGCAGGCCTGATCTGGCTGAAGTAGAACTTCTGCTCTGGGTGTGCTACATTGCCCTAGAGCTGAAAGGCACAACGTGCAGGCTTCTTTGCAAAGGGCGAGTTGGGCCCCAAAGCATCTTGCTTCCAGCTCCTTGGGAAGCTAAGAAACAACTCGCACTGCACAGTGCTCTTACAGCCTACTGGGAACATCTCATACAAAGGCCTGTCAAACGCAGTTTCTTTGCAGGCCTGATCTGGCTGAGGTAGAACTTCTGCTCTGGGTGTGCTACATGGCCCTAGAGCTGAAAGGCACAACGTGCAGGCTTCTTTCCAAAGGGCGAGTTGGGCCCCAAAGCATCTTGCTTCCAGCTCTTTGGGCTAGCTATGAAACAACTCGCTCTGCACAGTGCTCTTACAGCCTACCGGGAGCATCAGTTACAAAGGCCTGTGAAATGCAGTTTCTTTGCAGGCCTGATCTGGCTGAACTAGAACTTCTGCTCTGGGTGTGCTACATGGCCCTAGAGCTGAAAGGCACAACGTGCAGGCTTCTTTCCAAAGGGCGAGTTGGGCCCCAAAGCATCTTGCTTCCAGCTCTTTGGGAAGCTAAGAAACAACTCGCTCTGCACAGTGCTCTTACAGCCTACCGGGAACATCTCTTACAAAGGCCTGTGAAACGCAGTTTCTTTGCACGCCTGATCTGGCTGAAGTGGAACTTCTGCTCTGGGTGCTCTACATTGCCCTAGAGCTGAAAGGCACAACGTGCAGGCTTCTTTCCAAAGGGCGAGTTGGGCCCCAAAGCATCTTGCTTCCAGCTCTTTGGGAAGCTAAGTAACAACTCGCTCTGCACAGTGCTCTTACAGCCTACCGGGAACATCTCTTACAAAGGCCTGTGAAACGCAGTTTCTTTGCAGGCCTGATCTGGCTGAAGTAGAACTTCTTCTCTGGGTGTGCTACATGGCCCTAGAGGTGAAAGGCACAATGTGAAGGCTTCTTTGCAAAAGGCGAGTTGGGCCCCAAAGCATCTTGCTTCCAGCTCTTTGGGCTAGCTATGAAACAACTCGCTCTGCACAGTGCTCTTACAGCCTACCGGAACCATCACTTACAAAGGCCTGTGAAATGCAGTTTCTTTGCAGGCCTGATCACGCTGCACTAGAACTTCTGCTCTGGGTGTGCTACATTGCCCTAGAGCTGAAGGGCACAACGTGCAGGCCTGTTTCCAAAGGGCGAGTTGGGCCCCAAAGCATCTTGCTTCCAGCTCTTTGGGAAGCTAAGAAACAACTCGCTCTGCACACTGCTCTTACAGCCTACTGGGAACATCTCTTACAAAGGCCTGTGAAATGCAGTTGCTTTGCAGGCCGGATCTGGCTGAACTAGAACTTCTGCTCTGCGTGTGCTACATTGCCCTAGAGCTGAAAGGCACAACGTGCAGGCTTCTTTGCAAAGGGCGAGTTGGGCCGCAAAGCAACTTGCTTCCAGCTCCTTGGGAAGCTAAGAAACAACTCGCACTGCACAGTGCTCTTACAGCCTACCGGGAACATCTCATACAAAGGCCTGTCAAACGCAGTTTCTTTGCAGGCCTGATCTGGCTGAGGTAGAACTTCTGCTCTGTGTGTGCTACATGGCCCTAGAGCTGAAAGGCACAACGTGCAGGCTTCTTTCCAAAGGGCGAGTTGGGCCCCAAAGCATCTTGCTTCCAGCTCTTTGGGCTAGCTATGAAACAACTCGCTCTGCACAGTGCTCTTACAGCCTACCGGGAGCATCAGTTACAAAGGCCTGTGAAATGCAGTTTCTTTGCAGGCCTGATCTGGCTGAACTAGAACTTCTGCTCTGGGTGTGCTACATTGCCCTAGAGCTGAAAGGCACAACGTGCAGGCTTCTTTCCAAAGGGCGAGTTGGGCCCCAAAGCATCTTGCTTCCAGCTCTTTGGGAAGCTAAGAAACAACTCGCTCTGCACAGTGCTCTTACAGCCTACCGGGAACATCTCTTACAAAGGCCTGTGAAACGCAGTATCTTTGCAGGCCTGATCTGGCTGAAGTGGAACTTCTGCTCTGGGTGCTCTACATTGCCCTAGAGCTGAAAGGCACAACGTGCAGGCTCCTTTCCAAAGGGCGAGTTGGGCCCCAAAGCATCTTGCTTCCAGCTCTTTGGGAAGCTAAGAAACAACTCGCTATGCACAGTGCTCTTACAGCCTACCGGGAACATCTCTTACAAAGGCCTGTGAAACGCAGTTTCTTCGCAGGCCTGATCTGGCTGAAGTGGAACTTCTGCTCTGGGTGTGCTACATTGCCCTAGAGCTGAAAAGCACAACGTGCAGGCTTCTTTCCAAAGGGCGAGTTGGGCCCCAAAGCATCTTGCTTCCAGCTCTTTGGGAAGCTAAGAAACAACTCGCACTGCACAGTGCTCTTACAGCCTACCGGGAGCATCAGTTACAAAGGCCTGTGAAATGCAGTTTCTTTGCAGGCCTAATCTGGCTGAACCAGAACTTCTGCTCTGGGTGTGCTACATTTCCCTAGAGCTGAAAGGCACAATGTGCAGGCTTCTTTCCAAAGGGCGAGTTGGGCCCCAAAGCATCTTGCTTCCAGCTCTTTGGGAAGCTAAGAAACAACTCGCTCTGCACAGTGCTTTTACAGCCTACCGGGAACATCTCTTACAAAGGCATCTCAAACGCAGTTGCTTTGCAGGCCTGATCTGGCTGAAGTAGAACTTCTGCTCTGGGTGTGCTACATTGGCCTAGAGCTGAAAGGCACAAAGTGCAGGCTTCTTTGCAAAGGGCGAGTTGGGCCGCAAAGCATCTTGCTTACAGCTCCTTGGGAACCTAAGAAACAACTCGCTCTGCACAGTGCTCTTACAGCCTACCGGGAACATCTCTTACAAAGGCCTGTGAAACGCAGTTTCTTTGCAGGCCTGATCTCGCTGAAGTAGAACTTCTGCTCTGGGTGTGCTCCATTGGCCTAGAGCTGAAAGGCACAACGTGCAGGCTTCTTTCCAAAGGGCGAGTTGGGCCCCAAAGCATCTTGCTTCCAGCTCTTTGGGAAGCTAAGAAACAACTCGCTCTGCACAGTGCTCTTACAGACTACCGGGAACATCTCATACAAAGGACTGTCAAACGCAGTTTCTTTGCAGGCCTGATCTGGCTGAGGTAGAACTTCTGCTCTGGGTGTGCTACATGGCCCTAGAGCTGAAAGGCACAACGTGCAGGCTTCTTTCCAAAGGGCGAGTTGGGCCCCAAAGCATCTTGCTTCCAGCTCTTTGGGCTAGCTTGAAACAACTCGCTCTGCACAGTGCTCTTACAGCCTACCGGGAACATCTCTTACAAAGGCCTGTGAAACGAAGTTTCTTGGCAGGCCTGATCTGGCTGAACTAGAACTTCTGCTCTGGGTGTGCTACATTGCCCTAGAGCTGAAAAGCACAACGTGCAGGCTTCTTTCCAAAGGGCGAGTTGGGCCCCAAAGCATCTTGCTTCCAGCTCTTTGGGAAGCTAAGAAACAACTCGCTCTGCACAGTGCTCTTACTGCCTACCGGGAATATCTCTTACAAAGGCCTGTGAAACGCAGTTTCTTTGCAGGCCTGATGTGGCTGAAGTAGAACTTCTGCTCTGGGTGTGCTACATTGCCCTAGAGCTGAAAGGCACAACGTGCAGGCTTCTTTCCAAAGGGCGAGTTGGGCCCCAAAGCATCTTGCTTCCAGCTCTTTGGGAAGCTAAGAAACAACTCGCTCTGCACAGTGCTCTTACAGCCTACCGGGAACATCTCTTACAAAGGACTGTGAAACGCAGTTTCTCTGCAGGCCTGATCTGGCTGAAGTAGAACTTCTGCTCTGGTGTGCTACATTGGCCTAGAGCTGAAAGGCACAACGTGCAGGCTTCTTTCCAAAGGGCGAGTTGGGCCCCAAAGCATCTTGCTTCCAGCTCTTTGGGAATCTAAGAAACAACTCGCTCTGCACAGTGCTCTTACAGCCTAGTGGGAACATCTCTTACAAAGGCCTGTTAAACACAGTTTCTTTGCAGGCCTGATCTGGCTGAACTAGAAATTCTGCTCTGCGTGTGCTACATTGCCCTAGAGCTGAAAGGCACAACGTGCAGGCTTCTTTGCAAAGGGCGAGTTGGGCCGCAAAGCATCTTGCTTCCAGCTCCTTGGGAAGCTAAGAAACAACTCGCTCTGCACAGTGCTCTTACAGCCTACCGGGAACATCTCTTACAAAGGCCTGTGAAACGCAGTTTCTTTGCAGGCCTGATGTGGCTGAAGTAGAACTTCTGCTCTGGGTGTGCTACTTTGGCCTAGAGCTGAAAGGCACAACGTGCAGGCTTCTTTCCAAAGGGCGAGTTGGGCCCCAAAGCATCTTGCTTCCAGCTCTTTGGGAAGCTAAGAAACAACTCGCTCTGCACAGTGCTCTTACATCCTACCGGGAACATCTCTTACAAAGGCCTGTGAAACGCAGTTTCTTTGCAGGCCTGATCTGGCTGAAGTAGAACTTCTGCTCTGGGTGTGCTACATGGCCCTAGAGCTGAAAGGCACAATGTTCAGGCTTCTTTGCAAAAGGCGAGTTGGGCCCCAAAGCATCTTGCTTCCAGCTCTTTGGGCTAGCTATGAAACAACTCGCTCTGCACAGTGCTCTTACAGCCTACCGGAACCATCACTTACAAAGGCCTGTGAAATGCAGTTTCTTTGCAGGCCTGATCACGCTGCACTAGAACTTCTGCTCTGGGTGTGCTACATTGCCCTAGAGCTGAAGGGCGCAACGTGCAGGCCTGTTTCCAAAGGGCGAGTTGGGCCCCAAAGCATCTTGCTTCCAGCTCTTTGGGAAGCTAAGAAACAAGTCGCTCTGCACAGTGCTCTTACAGCCTACTGGGAACATCTCTTACAAAGGCCTGTGAAACGCAGTTTCTTTGCAGGCCTGATCTGGCTGAAGTAGAACTTCTGCTCTGGGTGTGCTACATTGCCCTAGAGCTGAAAGGCACAACGTGCAGGCTTCTTTGCAAAGGGCGAGTTGGGCCGCAAAGCAACTTGCTTCCAGCTCCTTGGGAAGCTAAGAAACAACTCGCACTGCACAGTGCTCTTACAGCCTACTGGGAACATCTCATACAAAGGCCTGTCAAACGCAGTTTCTTTGCAGGCCTGATCTGGCTGAGGTAGAACTTCTGCTCTGGGTGTGCTACATGGCCCTAGAGCTGAAAGGCACAACGTGCAGGCTTCTTTCCAAAGGGCGAGTTGGGCCCCAAAGCATCTTGCTTCCAGCTCTTTGGGCTAGCTATGAAACAACTCGCTCTGCACAGTGCTCTTACAGCCTACCGGGAACATCTCTTACAAAGGCCTGTGAAACGCAGTTTCTTTGCAGGCCTGATCTGGCTGAAGTAGAACTTCTGCTCTGGGTGTGCTACATTGGCCTAGAGCTGAAAGGCACAACGTGCAGGCTTCTTTCCAAAGGGCGAGTTGGGCCCCAAAGCTTCTTGCTTCCAGCTCTTTGGGAAGCTAAGAAACAACTCGCTCTGCACAGTGCTCTTACAGCCTAGTGGGAACATCTCTTACAAAGGCCTGTGAAACGCAGTTTCTTTGCAGGCCTGATGTGGCTGAAGTAGAACTTCTGCTCTGTGTGTGCTACATGGCCCTAGAGCTGAAAGGCACAACGTGCAGGCTTCTTTCCAAAGGGCGAGTTGGGCCCCAAAGCATCTTGCTTCCAGCTCTTTGGGCTAGCTATGAAACAACTCGCTCTGCACAGTGCTCTTACAGCCTACCGGGAGCATCAGTTACAAAGGCCTGTGAAATGCAGTTTCTTTGCAGGCCTGATCTGGCTGAACTAGAACTTCTGCTCTGGGTGTGCTACATGGCCCTAGAGCTGAAAGGCACAACGTGCAGGCTTCTTTCCAAAGGGCGAGTTGGGCCCCAAAGCATCTTGCTTCCAGCTCTTTGGGAAGCTAAGAAACAACTCGCTCTGCACAGTGCTCTTACAGCCTACCGGGAACATCTCTTACAAAGGCCTGTGAAACGCAGTTTCTTTGCAGGCCTGATCTGGCTGAAGTGGAACTTCTGCTCTGGGTGCTCTACATTGCCCTAGAGCTGAAAGGCACAACGTGCAGGCTTCTTTCCAAAGGGCGAGTTGGGCCCCAAAGCATCTTGCTTCCAGCTCTTTGGGAAGCTAAGTAACAACTCGCTCTGCACAGTGCTCTTACAGCCTACCGGGAAGATCTCTTACAAAGGCCTGTGAAACGCAGTTTCTTTGCAGGCCTGATCTGGCTGAAGTAGAACTTCTGCTCTGGGTGTGCTACATGGCCCTAGAGCTGAAAGGCACAATGTGAAGGCTTCTTTGCAAAAGGCGAGTTGGGCCCCAAAGCATCTTGCTTCCAGCTCTTTGGGCTAGCTATGAAACAACTCGCTCTGCACAGTGCTCTTACAGCCTACCGGAACCATCACTTACAAAGGCCTGTGAAATGCAGTTTCTTTGCAGGCCTGATCACGCTGCACTAGAACTTCTGCTCTGGGTGTGCTACATTGCCCTAGAGCTGAAGGGCACAACGAGCAGGCCTGTTTCCAAAGGGCGAGTTGGGCCCCAAAGCATCTTGCTTCCAGCTCTTTGGGAAGCTAAGAAACAACTCGCTCTGCACACTGCTCTTACAGCCTACTGGGAACATCTCTTACAAAGGCCTGTGAAATGCAGTTGCTTTGCAGGCCGGATCTGGCTGAACTAGAACTTCTGCTCTGCGTGTGCTACATTGCCCTAGAGCTGAAAGGGACAACGTGCAGGCTTCTTTGCAAAGGGCGAGTTGGGCCGCAAAGCAACTTGCTTCCAGCTCCTTGGGAAGCTAAGAAACAACTCGCACTGCACAGTGCTCTTACAGCCTACCGGGAACATCTCATACAAAGGCCTGTCAAACGCAGTTTCTTTGCAGGCCTGATCTGGCTGAGGTAGAACTTCTGCTCTGGGTGTGCTACATGGCCCTAGAGCTGAAAGGCACAACGTGCAGGCTTCTTTCCAAAGGGCGAGTTGGCCCCCAAAGCATCTTGCTTCCAGCTCTTTGGGCTAGCTATGAAACAACTCGCTCTGCACAGTGCTCTTACAGCCTACCGGGAACATCTCTTACAAAGGCCTGTGAAATGCAGTTTCTTTGCAGGCCTGATCTGGCTGAAGTAGAACTTCTGCTCTGGGTGTGCTACATTGGCCTAGAGCTGAAAGGCACAACGTGCAGGCTTCTTTCCAAAGGGCGAGTTGGGCCCCAAAGCATCTTGCTTCCACCTCTTTGGGAAGCTAAGAAACAACTCGCTCTGCACAGTGCTCTTACAGCCTACCGGGAGCATCAGTTACAAAGGCCTGTGAAATGCAGTTTCTTTGCAGGCCTGATCTGGCTGAAGTAGAACTTCTGCTCTGGGTGTGCTACATTGGCCTAGAGCTGAAAGGCACAACGTGCAGGCTTCTTTCCAAAGGGCGAGTTGGGCCCCAAAGCATCTTGCTTCCAGCTCTTTGGGCTAGCTATGAAACAACTCGCTCTGCACAGTGCTCTTACAGCCTACCGGGAGCATCAGTTACAAAGGCCTGTGAAATGCAGTTTCTTTGCAGGCCTGATCTGGCTGAACTAGAACTTCTGCTCTGGGTGTGCTACATTGCCCTAGAGCTGAAAGGCACAACGTGCAGGCTTCTTTCCAAAGGGCGAGTTGGGCCCCAAAGCATCTTGCTTCCAGCTCTTTGGGAAGCTAAGAATCAACTCGCTCTGCACAGTGCTCTTACAGCCTACCGGGAACATCTCTTACAAAGGCCTTGGAAACGCAGTTTCTTTGCAGGCCTGATCTGGCTGAAGTGGAACTTCTGCTCTGGGTGCTCTACATTGCCCTAGAGCTGAAAGGCACAACGTGCAGGCTTCTTTCCAAAGGGCGAGTTGGGCCCCAAAGCATCTTGCTTCCAGCTCTTTGGGAACCTAAAAACAACTCGCTCTGCACAGTGCTCTTACAGCCTACCGGGAACATCTCTTGCAAAGGCCTGTGAAACGCAGTTTCTTTGCAGGCCTGATCTGGCTGATGTAGAACTTCTGCTCTGGGTGTGCTACATTGCCCTAGAGCTGAAAGGCACAACGTGCAGGCTTGTTTCCAAAGGGCGAGTTGGGCCCCAAAGCATCTTGCTTCCAGCTCTTTGGGAAGCTAAGAAACAACTCGCTCTGCACAGTGCTTTTACAGCCTACCGGGAACATCTCTTACAAAGGCATCTCAAACGCAGTTGCTTTGCAGGCCTGATGTGGCTGAAGTAGAACTTCTGCTCTGGGTGTGCTACATTGCCCTAGAGCTGAAGGGCGCAACGTGCAGGCCTATTTCCAAAGGGCGAGTTGGGCCCCAAAGCATCTTGCTTCCAGCTCTTTGGGAAGCTAAGAAACAACTCGCTCTGCACAGTGCTCTTACAGCCTACCGGGAACATCTCTTACAAAGGCCTGTGAAACGCAGTTTCTTTGCAGGCCTGATCTGGCTGAAGTAGAACTTCTGCTCTGGGTGTGCTACATGGCCCTAGAGCTGAAAGGCACAATGTTCAGGCTTCTTTGCAAAAGGCGAGTTGGGCCCCAAAGCATCTTGCTTCCAGCTCTTTGGGCTAGCTATGAAACAACTCGCTCTGCACAGTGCTCTTACAGCCTACCGGAACCATCACTTACAAAGGCCTGTGAAATGCAGGTTCTTTGCAGGCCTGATCACGCTGCACTAGAACTTCTGCTCTGGGTGTGCTACATTGCCCTAGAGCTGAAGGGCGCAACGTGCAGGCCTGTTTCCAAGGGCGAGTTGGGCCCCAAAGCATCTTGCTTCCAGCTCTTTGGGAAGCTAAGAAACAACTCGCTCTGCACAGTGCTCTTACAGCCTACCGGGAACATCTCTTACAAAGGCCTGTGAAACGCAGTTTCTTTGCAGGCCTCATGTGGCTGAAGTAGAACTTCTGCTCTGTGTGTGCTACATGGCCCTAGAGCTGAAAGGCACAACGTGCAGGCTTCTTTCCAAAGGGCGAGTTGGGCCCCAAAGCATCTTGCTTCCAGCTCTTTGGGCTAGCTATGAAACAACTCGCTCTGCACAGTGCTCTTACAGCCTACCGGGAGCATCAGTTACAAAGGCCTGTGAAATGCAGTTTCTTTGCAGGCCTGATCTGGCTGAACTAGAACTTCTGCTCTGGGTGTGCTACATGGCCCTAGAGCTGAAAGGCACAACGTGCAGGCTTCTTTCCAAAGGGCGAGTTGGGCCCCAAAGCATCTTGCTCCCAGCTCTTTGGGAAGCTAAGAAACAACTCGCTCTGCACAGTGCTCTTACAGCCTACCGGGAACATCTCTTACAAAGGCCTGTGAAACGCAGTTTCGTTGCAGGCCTGATCTGGCTGAAGTGGAACTTCTGCTCTGGGTGCTCTACATTGCCCTAGAGCTGAAAGGCACAACGTGCAGGCTTCTTTCCAAAGGGCGAGTTGGGCCCCAAAGCATCTTGCTTCCAGCTCTTTGGGAAGCTAAGAAACAACTCGCTCTGCACAGTGCTCTTACAGCCTACCGGGAACATCTCTTACAAAGGCCTGTGAAACGCAGTTTCTTTGCAGGCCTGATCTGGCTAAAGTAGAACTTCTGCTGTGGGTGTGCTACATTGGCCTAGAGCTGAAAGGCACAACGTGCAGGCTCCTTTCCAAAGGGCGAGTTGGGCCCCAAAGCATCTTGCTTCCAGCTCTTTGGGAAGCTAAGAAACAACTCGCTATGCACAGTGCTCTTACAGCCTACCGGGAACATCTCTTACAAAGGCCTGTGAAACGCAGTTTCTTTGCAGGCCTGATCTGGCTGAAGTGGAACTTCTGCTCTGGGTGCTCTACATTGCCCTAGAGCTGAAAGGCACAACGTGCAGGCTTCTTTCCAAAGGGCGAGTTGGGCCCCAAAGCATCTTGCTTCCAGCTCTTTGGGAAGCTAAGTAACAACTCGCTCTGCACAGTGCTCTTACAGCCTACCGGGAAGATCTCTTACAAAGGCCTGTGAAACGCAGTTTCTTTGCAGGCCTGATCTGGCTGAAGTAGAACTTCTTCTCTGGGTGTGCTACATGGCCCTAGAGCTGAAAGGCACAATGTGAAGGCTTCTTTGCAAAAGGCGAGTTGGGCCCCAAAGCATCTTGCTTCCAGCTCTTTGGGCTAGCTATGAAACAACTCGCTCTGCACAGTGCTCTTACAGCCTACCGGAACCATCACTTACAAAGGCCTGTGAAATGCAGTTTCTTTGCAGGCCTGATCACGCTGCACTAGAACTTCTGCTCTGGGTGTGCTACATTGCCCTAGAGCTGAAGGGCACAACGTGCAGGCTTCTTTCCAAAGGGCGAGTTGGGCCCCAAAGCATCTTGCTTCCAGCTCTTTGGGAAGCTAAGAAACAACTCGCTCTGCACACTGCTCTTACAGCCTACTGGGAACATCTCTTACAAAGGCCTGTGAAATGCAGTTGCTTTGCAGGCCGGATCTGGCTGAACTAGAACTTCTGCTCTGCGTGTGCTACATTGCCCTAGAGCTGAAAGGCACAACGTGCAGGCTTCTTTGCAAAGGGCGAGTTGGGCCGCAAAGCAACTTGCTTCCAGCTCCTTGGGAAGCTAAGAAACAACTCGCACTGCACAGTGCTCTTACAGCCTACCGGGAACATCTCATACAAAGGCCTGTCAAACGCAGTTTCTTTGCAGGCCTGATCTGGCTGAGGTAGAACTTCTGCTCTGTGTGTGCTACATGGCCCTAGAGCTGAAAGGCACAACGTGCAGGCTTCTTTCCAAAGGGCGAGTTGGGCCCCAAAGCATCTTGCTTCCAGCTCTTTGGGCTAGCTATGAAACAACTCGCTCTGCACAGTGCTCTTACAGCCTACCGGGAGCATCAGTTACAAAGGCCTGTGAAATGCAGTTTCTTTGCAGGCCTGATCTGGCTGAACTAGAACTTCTGCTCTGGGTGTGCTACATTGCCCTAGAGCTGAAAGGCACAACGTGCAGGCTTCTTTCCAAAGGGCGAGTTGGGCCCCAAAGCATCTTGCTTCCAGCTCTTTGGGAAGCTAAGAAACAACTCGCTCTGCACAGTGCTCTTACAGCCTACCGGGAACATCTCTTACAAAGGCCTGTGAAACGCAGTATCTTTGCAGGCCTGATCTGGCTGAAGTGGAACTTCTGCTCTGGGTGCTCTACATTGCCCTAGAGCTGAAAGGCACAACGTGCAGGCTCCTTTCCAAAGGGCGAGTTGGGCCCCAAAGCATCTTGCTTCCAGCTCTTTGGGAAGCTAAGAAACAACTCGCTATGCACAGTGCTCTTACAGCCTACCGGGAACATCTCTTACAAAGGCCTGTGAAACGCAGTTTCTTCGCAGGCCTGATCTGGCTGAAGTGGAACTTCTGCTCTGGGTGTGCTACATTGCCCTAGAGCTGAAAAGCACAACGTGCAGGCTTCTTTCCAAAGGGCGAGTTGGGCCCCAAAGCATCTTGCTTCCAGCTCTTTGGGAAGCTAAGAAACAACTCGCACTGCACAGTGCTCTTACAGCCTACCGGGAGCATCAGTTACAAAGGCCTGTGAAATGCAGTTTCTTTGCAGGCCTAATCTGGCTGAACCAGAACTTCTGCTCTGGGTGTGCTACATTTCCCTAGAGCTGAAAGGCACAATGTGCAGGCTTCTTTCCAAAGGGCGAGTTGGGCCCCAAAGCATCTTGCTTCCAGCTCTTTGGGAAGCTAAGAAACAACTCGCTCTGCACAGTGCTTTTACAGCCTACCGGGAACATCTCTTACAAAGGCATCTCAAACGCAGTTGCTTTGCAGGCCTGATCTGGCTGAAGTAGAACTTCTGCTCTGGGTGTGCTACATTGGCCTAGAGCTGAAAGGCACAAAGTGCAGGCTTCTTTGCAAAGGGCGAGTTGGGCCGCAAAGCATCTTGCTTCCAGCTCCTTGGGAACCTAAGAAACAACTCGCTCTGCACAGTGCTCTTACAGCCTACCGGGAACATCTCTTACAAAGGCCTGTGAAACGCAGTTTCTTTGCAGGCCTGATCTCGCTGAAGTAGAACTTCTGCTCTGGGTGTGCTCCATTGGCCTAGAGCTGAAAGGCACAACGTGCAGGCTTCTTTCCAAAGGGCGAGTTGGGCCCCAAAGCATCTTGCTTCCAGCTCTTTGGGAAGCTAAGAAACAACTCGCTCTGCACAGTGCTCTTACAGACTACCGGGAACATCTCATACAAAGGCCTGTCAAACGCAGTTTCTTTGCAGGCCTGATCTGGCTGAGGTAGAACTTCTGCTCTGGGTGTGCTACATGGCCCTAGAGCTGAAAGGCACAACGTGCAGGCTTCTTTCCAAAGGGCGAGTTGGGCCCCAAAGCATCTTGCTTCCAGCTCTTTGGGCTAGCTATGAAACAACTCGCTCTGCACAGTGCTCTTACAGCCTACCGGGAACATCTCATACAAAGGCCTGTGAAACGAAGTTTCTTGGCAGGCCTGATCTGGCTGAACTAGAACTTCTGCTCTGGGTGTGCTACATTGCCCTAGAGCTGAAAAGCACAACGTGCAGGCTTCTTTCCAAAGGGCGAGTTGGGCCCCAAAGCATCTTGCTTCCAGCTCTTTGGGAAGCTAAGAAACAACTCGCTCTGCACAGTGCTCTTACTGCCTACCGGGAATATCTCTTACAAAGGCCTGTGAAACGCAGTTTCTTTGCAGGCCTGATGTGGCTGAAGTAGAACTTCTGCTCTGGGTGTGCTACATTGCCCTAGAGCTGAAAGGCACAACGTGCAGGCTTCTTTGCAAAGGGCGAGTTGGGCCCCAAAGCATCTTGCTTCCAGCTCTTTGGGAAGCTAAGAAACAACTCGCTCTGCACAGTGCTCTTACAGCCTACCGGGAACATCTCTTACAAAGGCCTGTGAAACGCAGTTTCTTTGCAGGCCTGATCTGGCTGAAGTAGAACTTCTGCTCTGGGTGTGCTACATTGGCCTAGAGCTGAAAGGCACAACGTGCAGGCTTCTTTCCAAAGGGCGAGTTAGGCCCCAAACCATCTTGCTTCCAGCTCTTTGGGAAGCTAAGAAACAATTCGCTCTGCACAGTGCTCTTACAGCCTAGTGGGAACATCTCTTACAAAGGCCTGTTAAACACAGTTTCTTTGCAGGCCTGATCTGGCTGAACTAGAAATTCTGCTCTGCGTGTGCTACATTGCCCTAGAGCTGAAAGGCACAACGTGCAGGCTTCTTTGCAAAGGGCGAGTTGGGCCGCAAAGCATCTTGCTTCCAGCTCCTTGGGAAGCTAAGAAACAACTCGCTCTGCACAGTGCTCTTACAGCCTACCGGGAACATCTCTTACAAAGGCCTGTGAAACGCAGTTTCTTTGCAGGCCTGATGTGGCTGAAGTAGAACTTCTGCTCTGGGTGTGCTACTTTGGCCTAGAGCTGAAAGGCACAACGTGCAGGCTTCTTTCCAAAGGGCGAGTTGGGCCCCAAAGCATCTTGCTTCCAGCTCTTTGGGAAGCTAAGAAACAACTCGCTCTGCACAGTGCTCTTACAGCCTACCGGGAACATCTCTTACAAAGGCCTGTGAAACGCAGTTTCTTTGCAGGCCTGATCTGGCTGAAGTAGAACTTCTGCTCTGGGTGTGCTACATGGCCCTAGAGCTGAAAGGCACAATGTTCAGGCTTCTTTGCAAAAGGCGAGTTGGGCCCCAAAGCATCTTGCTTCCAGCTCTTTGGGCTAGCTATGAAACAACTCGCTCTGCACAGTGCTCTTACAGCCTACCGGAACCATCACTTACAAAGGCCTGTGAAATGCAGTTTCTTTGCAGGCCTGATCACGCTGCACTAGAACTTCTGCTCTGGGTGTGCTACATTGCCCTAGAGCTGAAGGGCGCAACGTGCAGGCCTGTTTCCAAAGGGCGAGTTGGGCCCCAAAGCATCTTGCTTCCACCTCTTTGGGAAGCTAAGAAACAAGTCGCTCTGCACAGTGCTCTTACAGCCTACTGGGAACATCTCTTACAAAGGCCTGTGAAACGCAGTTTCTTTGCAGGCCTGATCTGGCTGAAGTAGAACTTCTGCTCTGGGTGTGCTACATTGGCCTAGAGCTGAAAGGCACAACGTGCAGGCTTCTTTCCAAAGGGCGAGTTGGGCCCCAAAGCTTCTTGCTTCCAGCTCTTTGGGAAGCTAAGAAACAACTCGCTCTGCACAGTGCTCTTACAGCCTACCGGGAACATCTCTTACAAAGGCCTGTGAAACGCAGTTTCTTTGCAGGCCTGATGTGGCTGAAGTAGAACTTCTGCTCTGTGTGTGCTACATGGCCCTAGAGCTGAAAGGCACAACGTGCAGGCTTCTTTCCAAAGGGCGAGTTGGGCCCCAAAGCATCTTGCTTCCAGCTCTTTGGGCTAGCTATGAAACAACTCGCTCTGCACAGTGCTCTTACAGCCTACCGGGAGCATCACTTACAAAGGCCTGTGAAATGCAGTTTCTTTGCAGGCCTGATCTGGCTGAACTAGAACTTCTGCTCTGGGTGTGCTACATTGCCCTAGAGCTGAAAGGCACAACGTGCAGGCTTCTTTCCAAAGGGCGAGTTGGGCCCCAAAGCATCTTGCTTCCAGCTCTTTGGGAAGCTAAGAAACAACTCGCTCTGCACAGTGCTCTTACAGCCTACCGGGAACATCTCTTACAAAGGCCTGTGAAACGCAGTTTCTTTGCAGGCCTGATCTGGCTGAAGTGGAACTTCTGCTCTGGGTGCTCTACATTGCCCTAGAGCTGAAAGGCACAACGTGCAGGCTTCTTTCCAAAGGGCGAGTTGGGCCCCAAAGCATCTTGCTTCCAGCTCTTTGGGAACCTAAAAACAACTCGCTCTGCACAGTGCTCTTACAGCCTACCGGGAACATCTCTTGCAAAGGCCTGTGAAACGCAGTTTCTTTGCAGGCCTGATCTGGCTGATGTAGAACTTCTGCTCTGGGTGTGCTACATTGCCCTAGAGCTGAAGGGCGCAACGTGCAGGCCTGTTTCCAAAGGGCGAGTTGGGCCCCAAAGCATCTTGCTTCCAGCTCTTTGGGAAGCTAAGAAACAACTCGCTCTGCACAGTGCTCTTACAGCCTACCGGGAACATCTCTTGCAAAGGCCTGTGAAACGCAGTTTCTTTGCAGGCCTGATGTGGCTGAAGTAGAACTTCTGCTCTGTGTGTGCTACATGGCCCTAGAGCTGAAAGGCACAACGTGCAGGCTTCTTTCCAAAGGGCGAGTTGGGCCCCAAAGCATCTTGCTTCCAGCTCTTTGGGCTAGCTATGAAACAACTCGCTCTGCACAGTGCTCTTACAGCCTACCGGGAGCATCAGTTACAAAGGCCTGTGAAATGCAGTTTCTTTGCAGGCCTGATCTGGCTGAACTAGAACTTCTGCTCTGGGTGTGCTACATGGCCCTAGAGCTGAAAGGCACAACGTGCAGGCTTCTTTCCAAAGGGCGAGTTGGGCCCCAAAGCATCTTGCTCCCAGCTCTTTGGGAAGCTAAGAAACAACTCGCTCTGCACAGTGCTCTTACAGCCTACCGGGAACATCTCTTACAAAGGCCTGTGAAACGCAGTTTCTTTGCAGGCCTGATCTGGCTGAAGTGGAACTTCTGCTCTGGGTGCTCTACATTGCCCTAGAGCTGAAAGGCACAACGTGCAGGCTTCTTTCCAAAGGGCGAGTTGGGCCCCAAAGCATCTTGCTTCCAGCTCTTTGGGAAGCTAAGAAACAACTCGCTCTGCACAGTGCTCTTACAGCCTACCGGGAACATCTCTTCCAAAGGCCTGTGAAACGCAGTTTCTTTGCAGGCCTGATCTGGCTAAAGTAGAACTTCTGCTGTGGGTGTGCTACATTGGCCTAGAGCTGAAAGGCACAACGTGCAGGCTCCTTTCCAAAGGGCGAGTTGGGCCCCAAAGCATCTTGCTTCCAGCTCTTTGGGAAGCTAAGAAACAACTCGCTATGCACAGTGCTCTTACAGCCTACCGGGAACATCTCTTACAAAGGCCTGTGAAACGCAGTTTCTTCGCAGGCCTGATCTGGCTGAAGTGGAACTTCTGCTCTGGGTGTGCTACATTGCCCTAGAGCTGAAAAGCACAACGTGCAGGCTTCTTTCCAAAGGGCGAGTTGGGCCCCAAAGCATCTTGCTTCCAGCTCTTTGGGAAGCTAAGAAACAACTCGCTCTGCACAGTGCTCTTACAGCCTACCGGGAGCATCAGTTACAAAGGCCTGTGAAATGCAGTTTCTTTGCAGGCCTAATCTGGCTGAACCAGAACTTCTGCTCTGGGTGTGCTACATTTCCCTAGAGCTGAAAGGCACAATGTGCAGGCTTCTTTCCAAAGGGCGAGTTGGGCCCCAAAGCATCTTGCTTCAAGCTCTTTGGGAAGCTAAGAAACAACTCGCTCTGCACAGTGCTTTTACAGCCTACCGGGAACATCTCTTACAAAGGCATCTCAAACGCAGTTGCTTTGCAGGCCTGATCTGGCTGAAGTAGAACTTCTGCTCTGGGTGTGCTACATTGGCCTAGAGCTGAAAGGCACAAAGTGCAGGCTTCTTTGCAAAGGGCGAGTTGGGCCGCAAAGCATCTTGCTTCCAGCTCCTTGGGAAGCTAAGAAACAACTCGCTCTGCACAGTGCTCTTACAGCCTACCGGGAACATCTCTTACAAAGGCCTGTGAAACGCAGTTTCTTTGCAGGCCTGATCTCGCTGAAGTAGAACTTCTGCTCTGGGTGTGCTCCATTGGCCTAGAGCTGAAAGGCACAACCTGCAGGCTTCTTTCCAAAGGGCGAGTTGGGCCCCAAAGCATCTTGCTTCCAGCTCTTTGGGAAGCTAAGAAACAACTCGCTCTGCACAGTGCTCTTACAGACTACCGGGAACATCTCATACAAAGGCCTGTCAAACGCAGTTTCTTTGCAGGCCTGATCTGGCTGAGGTAGAACTTCTGCTCTGGGTGTGCTACATGGCCCTAGAGCTGAAAGGCACAACGTGCAGGCTTCTTTCCAAAGGGCGAGTTGGGCCCCAAAGCATCTTGCTTCCAGCTCTTTGGGCTAGCTATGAAACAACTCGCTCTGCACAGTGCTCTTACAGCCTACCGGGAACATCTCTTACAAAGGCCTGTGAAATGAAGTTTCTTGGCAGGCCTGATCTGGCTGAACTAGAACTTCTGCTCTGGGTGTGCTACATTGCCCTAGAGCTGAAAGGGACAACGTGCAGGCTTCTTTCCAAAGGGCGAGTTGGGCCCCAAAGCATCTTGCTTCCAGCTCTTTGGGAAGCTAAGAAACAACTCGCTCTGCACAGTGCTCTTACAGCCTACCGGGAACATCTCTTACAAAGGCCTGTGAAACGCAGTTTCTTTGCAGGCCTGATCTGGCTGAAGTAGAACTTCTGCTCTGGGTGTGCTACATGGCCCTAGAGCTGAAAGGCACAATGTTCAGGCTTCTTTGCAAAAGGCGAGTTGGGCCCCAAAGCATCTTGCTTCCAGGTCTTTGGGCTAGCTATGAAACAACTCGCTCTGCACAGTGCTCTTACAGCCTACCGGAACCATCACTTACAAAGGCCTGTGAAATGCAGTTTCTTTGCAGGCCTGATCACGCTGCACTAGAACTTCTTCTCTGGGTGTGCTACATTGCCCTAGAGCTGAAGGGCGCAACGTGCAGGCCTGTTTCCAAAGGGCGAGTTGGGCCCCAAAGCATCTTGCTTCCAGCTCTTTGGGAAGCTAAGAAACAAGTCGCTCTGCACAGTGCTCTTACAGCCTACTGGGAACATCTCTTACAAAGGCCTGTGAAACGCAGTTTCTTTGCAGGCCTGATCTGGCTGAAGTAGAACTTCTGCTCTGGGTGTGCTACATTGCCCTAGAGCTGAAAGGCACAACGTGCAGGCTTCTTTGCAAAGGGCGAGTTGGGCCGCAAAGCAACTTGCTTCCAGCTCCTTGGGAAGCTAAGAAACAACTCGCACTGCACAGTGCTCTTACAGCCTACCGGGAACATCTCATACAAAGGCCTGTCAAACGCAGTTTCTTTGCAGGCCTGAGCTGGCTGAAGTAGAACTTCTGCTCTGGGTGTGCTACATGGCCCTAGAGCTGAAAGGCACAACGTGCAGGCTTCTTTCCAAAGGGCGAGTTGGGCCCCAAAGCATCTTGCTTCCAGCTCTTTGGGCTAGCTATGAAACAACTCGCTCTGCACAGTGCTCTTACAGCCTACCGGGAACATCTCTTACAAAGGCCTGTGAAACGCAGTTTCTTTGCAGGCCTGATCTGGCTGAAGTAGAACTTCTGCTCTGGGTGTGCTACATTGGCCTAGAGCTCAAAGGCACAACGTGCAGGCTTCTTTCCAAAGGGCGAGTTGGGCCCCAAAGCATCTTGCTTCCAGCTCTTTGGGAAGCTAAGAAACAACTCGCTCTGCACAGTGCTCTTACAGCCTACCGGGAACATCTCTTACAAAGGCCTGTGAAACGCAGTTTCTTTGCAGGCCTGATGTGGCTGAAGTAGAACTTCTGCTCTGTGTGTGCTACATGGCCCTAGAGCTGAAAGGCACAACGTGCAGGCTTCTTTCCAAAGGGCGAGTTGGGCCCCAAAGCATCTTGCTTCCAGCTCTTTGGGCTAGCTATGAAACAACTCGCTCTGCACAGTGCTCTTACAGCCTACCGGGAGCATCACTTACAAAGGCCTGTGAAATGCAGTTTCTTTGCAGGCCTGATCTGGCTGAACTAGAACTTCTGCTCTGGGTGTGCTACATTGCCCTAGAGCTGAAAGGCACAACGTGCAGGCTTCTTTCCAAAGGGCGAGTTGGGCCCCAAAGCATCTTGCTTCCAGCTCTTTGGGAAGCTAAGAAACAACTCGCTCTGCACAGTGCTCTTACAGCCTACCGGGAACATCTCTTACAAAGGCCTGTGAAACGCAGTTTCTTTGCAGGCCTGATCTGGCTGAAGTGGAACTTCTGCTCTGGGTGCTCTACATTGCCCTAGAGCTGAAAGGCACAACGTGCAGGCTTCTTTCCAAAGGGCGAGTTGGGCCCCAAAGCATCTTGCTTCCAGCTCTTTGGGAACCTAAAAACAACTCGCTCTGCACAGTGCTCTTACAGCCTACCGGGAACATCTCTTGCAAAGGCCTGTGAAACGCAGTTTCTTTGCAGGCCTGATCTGGCTGATGTAGAACTTCTGCTCTGGGTGTGCTACATTGCCCTAGAGCTGAAGGGCGCAACGTGCAGGCCTGTTTCCAAAGGGCGAGTTGGGCCCCAAAGCATCTTGCTTCCAGCTCTTTGGGAAGCTAAGAAACAACTCGCTCTGCACAGTGCTCTTACAGCCTACCGGGAACATCTCTTGCAAAGGCCTGTGAAACGCAGTTTCTTTGCAGGCCTGATGTGGCTGAAGTAGAACTTCTGCTCTGTGTGTGCTACATGGCCCTAGAGCTGAAAGGCACAACGTGCAGGCTTCTTTCCAAAGGGCGAGTTGGGCCCCAAAGCATCTTGCTTCCAGCTCTTTGGGCTAGCTATGAAACAACTCGCTCTGCACAGTGCTCTTACAGCCTACCGGGAGCATCAGTTACAAAGGCCTGTGAAATGCAGTTTCTTTGCAGGCCTGATCTGGCTGAACTAGAACTTCTGCTCTGGGTGTGCTACATGGCCCTAGAGCTGAAAGGCACAACGTGCAGGCTTCTTTCCAAAGGGCGAGTTGGGCCCCAAAGCATCTTGCTCCCAGCTCTTTGGGAAGCTAAGAAACAACTCGCTCTGCACAGTGCTCTTACAGCCTACCGGGAACATCTCTTACAAAGGCCTGTGAAACGCAGTTTCTTTGCAGGCCTGATCTGGCTGAAGTGGAACTTCTGCTCTGGGTGCTCTACATTGCCCTAGAGCTGAAAGGCACAACGTGCAGGCTTCTTTCCAAAGGGCGAGTTGGGCCCCAAAGCATCTTGCTTCCAGCTCTTTGGGAAGCTAAGAAACAACTCGCTCTGCACAGTGCTCTTACAGCCTACCGGGAACATCTCTTCCAAAGGCCTGTGAAACGCAGTTTCTTTGCAGGCCTGATCTGGCTAAAGTAGAACTTCTGCTGTGGGTGTGCTACATTGGCCTAGAGCTGAAAGGCACAACGTGCAGGCTCCTTTCCAAAGGGCGAGTTGGGCCCCAAAGCATCTTGCTTCCAGCTCTTTGGGAAGCTAAGAAACAACTCGCTATGCACAGTGCTCTTACAGCCTACCGGGAACATCTCTTACAAAGGCCTGTGAAACGCAGTTTCTTCGCAGGCCTGATCTGGCTGAAGTGGAACTTCTGCTCTGGGTGTGCTACATTGCCCTAGAGCTGAAAAGCACAACGTGCAGGCTTCTTTCCAAAGGGCGAGTTGGGCCCCAAAGCATCTTGCTTCCAGCTCTTTGGGAAGCTAAGAAACAACTCGCTCTGCACAGTGCTCTTACAGCCTACCGGGAGCATCAGTTACAAAGGCCTGTGAAATGCAGTTTCTTTGCAGGCCTAATCTGGCTGAACCAGAACTTCTGCTCTGGGTGTGCTACATTTCCCTAGAGCTGAAAGGCACAATGTGCAGGCTTCTTTCCAAAGGGCGAGTTGGGCCCCAAAGCATCTTGCTTCAAGCTCTTTGGGAAGCTAAGAAACAACTCGCTCTGCACAGTGCTTTTACAGCCTACCGGGAACATCTCTTACAAAGGCATCTCAAACGCAGTTGCTTTGCAGGCCTGATCTGGCTGAAGTAGAACTTCTGCTCTGGGTGTGCTACATTGGCCTAGAGCTGAAAGGCACAAAGTGCAGGCTTCTTTGCAAAGGGCGAGTTGGGCCGCAAAGCATCTTGCTTCCAGCTCCTTGGGAAGCTAAGAAACAACTCGCTCTGCACAGTGCTCTTACAGCCTACCGGGAACATCTCTTACAAAGGCCTGTGAAACGCAGTTTCTTTGCAGGCCTGATCTCGCTGAAGTCGAACTTCTGCTCTGGGTGTGCTCCATTGGCCTAGAGCTGAAAGGCACAACCTGCAGGCTTCTTTCCAAAGGGCGAGTTGGGCCCCAAAGCATCTTGCTTCCAGCTCTTTGGGAAGCTAAGAAACAACTCGCTCTGCACAGTGCTCTTACAGACTACCGGGAACATCTCATACAAAGGCCTGTCAAACGCAGTTTCTTTGCAGGCCTGATCTGGCTGAGGTAGAACTTCTGCTCTGGGTGTGCTACATGGCCCTAGAGCTGAAAGGCACAACGTGCAGGCTTCTTTCCAAAGGGCGAGTTGGGCCCCAAAGCATCTTGCTTCCAGCTCTTTGGGCTAGCTATGAAACAACTCGCTCTGCACAGTGCTCTTACAGCCTACCGGGAACATCTCTTACAAAGGCCTGTGAAATGAAGTTTCTTGGCAGGCCTGATCTGGCTGAACTAGAACTTCTGCTCTGGGTGTGCTACATTGCCCTAGAGCTGAAAGGCACAACGTGCAGGCTTCTTTCCAAAGGGCGAGTTGGGCCCCAAAGCATCTTGCTTCCAGCTCTTTGGGAAGCTAAGAAACAACTCGCTCTGCACAGTGCTCTTACAGCCTACCGGGAACATCTCTTACAAAGGCCTGTGAAACGCAGTTTCTTTGCAGGCCTGATCTGGCTGAAGTAGAACTTCTGCTCTGGGTGTGCTACATGGCCCTAGAGCTGAAAGGCACAATGTTCAGGCTTCTTTGCAAAAGGCGAGTTGGGCCCCAAAGCATCTTGCTTCCAGGTCTTTGGGCTAGCTATGAAACAACTCGCTCTGCACAGTGCTCTTACAGCCTACCGGAACCATCACTTACAAAGGCCTGTGAAATGCAGTTTCTTTGCAGGCCTGATCACGCTGCACTAGAACTTCTTCTCTGGGTGTGCTACATTGCCCTAGAGCTGAAGGGCGCAACGTGCAGGCCTGTTTCCAAAGGGCGAGTTGGGCCCCAAAGCATCTTGCTTCCAGCTCTTTGGGAAGCTAAGAAACAAGTCGCTCTGCACAGTGCTCTTACAGCCTACTGGGAACATCTCTTACAAAGGCCTGTGAAACGCAGTTTCTTTGCAGGCCTGATCTGGCTGAAGTAGAACTTCTGCTCTGGGTGTGCTACATTGCCCTAGAGCTGAAAGGCACAACGTGCAGGCTTCTTTGCAAAGGGCGAGTTGGGCCGCAAAGCAACTTGCTTCCAGCTCCTTGGGAAGCTAAGAAACAACTCGCACTGCACAGTGCTCTTACAGCCTACCGGGAACATCTCATACAAAGGCCTGTCAAACGCAGTTTCTTTGCAGGCCTGATCTGGCTGAGGTAGAACTTCTGCTCTGGGTGTGCTACATGGCCCTAGAGCTGAAAGGCACAACGTGCAGGCTTCTTTCCAAAGGGCGAGTTGGGCCCCAAAGCATCTTGCTTCCAGCTCTTTGGGCTAGCTATGAAACAACTCGCTCTGCACAGTGCTCTTACAGCCTACCGGGAACATCTCTTACAAAGGCCTGTGAAACGCAGTTTCTTTGCAGGCCTGATCTGGCTGAAGTAGAACTTCTGCTCTGGGTGTGCTACATTGGCCTAGAGCTCAAAGGCACAACGTGCAGGCTTCTTTCCAAAGGGCGAGTTGGGCCCCAAAGCTTCTTGCTTCCAGCTCTTTGGGAAGCTAAGAAACAACTCGCTCTGCACAGTGCTCTTACAGCCTACCGGGAACATCTCTTACAAAGGCCTGTGAAACGCAGTTTCTTTGCAGGCCTGATGTGGCTGAAGTAGAACTTCTGCTCTGTGTGTGCTACATGGCCCTAGAGCTGAAAGGCACAACGTGCAGGCTTCTTTCCAAAGGGCGAGTTGGGCCCCAAAGCATCTTGCTTCCAGCTCTTTGGGCTAGCTATGAAACAACTCGCTCTGCACAGTGCTCTTACAGCCTACCGGGAGCATCACTTACAAAGGCCTGTGAAATGCAGTTTCTTTGCAGGCCTGATCTGGCTGAACTAGAACTTCTGCTCTGGGTGTGCTACATTGCCCTAGAGCTGAAAGGCACAACGTGCAGGCTTCTTTCCAAAGGGCGAGTTGGGCCCCAAAGCATCTTGCTTCCAGCTCTTTGGGAAGCTAAGAAACAACTCGCTCTGCACAGTGCTCTTACAGCCTACCGGGAACATCTCTTACAAAGGCCTGTGAAACGCAGTATCTTTGCAGGCCTGATCTGGCTGAAGTGGAACTTCTGCTCTGGGTGCTCTACATTGCCCTAGAGCTGAAAGGCACAACGTGCAGGCTTCTTTCCAAAGGGCGAGTTGGGCCCCAAAGCATCTTGCTTCCAGCTCTTTGGGAACCTAAAAACAACTCGCTCTGCACAGTGCTCTTACAGCCTACCGGGAACATCTCTTGCAAAGGCCTGTGAAACGCAGTTTCTTTGCAGGCCTGATCTGGCTGATGTAGATCTTCTGCTCTGGGTGTGCTACATTGCCCTAGAGCTGAAAGGCACAACGTGCAGGCTTCTTTCCAAAGGGCGAGTTGGGCCCCAAAGCATCTTGCTTCCAGCTCTTTGGGAAGCTAAGAAACAACTCGCTCTGCACAGTGCTCTTACAGCCTACCGGGAACATCTCTTACAAAGGCCTGTGAAACGCAGTTTCTTTGCAGGCCTGATCTGGCTAAAGTAGAACTTCTGCTGTGGGTGTGCTACATTGGCCTAGAGCTGAAAGGCACAACGTGCAGGCTCCTTTCCAAAGGGCGAGTTGGGCCCCAAAGCATCTTGCTTCCAGCTCTTTGGGAAGCTAAGAAACAACTCGCTATGCACAGTGCTCTTACAGCCTACCGGGAACATCTCTTACAAAGGCCTGTGAAACGCAGTTTCTTCGCAGGCCTGATCTGGCTGAAGTGGAACTTCTGCTCTGGGTGTGCTACATTGCCCTAGAGCTGAAAAGCACAACGTGCAGGCTTCTTTCCAAAGGGCGAGTTGGGCCCCAAAGCATCTTGCTTCCAGCTCTTTGGGAAGCTAAGAAACAACTCGCTCTGCACAGTGCTCTTACAGCCTACCGGGAGCATCAGTTACAAAGGCCTGTGAAATGCAGTTTCTTTGCAGGCCTGATCTGGCTGAAGTAGAACTTCTGCTCTGGGTGTGCTACATTGGCCTAGAGCTGAAAGGCACAACGTGCAGGCTTCTTTCCAAAGGGCGAGTTAGGCCCCAAACCATCTTGCTTCCAGCTCTTTGGGAAGCTAAGAAACAATTCGCTCTGCACAGTGCTCTTACAGCCTAGTGGGAACATCTCTTACAAAGGCCTGTTAAACACAGTTTCTTTGCAGGCCTGATCTGGCTGAACTAGAAATTCTGCTCTGCGTGTGCTACATTGCCCTAGAGCTGAAAGGCACAACGTGCAGGCTTCTTTGCAAAGGGCGAGTTGGGCCGCAAAGCATCTTGCTTCCAGCTCCTTGGGAAGCTAAGAAACAACTCGCTCTGCACAGTGCTCTTACAGCCTACCGGGAACATCTCTTACAAAGGCCTGTGAAACGCAGTTTCTTTGCAGGCCTGATGTGGCTGAAGTAGAACTTCTGCTCTGGGTGTGCTACTTTGGCCTAGAGCTGAAAGGCACAACGTGCAGGCTTCTTTCCAAAGGGCGAGTTGGGCCCCAAAGCATCTTACTTCCAGCTCTTTGGGAAGCTAAGAAACAACTCGCTCTGCACAGTGCTCTTACAGCCTACCGGAACCATCACTTACAAAGGCCTGTGAAATGCAGTTTCTTTGCAGGCCTGATCACGCTGCACTAGAACTTCTGCTCTGGGTGTGCTACATTGCCCTAGAGCTGAAGGGCGCAACGTGCAGGCCTGTTTCCAAAGGGCGAGTTGGGCCCCAAAGCATCTTGCTTCCAGCTCTTTGGGAAGCTAAGAAACAAGTCGCTCTGCACAGTGCTCTTACAGCCTACTGGGAACATCTCTTACAAAGGCCTGTGAAACGCAGTTTCTTTGCAGGCCTGATCTGGCTGAAGTAGAACTTCTGCTCTGGGTGTGCTACATTGCCCTAGAGCTGAAAGGCACAACGTGCAGGCTTCTTTGCAAAGGGCGAGTTGGGCCGCAGAGCAACTTGCTTCCAGCTCCTTGGGAAGCTAAGAAACAACTCGCACTGCACAGTGCTCTTACAGCCTACTGGGAACATCTCATACAAAGGCCTGTCAAACGCAGTTTCTTTGCAGGCCTGATCTGGCTGAGGTAGAACTTCTGCTCTGGGTGTGCTACATGGCCCTAGAGCTGAAAGGCACAACGTGCAGGCTTCTTTCCAAAGGGCGAGTTGGGCCCCAAAGCATCTTGCTTCCAGCTCTTTGGGCTAGCTATGAAACAACTCGCTCTGCACAGTGCTCTTACAGCCTACCGGAACCATCACTTACAAAGGCCTGTGAAATGCAGTTTCTTTGCAGGCCTGATCACGCTGCACTAGAACTTCTGCTCTGGGTGTGCTACATTGCCCTAGAGCTGAAGGGCACAACGTGCAGGCCTGTTTCCAAAGGGCGAGTTGGGCCCCAAAGCATCTTGCTTCCAGCTCTTTGGGAAGCTAAGAAACAAGTCGCTCTGCACAGTGCTCTTACAGCCTACCGGGAACATCTCTTACAAAGGCCTGTGAAATGCAGTTTCTTTGCAGGCCTGATCTGGCTGAAGTAGAACTTCTGCACTGGGTGTGCTACATTGGCCTAGAGCTGAAAGGCACAACGTGCAGGCTTCTTTCCAAAGGGCGAGTTGGGCCCCAAAGCATCTTGCTTCCAGCTCTTTGGGAAGCTAATAAACAAGGCGATCTGCACAGTGCTCTTACAGCCTACCGGGAACATCTCTTACAAAGGCCTGTGAAACGCAGTTTCTTTGCAGGCCGGATCTGGCTGAACTAGAACTTCTGCTCTGGGTGTGCTACATTGCCCTAGAGCTGAAAGGCACAACGTGCAGGCTTCTTTCCAAAGGGCTAGTTGGGCCCCAAAGCATCTTGCTTCCAGCTCTTTGGGCTAGCTATGAAACAACTCGCTCTGCACAGTGCTCTTACAGCCTACCGGGAACATCTCTTACAAAGGCCTGTTAAACACAGTTTCTTTGCAGGCCTGATCTGGCTGAACTAGAACTTCTGCTCTGCGTGTGCTACATTGCCCTAGAGCTGAAAGGCACAACGTGCAGGCTTCTTTGCAAAGGGCGAGTTGGGCCCCAAAGCATCTTGCTTCCAGCTCTTTGTTAAGCTAAGAAACAACTCGCTCTGCACAGTGCTCTTACAGCCTACCGGGAGCATCAGTTACAAAGGCCTGTGAAACGCAGTTTCTTTGCAGGCCTGATCTGGCTGAAGTGGAACTTCTGCTCTGGGTGCTCTACATTGCCCTAGAGCTGAAAGGCACAACGTGCAGGCTTCTTTCCAAAGGGCGAGTTGGGCCGCAAAGCATCTTGCTTCCAGCTCCTTGGGAAGCTAAGAAACAACTCGCTCTGCACAGTGCTCTTACAGCCTACCGGAACCATCACTTACAAAGGCCTGTGAAATGCAGTTTCTTTGCAGGCCTGATCACGCTGCACTAGAACTTCTGCTCTGGGTGTGCTACATTGCCCTAGAGCTGAAGGGCGCAACGTGCAGGCCTGTTTCCAAAGAGCGAGTTGGGCCCCAATGCATCTTGCTTCCAGCTCTTTGGGAAGCTAAGAAACAAGTCGCTCTGCACAGTGCTCTTACAGCCTACTGGGAACATCTCTTACAAAGGCCTGTGAAACGCAGTTTCTTTGCAGGCCTGATCTGGCTGAAGTAGAACTTCTGCTCTGGGTGTGCTACATTGGCCTAGAGCTGAAAGGCACAAAGAGCAGGCTTCTTTGCAAAGGGCGAGTTGGGCCGCAAAGCATCTTGCTTCCAGCTCCTTGGGAAGCTAAGAAACAACTCGCTCTGCACAGTGCTCTTACAGCCTACCGGGAACATCTCTTACAAAGGCCTGTGAAACGCAGTTTCTTTGCAGGCCTGATCTCGCTGAAGTAGAACTTCTGCTCTGGGTGTGCTCCATTGGCCTAGAGCTGAAAGGCACAACCTGCAGGCTTCTTTCCAAAGGGCGAGTTGGGCCCCAAAGCATCTTGCTTCCAGCTCTTTGGGAAGCTAAGAAACAACTCGCTCTGCTCAGTGCTCTTACAGACTACCGGGAACATCTCATACAAAGGCCTGTCAAACGCAGTTTCTTTGCAGGCCTGATCTGGCTGAGGTAGAACTTCTGCTCTGGGTGTGCTACATGGCCCTAGAGCTGAAAGGCACAACGTGCAGGCTTCTTTCCAAAGGGCGAGTTGGGCCCCAAAGCATCTTGCTTCCAGCTCTTTGGGCTAGCTATGAAACAACTCGCTCTGCACAGTGCTCTTACAGCCTACCGGGAACATCTCTTACAAAGGCCTGTGAAACGAAGTTTCTTCGCAGGCCTGATCTGCCTGAACTAGAACTTCTGCTCTGGGTGTGCTACATGGCCCTAGAGCTGAAAGGCACAACGTGCAGGCTTCTTTCCAAAGGGCGAGTTGGGCCCCAAAGCATCTTGCTTCCAGCTCTTTGGGCTAGCTATGAAACAACTCGCTCTGCACAGTGCTCTTACAGCCTACCGGGAACATCTCTTACAAAGGCCTGTGAAACGAAGTTTCTTCGCAGGCCTGATCTGGCTGAACTAGAACTTCTGCTCTGGGTGTGCTACATTGCCCTAGAGCTGAAAGGCACAACGTGCAGGCTTCTTTGCAAAGGGCGAGTTGGGCCCCAAAGCATCTTGCTTCCAGCTCTTTGGGAAGCTAAGAAACAACTCGCTCTGCACAGTGCTCTGACAGCCTACCGGGAACATCTCTTACAAAGGCCTGTGAAACGCAGTTTCTTTGCAGGCCTGATCTGGCTGAAGTAGAACTTCTGCTCTGGGTGTGCTACATTGGCCTAGAGCTGAAAGGCACAACGTGCAGGCTTCTTTCCAAAGGGCGAGTTAGGCCCCAAACCATCTTGCTTCCAGCTCTTTGGGAAGCTAAGAAACAATTCGCTCTGCACAGTGCTCTTACAGCCTAGTGGGAACATCTCTTACAAAGGCCTGTTAAACACAGTTTCTTTGCAGGCCTGATCTCGCTGAACTAGAAATTCTGCTCTGCGTGTGCTACATTGCCCTAGAGCTGAAAGGCACAACGTGCAGGCTTCTTTGCAAAGGGCGAGTTGGGCCCCAAAGCTTCTTGCTTCCAGCTCCTTGGGAAGCTAAGAAACAACTCGCTCTGCACAGTGCTCTTACAGCCTACCGGGAACATCTCTTACAAAGGCCTGTGAAACGCAGTTTCTTTGCAGGCCTGATGTGGCTGAAGTAGAACTTCTGCTCTGGGTGTGCTACTTTGGCCTAGAGCTGAAAGGCACAACGTGCAGGCTTCTTTCCAAAGGGCGAGTTGGGCCCCAAAGCATCTTGCTTCCAGCTCTTTGGGCTAGCTATGAAACAACTCGCTCTGCACAGTGCTCTTACAGCCTACCGGGAACATCTCTTACAAAGGCCTGTGAAACGCAGTTTCTTTGCAGGCCTGATCTGGCTGAAGTAGAACTTCTGCTCTGGGTGTGCTACATTGGCCTAGAGCTGAAAGGCACAACGTGCAGGCTTCTTTGCAAAGGGCGAGTTGGGCCCCAAAGCTTCTTGCTTCCAGCTCTTTGGGAAGCTAAGAAACAACTCGCTCTGCACAGTGCTCTTACAGCCTACCGGGAACATCTCTTACAAAGGCCTGTGAAACGCAGTTTCTTTGCAGGCCTGATGTGGCTGAAGTAGAACTTCTGCTCTGTGTGTGCTACATGGCCCTAGAGCTGAAAGGCACAACGTGCAGGCTTCTTTCCAAAGGGCGAGTTGGGCCCCAAAGCATCTTGCTTCCAGCTCTTTGGGCTAGCTATGAAACAACTCGCTCTGCACAGTGCTCTTACAGCCTACCGGGAGCATCAGTTACAAAGGCCTGTGAAATGCAGTTTCTTTGCAGGCCTGATCTGGCTGAACTAGAACTTCTGCTCTGGGTGTGCTACATGGCCCTAGAGCTGAAAGGCACAACGTGCAGGCTTCTTTCCAAAGGGCGAGTTGGGCCCCAAAGCATCTTGCTTCCAGCTCTTTGGGAAGCTAAGAAACAACTCGCTCTGCACAGTGCTCTTACAGCCTACCGGGAACATCTCTTACAAAGGCCTGTGAAACGCAGTATCTTTGCAGGCCTGATCTGGCTGAAGTGGAACTTCTGCTCTGGGTGCTCTACATTGCCCTAGAGCTGAAAGGCACAACGTGCAGGCTTCTTTCCAAAGGGCGAGTTGGGCCCCAAAGCATCTTGCTTCCAGCTCTTTGGGAACCTAAAAACAACTCGCTCTGCACAGTGCTCTTACAGCCTACCGCGAACATCTCTTGCAAAGGCCTGTCAAACGCAGTTTCTTTGCAGGCCTGATCTGGCTGATGTAGAACTTGTGCTCTGGGTGTGCTACATTGCCCTAGGGCTGAAAGGCACAACGTGCAGGCTTCTTTGCAAAGGGCGAGTTGGGCCCCAAAGCATCTTGCTTCCAGCTCTTTGGGAAGCTAAGAAACAACTCGCTCTGCACAGTGCTCTTACAGCCTACCGGGAACATCTCTTACAAAGGCCTGTGAAACGCAGTTTCTTTGCAGGCCTGATCTGGCTAAAGTAGAACTTCTGCTGTGGGTGTGCTACATTGGCCTGGAGCTGAAAGGCACAACGTGCAGGCTCCTTTCCAAAGGGCGAGTTGGGCCCCAAAGCATCTTGCTTCCAGCTCTTTGGGAAGCTAAGAAACAACTCGCTATGCACAGTGCTCTTACAGCCTACCGGGAACATCTCTTACAAAGGCCTGTGAAACGCAGTTTCTTTGCAGGCCTGATCACGCTGCACTAGAACTTCTGCTCTGGGTGTGCTACATTGCCCTAGAGCTGAAGGGCGCAACGTGCAGGCCTGTTTCCAAAGAGCGAGTTGGGCCCCAATGCATCTTGCTTCCAGCTCTTTGGGAAGCTAAGAAACAAGTCGCTCTGCACAGTGCTCTTACAGCCTACTGGGAACATCTCTTACAAAGGCCTGTGAAACGCAGTTTCTTTGCAGGCCTGATCTGGCTGAAGTAGAACTTCTGCTCTGGGTGTGCTACATTGGCCTAGAGCTGAAAGGCACAAAGAGCAGGCTTCTTTGCAAAGGGCGAGTTGGGCCGCAAAGCATCTTGCTTCCAGCTCCTTGGGAAGCTAAGAAACAACTCGCTCTGCACAGTGCTCTTACAGCCTACCGGGAACATCTCTTACAAAGGCCTGTGAAACGCAGTTTCTTTGCAGGCCTGATCTCGCTGAAGTAGAACTTCTGCTCTGGGTGTGCTCCATTGGCCTAGAGCTGAAAGGCACAACCTGCAGGCTTCTTTCCAAAGGGCGAGTTGGGCCCCAAAGCATCTTGCTTCCAGCTCTATGGGAAGCTATGAAACAACTCGCTCTGCACAGTGCTCTTACAGACTACCGGGAACATCTCATACAAAGGCCTGTCAAACGCAGTTTCTTTGCAGGCCTGATCTGGCTGAGGTAGAACTTCTGCTCTGGGTGTGCTACATGGCCCTAGAGCTGAAAGGCACAACGTGCAGGCTTCTTTCCAAAGGGCGAGTTGGGCCCCAAAGCATCTTGCTTCCAGCTCTTTGGGCTAGCTATGAAACAACTCGCTCTGCACAGTGCTCTTACAGCCTACCGGAACCATCACTTACAAAGGCCTGTGAAATGCAGTTTCTTTGCAGGCCTGATCACGCTGCACTAGAACTTCTGCTCTGGGTGTGCTACATTGCCCTAGAGCTGAAGGGCACAACGTGCAGGCCTGTTTCCAAAGGGCGAGTTGGGCCCCAAAGCATCTTGCTTCCAGCTCTTTGGGAAGCTAAGAAACAACTCGCTCTGCACACTGCTCTTACAGCCTACTGGGAACATCTCTTACAAAGGCCTGTGAAATGCAGTTGCTTTGCAGGCCGGATCTGGCTGAACTAGAACTTCTGCTCTGCGTGTGCTACATTGCCCTAGAGCTGAAAGGCACAACGTGCAGGCTTCTTTGCAAAGGGCGAGTTGGGCCGCAAAGCAACTTGCTTCCAGCTCCTTGGGAAGCTAAGAAACAACTCGCACTGCACAGTGCTCTTACAGCCTACCGGGAACATCTCATACAAAGGCCTGTCAAACGCAGTTTCTTTGCAGGCCTGATCTGGGTGAGGTAGAACTTCTACTCTGGGTGTGCTACATGGCCCTAGAGCTGAAAGGCACAACGTGCAGGCTTCTTTCCAAAGGGCGAGTTGGGCCCCAAAGCATCTTGCTTCCAGCTCTTTGGGCTAGCTATGAAACAACTCGCTCTGCACAGTGCTCTTACAGCCTACCGGGAACATCTCTTACAAAGGCCTGTGAAACGCAGTTTCTTTGCAGGCCTGATCTGGCTGAAGTAGAACTTCTGCTCTGGGTGTGCTACATTGGCCTAGAGCTGAAAGGCACAACGTGCAGGCTTCTTTGCAAAGGGCGAGTTGGGCCCCAAAGCTTCTTGCTTCCAGCTCTTTGGGAAGCTAAGAAACAACTCGCTCTGCACAGTGCTCTTACAGCCTACCGGGAACATCTCTTACAAAGGCCTGTGAAACGCAGTTTCTTTGCAGGCCTGATGTGGCTGAAGTAGAACTTCTGCTCTGTGTGTGCTACATGGCCCTAGAGCTGAAAGGCACAACGTGCAGGCTTCTTTCCAAAGGGCGAGTTGGGCCCCAAAGCATCTTGCTTCCAGCTCTTTGGGCTAGCTATGAAACAACTCGCTCTGCACAGTGCTCTTACAGCCTACCGGGAGCATCAGTTACAAAGGCCTGTGAAATGCAGTTTCTTTGCAGGCCTGATCTGGCTGAACTAGAACTTCTGCTCTGGGTGTGCTACATGGCCCTAGAGCTGAAAGGCACAACGTGCAGGCTTCTTTCCAAAGGGCGAGTTGGGCCCCAAAGCATCTTGCTTCCAGCTCTTTGGGAAGCTAAGAAACAACTCGCTCTGCACAGTGCTCTTACAGCCTACCGGGAACATCTCTTACAAAGGCCTGTGAAACGCAGTTTCTTTGCAGGCCTGATCTGGCTGAAGTGGAACTTCTGCTCTGGGTGCTCTACATTGCCCTAGAGCTGAAAGGCACAACGTGCAGGCTTCTTTCCAAAGGGCGAGTTGGGCCCCAAAGCATCTTGCTTCCAGCTCTTTGGGAAGCTAAGTAACAACTCGCTCTGCACAGTGCTCTTACAGCCTACCGGAACCATCACTTACAAAGGCCTGTGAAATGCAGTTTCTTTGCAGGCCTGATCACGCTGCACTAGAACTTCTGCTCTGGGTGTGCTACATTGCCCTAGAGCTGAAGGGCACAGCGTGCAGGCTTCTTTCCAAAGGTCGAGTTGGGCCCCAAAGCATCTTGCTTCCAGCTCTTTGGGAAGCTAAGAAACAACTCGCTCTGCACAGTGCTCTTACAGCCTACCGGGAACATCTCTTACAAAGGCCTGTGAAATGCAGTTGCTTTGCAGGCCGGATCTGGCTGAACTAGAACTTCTGCTCTGCGTGTGCTACATTGCCCTAGAGCTGAAAGGCACAACGTGCAGGCTTCTTTGCAAAGGGCGAGTTGGGCCGCAAAGCAACTTGCTTCCAGCTCCTTGGGAAGCTAAGAAACAACTCGCACTGCACAGTGCTCTTACAGCCTACCGGGAACATCTCATACAAAGGCCTGTCAAACGCAGTTTCTTTGCAGGCCTGATCTGGCTGAGGTAGAACTTCTGCTCTGGGTGTGCTACATGGCCCTAGAGCTGAAAGGCACAACGTGCAGGCTTCTTTCCAAAGGGCGAGTTGGGCCCCAAAGCATCTTGCTTCCAGCTCTTTGGGCTAGCTATGAAACAACTCGCTCTGCACAGTGCTCTTACAGCCTACCGGGAACATCTCTTACAAAGGCCTGTGAAACGCAGTTTCTTTGCAGGCCTGATCTGGCTGAAGTAGAACTTCTGCTCTGGGTGTGCTACATTGGCCTAGAGCTGAAAGGCACAACGTGCAGGCTTCTTTCCAAAGGGCGAGTTGGCCCCAAAGCTTCTTGCTTCCAGCTCTTTGGGAAGCTAAGAAACAACTCGCTCTGCACAGTGCTCTTACAGCCTACCGGGAACATCTCTTACAAAGGCCTGTGAAATGCAGTTTCTTTGCAGGCCTGATGTGGCTGAAGTAGAACTTCTGCTCTGTGTGTGCTACATGGCCCTAGAGCTGAAAGGCACAACGTGCAGGCTTCTTTCCAAAGGGCGAGTTGGGCCCCAAAGCATCTTGCTTCCAGCTCTTTGGGCTAGCTATGAAACAACTCGCTCTGCACAGTGCTCTTACAGCCTACCGGGAGCATCAGTTACAAAGGCCTGTGAAATGCAGTTTCTTTGCAGGCCTGATCTGGCTGAACTAGAACTTCTGCTCTGGGTGTGCTACATTGCCCTAGAGCTGAAAGGCACAACGTGCAGGCTTCTTTCCAAAGGGCGAGTTGGGCCCCAAAGCATCTTGCTTCCAGCTCTTTGGGAAGCTAAGAAACAACTCGCTCTGCACAGTGCTCTTACAGCCTACCGGGAACATCTCTTACAAAGGCCTGTGAAACGCAGTATCTTTGCAGGCCTGATCTGGCTGAAGTGGAACTTCTGCTCTGGGTGCTCTACATTGCCCTAGAGCTGAAAGGCACAACGTGCAGGCTTCTTTCCAAAGGGCGAGTTGGGCCCCAAAGCATCTTGCTTCCAGCTCTTTGGGAACCTAAAAACAACTCGCTCTGCACAGTGCTCTTACAGCCTACCGGGAACATCTCTTGCAAAGGCCTGTGAAACGCAGTTTCTTTGCAGGCCTGATCTGGCTGATGTAGAACTTCTGCTCTGGGTGTGCTACATTGCCCTAGAGCTGAAAGGCACAACGTGCAGGCTTCTTTCCAAAGGGCGAGTTGGGCCCCAAAGCATCTTGCTTCCAGCTCTTTGGGAAGCTAAGAAACAACTCGCTCTGCACAGTGCTCTTACAGCCTACCGGGAACATCTCTTACAAAGGCCTGTGAAACGCAGTTTCTTTGCAGGCCTGATCTGGCTAAAGTAGAACTTCTGCTGTGGGTGTGCTACATTGGCCTAGAGCTGAAAGGCACAACGTGCAGGCTCCTTTCCAAAGGGCGAGTTGGGCCCCAAAGCATCTTGCTTCCAGCTCTTTGGGAAGCTAAGAAACAACTCGCTCTGCACAGTGCTCTTACAGCCTACCGGGAGCATCAGTTACAAAGGCCTGTGAAATGCAGTTTCTTTGCAGGCCTGATCTGGCTGAACCAGAACTTCTGCTCTGGGTGTGCTACATTTCCCTAGAGCTGAAAGGCACAATGTGCAGGCTTCTTTCCAAAGGGCGAGTTGGGCCCCAAAGCATCTTGCTTCCAGCTCTTTGGGAAGCTAAGAAACAACTCGCTCTGCACAGTGCTTTTACAGCCTACCGGGAACATCTCTTACAAAGGCATCTCAAACGCAGTTGCTTTGCAGGCCTGATCTGGCTGAAGTAGAACTTCTGCTCTGGGTGTGCTACATTGGCCTAGAGCTGAAAGGCACAAAGTGCAGGCTTCTTTGCAAAGGGCGAGTTGGGCCGCAAAGCATCTTGCTTCCAGCTCCTTGGGAAGCTAAGAAACAACTCGCTCTGCACAGTGCTCTTACAGCCTACCGGGAACATCTCTTACAAAGGCCTGTGAAACGCAGTTTCTTTGCAGGCCTGATCTCGCTGAAGTAGAACTTCTGCTCTGGGTGTGCTCCATTGGCCTAGAGCTGAAAGGCACAACCTGCAGGCTTCTTTCCAAAGGGCGAGTTGGGCCCCAAAGCATCTTGCTTCCAGCTCTTTGGGAAGCTAAGAAACAACTCGCTCTGCACAGTGCTCTTACAGACTACTGGGAACATCTCATACAAAGGCCTGTCAAACGCAGTTTCTTTGCAGGCCTGATCTGGCTGAGGTAGAACTTCTGCTCTGGGTGTGCTACATGGCCCTAGAGCTGAAAGGCACAACGTGCAGGCTTCTTTCCAAAGGGCGAGTTGGGCCCCAAAGCATCTTGCTTCCAGCTCTTTGGGCTAGCTATGAAACAACTCGCTCTGCACAGTGCTCTTACAGCCTACCGGGAACATCTCTTACAAAGGCCTGTGAAACGAAGTTTCTTGGCAGGCCTGATCTGGCTGAACTAGAACTTCTGCTCTGGGTGTGCTACATTGCCCTAGAGCTGAAAGGCACAACGTGCAGGCTTCTTTCCAAAGGGCGAGTTGGGCCCCAAAGCATCTTGCTTCCAGCTCTTTGGGAAGCTAAGAAACAACTCGCTCTGCACAGTGCTCTTACTGCCTACCGGGGATATCTCTTACAAAGGCCTGTGAAACGCAGTTTCTTTGCAGGCCTGATGTGGCTGAAGTAGAACTTCTGCTTTGGGTGTGCTACATTGCCCTAGAGCTGAAAGGCACAACCTACAGGCTTCTTTGCAAAGGGCGAGTTGGGCCCCAAAGCATCTTGCTTCCAGCTCTTTGGGAAGCTAAGAAACAACTCGCTCTGCACAGTGCTCTTACAGCCTACCGGGAACATCTCTTACAAAGGCCTGTGAAACGCAGTTTCTTTGCAGGCCTGATCTGGCTGAAGTAGAACTTCTGCTCTGGGTGTGCTACATTGGCCTAGAGCTGAAAGGCACAACGTGCAGGCTTCTTTACAAAGGGCGAGTTAGGCCCCAAACCATCTTGCTTCCAGCTCTTTGGGAAGCTAAGAAACAATTCGCTCTGCACAGTGCTCTTACAGCCTAGTGGGAACATCTCTTACAAAGGCCTGTTAAACACAGTTTCTTTGCAGGCCTGATCTGGCTGAACTAGAAATTCTGCTCTGCGTGTGCTACATTGCCCTAGAGCTGAAAGGCACAACGTGCAGGCTTCTTTGGAAAGGGCGAGTTGGACCGCAAAGCATCTTGCTTCCAGCTCCTTGGGAAGCTAAGAAACAACTCGCTCTGCACAGTGCTCTTACAGCCTACCGGGAACATCTCTTACAAAGGCCTGTGAAACGCAGTTTCTTTGCAGGCCTGATGTGGCTGAAGTAGAACTTCTGCTCTGGGTGTGCTACTTTGGCCTAGAGCTGAAAGGCACAACGTGCAGGCTTCTTTCCAAAGGGCGAGTTGGGCCCCAAAGCTTCTTGCTTCCAGCTCTTTGGGAAGCTAAGAAACAACTCGCTCTGCACAGTGCTCTTACAGCCTACCGCGAACATCTCTTACAAAGGCCTGTGAAACGCAGTTTCTTTGCAGGCCTGATGTGGCTGAAGTAGAACTTCTGCTCTGTGTGTGCTACATGGCCCTAGAGCTGAAAGGCACAACGTGCAGGCTTCTTTCCAAAGGGCGAGTTGGGCCCCAAAGCATCTTGCTTCCAGCTCTTTGGGCTAGCTATGAAACAACTCGCTCTGCACACTGCTCTTACAGCCTACCGGGAGCATCAGTTACAAAGGCCTGTGAAATGCAGTTTCTTTGCAGGCCTGATCTGGCTGAACTAGAACTTCTGCTCTGGGTGTGCTACATTGCCCTAGAGCTGAAAGGCACAACGTGCAGGCTTCTTTCCAAAGGGCGAGTTGGGCCCCAAAGCATCTTGCTTCCAGCTCTTTGGGAAGCTAAGAAACAACTCGCTCTGCACAGTGCTCTTACAGCCTACCGGGAACATCTCTTACAAAGGCCTGTGAAACGCAGTATCTTTGCAGGCCTGATCTGGCTGAAGTGGAACTTCTGCTCTGGGTGCTCTACATTGCCCTAGAGCTGAAAGGCACAACGTGCAGGCTTCTTTCCAAAGGGCGAGTTGGGCCCCAAAGCATCTTGCTTCCAGCTCTTTGGGAACCTAAAAACAACTCGCTCTGCACAGTGCTCTTACAGCCTACCGGGAACATCTCTTGCAAAGGCCTGTGAAACGCAGTTTCTTTGCAGGCCTGATCTGGCTGATGTAGAACTTCTGCTCTGGGTGTGCTACATTGCCCTAGAGCTGAAAGGCACAACGTGCAGGCTTCTTTCCAAAGGGCGAGTTGGGCCCCAAAGCATCTTGCTTCCAGCTCTTTGGGAAGCTAAGAAACAACTCGCTCTGCACAGTGCTCTTACAGCCTACCGGGAACATCTCTTACAAAGGCCTGTGAAACGCAGTTTCTTTGCAGGCCTGATCTGGCTAAAGTAGAACTTCTGCTGTGGGTGTGCTACATTGGCCTAGAGCTGAAAGGCACAACGTGCAGGCTCCTTTCCAAAGGGCGAGTTGGGCCCCAAAGCATCTTGCTTCCAGCTCTTTGGGAAGCTAAGAAACAACTCGCTCTGCACAGTGCTCTTACAGCCTACCGGGAACATCTCTTACAAAGGCCTGTGAAACGCAGTTTCTTCGCAGGCCTGATCTGGCTGAAGTGGAACTTCTGCTCTGGGTGTGCTACATTGCCCTAGAGCTGAAAAGCACAACGTGCAGGCTTCTTTCCAAAGGGCGAGTTGGGCCCCAAAGCATCTTGCTTCCAGCTCTTTGGGAAGCTAAGAAACAACTCGCTCTGCACAGTGCTCTTACAGCCTACCGGGAGCATCAGTTACAAAGGCCTGTGAAACGCAGTTTCTTTGCAGGCCTAATCTGGCTGAACCAGAACTTCTGCTCTGGGTGTGCTACATTTCCCTAGAGCTGAAAGGCACAATGTGCAGGCTTCTTTCCAAAGGGCGAGTTGGGCCCCAAAGCATCTTGCTTCCAGCTCTTTGGGAAGCTAAGAAACAACTCGCTCTGCACAGTGCTTTTACAGCCTACCGGGAACATCTCTTACAAAGGCATCTCAAACGCAGTTGCTTTGCAGGCCTGATCTGGCTGAAGTAGAACTTCTGCTCTGGGTGTGCTACATTGGCCTAGAGCTGAAAGGCACAAAGTGCAGGCTTCTTTGCAAAGGACGAGTTGGGCCGCAAAGCATCTTGCTTCCAGCTCCTTGGGAAGCTAAGAAACAACTCGCTCTGCACAGTGCTCTTACAGCCTACCGGGAACATCTCTTACAAAGGCCTGTGAAACGCAGTTTCTTTGCAGGCCTGATCTCGCTGAAGTAGAACTTCTGCTCTGGGTGTGCTCCATTGGCCTAGAGCTGAAAGGCACAACCTGCAGGCTTCTTTCCAAAGGGCGAGTTGGGCCCCAAAGCATCTTGCTTCCAGCTCTTTGGGAAGCTAAGAAACAACTCGCTCTGCACAGTGCTCTTACAGACTACCGGGAACATCTCATACAAAGGCCTGTCAAACGCAGTTTCTTTGCAGGCCTGATCTGGCTGAGGTAGAACTTCTGCTCTGGGTGTGCTACATGGCCCTAGAGCTGAAAGGCACAACGTGCAGGCTTCTTTGCAAAGGGCGAGTTGGGCCCCAAAGCATCTTGCTTCCAGCTCTTTGGGCTAGCTATGAAACAACTCGCTCTGCACAGTGCTCTTACAGCCTACCGGGAACATCTCTTACAAAGGCCTGTGAAACGCAGTTTCTTGGCAGGCCTGATCTGGCTGAACTAGAACTTCTGCTCTGGGTGTGCTACCTTGGCCTAGACCTGAAAGGCACAACGTGCAGGCTTCTTTCCAAAGGGCGAGTTAGGCCCCAAACCATCTTGCTTCCAGCTCTTTGGGAAGCTAAGAAACAATTCGCTCTGCACAGTGCTCTTACAGCCTAGTGGGAACATCTCTTACAAAGGCCTGTTAAACACAGTTTCTTTGCAGGCCTGATCTGGCTGAACTAGAAATTCTGCTCTGCGTGTGCTACATTGCCCTAGAGCTGAAAGGCACAACGTGCAGGCTTCTTTGCAAAGGGCGAGTTGGGCCGCAAAGCATCTTGCTTCCAGCTCCTTGGGAAGCTAAGAAACAACTCGCTCTGCACAGTGCTCTTACAGCCTACCGGGAACATCTCTTACAAAGGCCTGTGAAACGCAGTTTCTTTGCAGGCCTGATGTGGCTGAAGTAGAACTTCTGCTCTGGGTGTGCTACTTTGGCCTAGAGCTGAAAGGCACAACGTTCAGGCTTCTTTCCAAAGGGCGAGTTGGGCCCCAAAGCTTCTTGCTTCCAGCTCTTTGGGAAGCTAAGAAACAACTCGCTCTGCACAGTGCTCTTACAGCCTACCGGGAACATCTCTTACAAAGGCCTGTGAAACGCAGTTTCTTTGCAGGCCTGATGTGGCTGAAGTAGAACTTCTGCTCTGTGTGTGCTACATGGCCCTAGAGCTGAAAGGCACAACGTGCAGGCTTCTTTCCAAAGGGCGAGTTGGGCCCCAAAGCATCTTGCTTCCAGCTCTTTGGGCTAGCTATGAAACAGCTCGCTCTGCACAGTGCTCTTACAGCCTACCGGGAGCATCAGTTACAAAGGCCTGTGAAATGCAGTTTCTTTGCAGGCCTGATCTGGCTGAACTAGAACTTCTGCTCTGGGTGTGCTACATTGCCCTAGAGCTGAAAGGCACAACGTGCAGGCTTCTTTCCAAAGGGCGAGTTGGGCCCCAAAGCATCTTGCTTCCAGCTCTTTGGGAAGCTAAGAAACAACTCGCTCTGCACAGTGCTCCTACAGCCTACCGGGAACATCTCTTACAAAGGCCTGTGAAACGCAGTATCTTTGCAGGCCTGATCTGGCTGAAGTGGAACTTCTGCTCTGGGTGCTCTACATTGCCCTAGAGCTGAAAGGCACAACGTGCAGGCTTCTTTCCAAAGGGCGAGTTGGGCCCCAAAGCATCTTGCTTCCAGCTCTTTGGGAACCTAAAAACAACTCGCTCTGCACAGTGCTCTTACAGCCTACCGGGAACATCTCTTGCAAAGGCCTGTGAAACGCAGTTTCTTTGCAGGCCTAATCTGGCTGAACCAGAACTTCTGCTCTGGGTGTGCTACATTTCCCTAGAGCTGAAAGGCACAATGTGCAGGCTCCTTTCCAAAGGGCGAGTTGGGCCCCAAAGCATCTTGCTTCCAGCTCTTTGGGAAGCTAAGAAACAACTCGCTATGCACAGTGCTCTTACAGCCTACCGGGAACATCTCTTACAAAGGCCTGTGAAACGCAGTTTCTTCGCAGGCCTGATCTGGCTGAATTGGAACTTCTGCTCTGGGTGTGCTACATTGCCCTAGAGCTGAAAAGCACAACGTGCAGGCTTCTTTCCAAAGGGCGAGTTGGGCCCCAAAGCATCTTGCTTCCAGCTCTTTGGGAAGCTAAGAAAGAACTCGCTCTGCACAGTGCTCTTACAGCCTACCGGGAGCATCAGTTACAAAGGCCTGTGAAATGCAGTTTCTTTTCAGGCCTAATCTGGCTGAACCAGAACTTCTGCTCTGGGTGTGCTACATTTCCCTAGAGCTGAAAGGCACAATGTGCAGGCTTCTTTCCAAAGGGCGAGTTGGGCCCCAAAGCATCTTGCTTCCAGCTCTTTGGGAAGCTAAGAAACAACTCGCTCTGCACAGTGCTTTTACAGCCTACCGGGAACATCTCTTACAAAGGCATCTCAAACGCAGTTGCTTTGCAGGCCTGATCTGGCTGAAGTAGAACTTCTGCTCTGGGTGTGCTACATTGGCCTAGAGCTGAAAGGCACAAAGTGCAGGCTTCTTTGCAAAGGGCGAGTTGGGCCGCAAAGCATCTTGCTTCCAGCTCCTTGGGAAGCTAAGAAACAACTCGCTCTGCACAGTGCTCTTACAGCCTACCGGGAACATCTCTTACAAAGGCCTGTGAAACGCAGTTTCTTTGCAGGCCTGATCTCGCTGAAGTAGAACTTCTGCTCTGGGTGTGCTCCATTGGCCTAGAGCTGAAAGGCACAACCTGCAGGCTTCTTTCCAAAGGGCGAGTTGGGCCCCAAAGCATCTTGCTTCCAGCTCTTTGGGAAGCTAAGAAACAACTCGCTCTGCACAGTGCTCTTACAGACTACCGGGAACATCTCATACAAAGGCCTGTCAAACGCAGTTTCTTTGCAGGCCTGATCTGGCTGAGGTAGAACTTCTGCTCTGGGTGTGCTACATGGCCCTAGAGCTGAAAGGCACAACGTGCAGGCTTCTTTCCAAAGGGCGAGTTGGGCCCCAAAGCATCTTGCTTCCAGCTCTTTGGGCTAGCTATGAAACAACTCGCTCTGCACAGTGCTCTTACAGCCTACCGGGAACATCTCTTACAAAGGCCTGTGAAACGAAGTTTCTTGGCAGGCCTGATCTGGCTGAACTAGAACTTCTGCTCTGGGTGTGCTACATTGCCCTAGAGCTGAAAGGCACAACGTGCAGGCTTCTTTCCAAAGGGCGAGTTGGGCCCCAAAGCATCTTGCTTCCAGCTCTTTGGGAAGCTAAGAAACAACTCGCTCTGCACAGTGCTCTTACTGCCTACCGGGAATATCTCTTACAAGGGCTGTGAAACGCAGTTTCTTTGCAGGCCTGATGTGGCTGAAGTAGAACTTCTGCTCTGGGTGTGCTACATTGCCCTAGAGCTGAAAGGCACAACGTGCAGGCTTCTTTGCAAAGGGCGAGTTGGGCCCCAAAGCATCTTGCTTCCAGCTCTTTGGGAAGCTAAGAAACAACTCGCTCTGCACAGTGCTCTTACAGCCTACCGGGAACATCTCTTACAAAGGCCTGTGAAACGCAGTTTCTTTGCAGGCCTGATCTGGCTGAAGTAGAACTTCTGCTCTGGGTGTGCTACATTGGCCTAGAGCTGAAAGGCACAACGTGCAGGCTTCTTTCCAAAGGGCGAGTTAGGCCCCAAACCATCTTGCTTCCAGCTCTTTGGGAAGCTAAGAAACAATTCGCTCTGCACAGTGCTCTTACAGCCTAGTGGGAACATCTCTTACAAAGGCCTGTGAAACGCAGTTTCTTTGCAGGCCTGATGTGGCTGAAGTAGAACTTCTGCTCTGGGTGTGCTACTTTGGCCTAGAGCTGAAAGGCACAACGTGCAGGCTTCTTTCCAAAGGGCGAGTTGGGCCCCAAAGCATCTTGCTTCCAGCTCTTTGGGAAGCTAAGAAACAACTCGCTCTGCACAGTGCTCTTACAGCCTACCGGGAACATCTCTTACAAAGGCCTGTGAAACGCAGTTTCTTTGCAGGCCTGATCTGGCTGAAGTAGAACTTCTGCTCTGGGTGTGCTACATGGCCCTAGAGCTGAAAGGCACAATGTTCAGGCTTCTTTGCAAAAGGCGAGTTGGGCCCCAAAGCATCTTGCTTCCAGCTCTTTGGGCTAGCTATGAAACAACTCGCTCTGCACAGTGCTCTTACAGCCTACCGGAACCATCACTTACAAAGGCCTGTGAAATGCAGTTTCTTTGCAGGCCTGATCACGCTGCACTAGAACTTCTGCTCTGGGTGTGCTACATTGCCCTAGAGCTGAAGGGCGCAACGTGCAGGCCTGTTTCCAAAGGGCGAGTTGGGCCCCAAAGCATCTTGCTTCCAGCTCTTTGGGAAGCTAAGAAACAAGTCGCTCTGCACAGTGCTCTTACAGCCTACTGGGAACATCTCTTACAAAGGCCTGTGAAACGCAGTTTCTTTGCAGGCCTGATCTGGCTGAAGTAGAACTTCTGCTCTGGGTGTGCTACATTGCCCTAGAGCTGAAAGGCACAACGTGCAGGCTTCTTTGCAAAGGGCGAGTTGGGCCGCAAAGCAACTTGCTTCCAGCTCCTTGGGAAGCTAAGAAACAACTCGCACTGCACAGTGCTCTTACAGCCTACTGGGAACATCTCATACAAAGGCCTGTCAAACGCAGTTTCTTTGCAGGCCTGATCTGGCTGAGGTAGAACTTCTGCTCTGGGTGTGCTACATGGCCCTAGAGCTGAAAGGCACAACGTGCAGGCTTCTTTCCAAAGGGCGAGTTGGGCCCCAAAGCATCTTGCTTCCAGCTCTTTGGGCTAGCTATGAAACAACTCGCTCTGCACAGTGCTCTTAGAGCCTACCGGGAGCATCAGTTACAAAGGCCTGTGAAATGCAGTTTCTTTGCAGGCCTGATCTGGCTGAACTAGAACTTCTGCTCTGGGTGTGAAACATGGCCCTAGAGCTGAAAGGCACAACGTGCAGGCTTCTTTCCAAAGGGCGAGTTGGGCCCCAAAGCATCTTGCTTCCAGCTCTTTGGGAAGCTAAGAAACAACTCGCTCTGCACAGTGCTCTTACAGCCTACCGGGAACATCTCTTACAAAGGCCTGTGAAACGCAGTTTCTTTGCAGGCCTGATCTGGCTGAAGTGGAACTTCTGCTCTGGGTGCTCTACATTGCCCTAGAGCTGAAAGGCACAACGTGCAGGCTTCTTTCCAAAGGGCGAGTTGGGCCCCAAAGCATCTTGCTTCCAGCTCTTTGGGAACCTAAAAACAACTCGCTCTGCACAGTGCTCTTACAGCCTACCGGGAACATCTCTTGCAAAGGCCTGTGAAACGCAGTTTCTTTGCAGGCCTGATCTGGCTGATGTAGAACTTCTGCTCTGGGTGTGCTACATTGCCCTAGAGCTGAAAGGCACAACGTGCAGGCTTCTTTCCAAAGGGCGAGTTGGGCCCCAAAGCATCTTGCTTCCAGCTCTTTGGGAAGCTAAGAAACAACTCGCTCTGCACAGTGCTCTTACAGCCTACCGGGAACATCTCTTACAAAGGCCTGTGAAACGCAGTTTCTTCGCAGGCCTGATCTGGCTGAAGTGGAACTTCTGCTCTGGGTGTGCTACATTGCCCTAGAGCTGAAAAGCACAACGTGCAGGCTTCTTTCCAAAGGGCGAGTTGGGCCCCAAAGCATCTTGCTTCCAGCTCTTTGGGAAGCTAAGAAACAACTCGCTCTGCACAGTGCTCTTACAGCCTACCGGGAGCATCAGTTACAAAGGCCTGTGAAATGCAGTTTCTTTGCAGGCCTAATCTGGCTGAACCAGAACTTCTGCTCTGGGTGTGCTACATTTCCCTAGAGCTGAAAGGCACAATGTGCAGGCTTCTTTCCAAAGGGCGAGTTGGGCCCCAAAGCATCTTGCTTCCAGCTCTTTGGGAAGCTAAGAAACAACTCGCTCTGCACAGTGCTTTTACAGCCTACCGGGAACATCTCTTACAAAGGCATCTCAAACGCAGTTGCTTTGCAGGCCTGATGTGGCTGAAGTAGAACTTCTGCTCTGGGTGTGCTACATTGCCCTAGAGCTGAAGGGCGCAACGTGCAGGCCTGTTTCCAAAGGGCGAGTTGGGCCCCAAAGCATCTTGCTTCCAGCTCTTTGGGAAGCTAAGAAACAACTCGCTCTGCACAGTGCTCTTACAGCCTACCGGGAACATCTCTTACAAAGGCCTGTGAAACGCAGTTTCTTTGCAGGCCTGATCTGGCTGAAGTAGAACTTCTGCTCTGGGTGTGCTACATGGCCCTAGAGCTGAAATGCACAATGTTCAGGCTTCTTTGCAAAGGGCGAGTTGGGCCCCAAAGCATCTTGCTTCCAGCTCTTTGGGCTAGCTATGAAACAACTCGCTCTGCACAGTGCTCTTACAGCCTACCGGAACCATCACTTACAAAGGCCTGTGAAATGCAGTTTCTTTGCAGGCCTGATCACGCTGCACTAGAACTTCTGCTCTGGGTGTGCTACATTGCCCTAGAGCTGAAGGGCGCAACGTGCAGGCCTGTTTCCAAAGGGCGAGTTGGGCCCCAAAGCATCTTGCTTCCAGCTCTTTGGGAAGCTAAGAAACAACTCGCTCTGCACAGTGCTCTTACAGCCTACCGGGAACATCTCTTACAAAGGCCTGTGAAACGCAGTTTCTTTGCAGGCCTGATGTGGCTGAAGTAGAACTTCTGCTCTGTGTGTGCTACATGGCCCTAGAGCTGAAAGGCACAACGTGCCGGCTTCTTTCCAAAGGGCGAGTTGGGCCCCAAAGCATCTTGCTTCCAGCTCTTTGGGCTAGCTATGAAACAACTCGCTCTGCACAGTGCTCTTACAGCCTACCGGGAGCATCAGTTACAAAGGCCTGTGAAATGCAGTTTCTTTGCAGGCCTGATCTGGCTGAACTAGAACTTCTGCTCTGGGTGTGCTACATGGCCCTAGAGCTGAAAGGCACAACGTGCAGGCTTCTTTCCAAAGGGCGAGTTGGGCCCCAAAGCATCTTGCTTCCAGCTCTTTGGGAAGCTAAGAAACAACTCGCTCTGCACAGTGCTCTTACAGCCTACCGGGAACATCTCTTACAAAGGCCTGTGAAACGCAGTTTCTTTGCAGGCCTGATCTGGCTGAAGTGGAACTTCTGCTCTGGGTGCTCTACATTGCCCTAGAGCTGAAAGGCACAACGTGCAGGCTTCTTTCCAAAGGGCGAGTTGGGCCCCAAAGCATCTTGCTTCCAGCTCTTTGGGAAGCTAAGAAACAACTCGCTCTGCACAGTGCTCTTACAGCCTACCGGGAACATCTCTTACAAAGGCCTGTGAAACGCAGTTTCTTTGCAGGCCTGATCTGGCTAAAGTAGAACTTCTGCTGTGGGTGTGCTACATTGGCCTAGAGCTGAAAGGCACAACGTGCAGGCTCCTTTCCAAAGGGCGAGTTGGGCCCCAAAGCATCTTGCTTCCAGCTCTTTGGGAAGCTAAGAAACAACTCGCTATGCACAGTGCTCTTACAGCCTACCGGGAACATCTCTTACAAAGGCCTGTGAAACGCAGTTTCTTCGCAGGCCTGATCTGGCTGAAGTGGAACTTCTGCTCTGGGTGTGCTACATTGCCCTAGAGCTGAAAAGCACAACGTGCAGGCTTCTTTCCAAAGGGCGAGTTGGGCCCCAAAGCATCTTGCTTCCAGCTCTTTGGGAAGCTAAGAAACAACTCGCTCTGCACAGTGCTCTTACAGCCTACCGGGAGCATCAGTTACAAAGGCCTGTGAAATGCAGTTTCTTTGCAGGCCTAATCTGGCTGAACCAGAACTTCTGCTCTGGGTGTGCTACATTTCCCTAGAGCTGAAAGGCACAATGTGCAGGCTTCTTTCCAAAGGGCGAGTTGGGCCCCAAAGCATCTTGCTTCCAGCTCTTTGGGAAGCTAAGAAACAACTCGCTCTGCACAGTGCTTTTACAGCCTACCGGGAACATCTCTTACAAAGGCATCTCAAACGCAGTTGCTTTGCAGGCCTGATGTGGCTGAAGTAGAACTTCTGCTCTGGGTGTGCTACATTGCCCTAGAGCTGAAGGGCGCAACGTGCAGGCCTGTTTCCAAAGGGCGAGTTGGGCCCCAAAGCATCTTGCTTCCAGCTCTTTGGGAAGCTAAGAAACAACTCGCTCTGCACAGTGCTCTTACAGCCTACCGGGAACATCTCTTACAAAGGCCTGTGAAACGCAGTTTCTTTGCAGGCCTGATCTGGCTGAAGTAGAACTTCTGCTCTGGGTGTGCTACATGGCCCTAGAGCTGAAATGCACAATGTTCAGGCTTCTTTGCAAAAGGCGAGTTGGGCCCCAAAGCATCTTGCTTCCAGCTCTTTGGGCTAGCTATGAAACAACTCGCTCTGCACAGTGCTCTTACAGCCTACCGGAACCATCACTTACAAAGGCCTGTGAAATGCAGTTTCTTTGCAGGCCTGATCACGCTGCACTAGAACTTCTGCTCTGGGTGTGCTACATTGCCCTAGAGCTGAAGGGCGCAACGTGCAGGCCTGTTTCCAAAGGGCGAGTTGGGCCCCAAAGCATCTTGCTTCCAGCTCTTTGGGAAGCTAAGAAACAACTCGCTCTGCACAGTGCTCTTACAGCCTACCGGGAACATCTCTTACAAAGGCCTGTGAAACGCAGTTTCTTTGCAGGCCTGATGTGGCTGAAGTAGAACTTCTGCTCTGTGTGTGCTACATGGCCCTAGAGCTGAAAGGCACAACGTGCCGGCTTCTTTCCAAAGGGCGAGTTGGGCCCCAAAGCATCTTGCTTCCAGCTCTTTGGGCTAGCTATGAAACAACTCGCTCTGCACAGTGCTCTTACAGCCTACCGGGAGCATCAGTTACAAAGGCCTGTGAAATGCAGTTTCTTTGCAGGCCTGATCTGGCTGAACTAGAACTTCTGCTCTGGGTGTGCTACATGGCCCTAGAGCTGAAAGGCACAACGTGCAGGCTTCTTTGCAAAGGGCGAGTTGGGCCCCAAAGCATCTTGCTTCCAGCTCTTTGGGAAGCTAAGAAACAACTCGCTCTGCACAGTGCTCTTACAGCCTACCGGGAACATCTCTTACAAAGGCCTGTGAAACGCAGTTTCTTTGCAGGCCTGATCTGGCTGAAGTGGAACTTCTGCTCTGGGTGCTCTACATTGCCCTAGAGCTGAAAGGCACAACGTGCAGGCTTCTTTCCAAAGGGCGAGTTGGGCCCCAAAGCATCTTGCTTCCAGCTCTTTGGGAAGCTAAGAAACAACTCGCTCTGCACAGTGCTCTTACAGCCTACCGGGAACATCTCTTACAAAGGCCTGTGAAACGCAGTTTCTTCGCAGGCCTGATCTGGCTGAAGTGGAACTTCTGCTCTGGGTGTGCTACATTGCCCTAGAGCTGAAAAGCACAATGTGCAGGCTTCTTTCCAAAGGGCGAGTTGGGCCCCAAAGCATCTTGCTTCCAGCTCTTTGGGAAGCTAAGAAACAACTCGCTCTGCACAGTGCTCTTACAGCCTACCGGGAGCATCAGTTACAAAGGCCTGTGAAATGCAGTTTCTTTGCAGGCCTAATCTGGCTGAACCAGAACTTCTGCTCTGGGTGTGCTACATTTCCCTAGAGCTGAAAGGCACAATGTGCAGGCTTCTTTCCAAAGGGCGAGTTGGGCCCCAAAGCATCTTGCTTCCAGCTCTTTGGGAAGCTAAGAAACAACTCGCTCTGCACAGTGCTTTTACAGCCTACCGGGAACATCTCTTACAAAGGCATCTCAAACGCAGTTGCTTTGCAGGCCTGATCTGGCTGAAGTAGAACTTCTGCTCTGGGTGTGCTACATTGGCCTAGAGCTGAAAGGCACAAAGTGCAGGCTTCTTTGCAAAGGGCGAGTTGGGCCGCAAAGCATCTTGCTTCCAGCTCCTTGGGAAGCTAAGAAACAACTCGCTCTGCACAGTGCTCTTACAGCCTACCGGGAACATCTCTTACAAAGGCCTGTGAAACGCAGTTTCTTTGCAGGCCTGATCTCGCTGAAGTAGAACTTCTGCTCTGGGTGTGCTCCATTGGCCTAGAGCTGAAAGGCACAACCTGCAGGCTTCTTTCCAAAGGGCGAGTTGGGCCCCAAAGCATCTTGCTTCCAGCTCTTTGGGAAGCTAAGAAACAACTCGCTCTGCACAGTGCTCTTACAGACTACCGGGAACATCTCATACAAAGGCCTGTCAAACGCAGTTTCTTTGCAGGCCTGATCTGGCTGAGGTAGAACTTCTGCTCTGGGTGTGCTACATGGCCCTAGAGCTGAAAGGCACAACGTGCAGGCTTCTTTCCAAAGGGCGAGTTGGGCCCCAAAGCATCTTGCTTCCAGCTCTTTGGGCTAGCTATGAAACAACTCGCTCTGCACAGTGCTCTTACAGCCTACCGGGAACATCTCTTACAAAGGCCTGTGAAACGAAGTTTCTTGGCAGGCCTGATCTGGCTGAACTAGAACTTCTGCTCTGGGTGTGCTACATTGCCCTAGAGCTGAAAGGCACAACGTGCAGGCTTCTTTCCAAAGGGCGAGTTGGGCCCCAAAGCATCTTGCTTCCAGCTCTTTGGGAAGCTAAGAAACAACTCGCTCTGCACAGTGCTCTTACAGCCTACCGGGAACATCTCTTACAAAGGCCTGTGAAACGCAGTTTCTTTCAGGCCTGATCTGGCTGAAGTAGAACTTCTGCTCTGGGTGTGCTACATGGCCCTAGAGCTGAAAGGCACAATGTTCAGGCTTCTTTGCAAAAGGCGAGTTGGGCCCCAAAGCATCTTGCTTCCAGCTCTTTGGGCTAGCTATGAAACAACTCGCTCTGCACAGTGCTCTTACAGCCTACCGGAAATATCACTTACAAAGGCCTGTGAAATGCAGTTTCTTTGCAGGCCTGATCACGCTGCACTAGAACTTCTGCTCTGGGTGTGCTACATTGCCCTAGAGCTGAAGGGCGCAACGTGCAGGCCTGTTTCCAAAGGGCGAGTTGGGCCCCAAAGCATCTTGCTTCCAGCTCTTTGGGAAGCTCAGAAACAAGTCGCTCTGCACAGTGCTCTTACAGCCTACTGGGAACATCTCTTACAAAGGCCTGTGAAACGCAGTTTCTTTGCAGGCCTGATCTGGCTGAAGTAGAACTTCTGCTCTGGGTGTGCTACATTGCCCTAGAGCTGAAAGGCACAACGTGCAGGCTTCTTTGCAAAGGGCGAGTTGGGCCGCAAAGCAACTTGCTTCCAGCTCCTTGGGTAGCTAAGAAACAACTCGCACTGCACAGTGCTCTTACAGCCTACTGGGAACATCTCATACAAAGGCCTGTCAAACGCAGTTTCTTTGCAGGCCTGATCTGGCTGAGGTAGAACTTCTGCTCTGGGTGTGCTACATGGCCCTAGAGCTGAAAGGCACAACGTGCAGGCTTCTTTCCAAAGGGCGAGTTGGGCCCCAAAGCATCTTGCTTCCAGCTCTTTGGGCTAGCTATGAAACAACTCGCTCTGCACAGTGCTCTTACAGCCTACCGGGAACATCTCTTACAAAGGCCTGTGAAACGCAGTTTCTTTGCAGGCCTGATCTGGCTGAAGTAGAACTTCTGCTCTGGGTGTGCTACATTGGCCTAGAGCTGAAAGGCACAACGTGCAGGCTTCTTTCCAAAGGGCGAGTTGGGCCCCAAAGCTTCTTGCTTCCAGCTCTTTGGGAAGCTAAGAAACAACTCGCTCTGCACAGTGCTCTTACAGCCTACCGGGAACATCTCTTACAAAGGCCTGTGAAACGCAGTTTCTTTGCAGGCCTGATGTGGCTGAAGTAGAACTTCTGCTCTGTGTGTGCTACATGGCCCTAGAGCTGAAAGGCACAACGTGCAGGCTTCTTTCCAAAGGGCGAGTTGGGCCCCAAAGCATCTTGCTTCCAGCTCTTTGGGCTAGCTATGAAACAACTCGCTCTGCACAGTGCTCTTACAGCCTACCGGGAGCATCACTTACAAAGGCCTGTGAAATGCAGTTTCTTTGCAGGCCTGATCTGGCTGAACTAGAACTTCTGCTCTGGGTGTGCTACATGGCCCTAGAGCTGAAAGGCACAACGTGCAGGCTTCTTTCCAAAGGGCGAGTTGGGCCCCAAAGCATCTTGCTTCCAGCTCTTTGGGAAGCTAAGAAACAACTCGCTCTGCACAGTGCTCTTACAGCCTACCGGGAACATCTCTTACAAAGGCCTGTGAAACGCAGTTTCTTTGCAGGCCTGATCTGGCTGAAGTGGAACTTCTGCTCTGGGTGTGCTACATTGCCCTAGAGCTGAAAGGCACAACGTGCAGGCTTCTTTCCAAAGGGCGAGTTGGGCCCCAAAGCATCTTGCTTCCAGCTCTTTGGGAAGCTAAGTAACAACTCGCTCTGCACAGTGCTCTTACAGCCTACCGGGAAGATCTCTTACAAAGGCCTGTGAAACGCAGTTTCTTTGCAGGCCTGATCTGGCTGAAGTAGAACTTCTGCTCTGGGTGTGCTACATGGCCCTAGAGCTGAAAGGCACAATGTGAAGGCTTCTTTGCAAAAGGCGAGTTGGGCCCCAAAGCATCTTGCTTCCAGCTCTTTGGGCTAGCTATGAAACAACTCGCTCTGCACAGTGCTCTTACAGCCTACCGGAACCATCACTTACAAAGGCCTGTGAAATGCAGTTTCTTTGCAGGCCTGATCACGCTGCACTAGAACTTCTGCTCTGGGTGTGCTACATTGCCCTAGAGCTGAAGGGCACAACGTGCAGGCCTGTTTCCAAAGGGCGAGTTGGGCCCCAAAGCATCTTGCTTCCAGCTCTTTGGGAAGCTAAGAAACAACTCGCTCTGCACAGTGCTCTTACAGCCTACTGGGAACATCTCTTACAAAGGCCTGTGAAATGCAGTTGCTTTGCAGGCCGGATCTGGCTGAACTAGAACTTCTGCTCTGCGTGTGCTACATTGCCCTAGAGCTGAAAGGCACAACGTGCAGGCTTCTTTGCAAAGGGCGAGTTGGGCCGCAAAGCAACTTGCTTCCAGCTCCTTGGGAAGCTAAGAAACAACTCGCACTGCACAGTGCTCTTACAGCCTACCGGGAACATCTCATACAAAGGCCTGTCAAACGCAGTTTCTTTGCAGGCCTGATCTGGCTGAGGTAGAACTTCTGCTCTGGGTGTGCTACATGGCCCTAGAGCTGAAAGGCACAACGTGCAGGCTTCTTTCCAAAGGGCGAGTTGGGCCCCAAAGCATCTTGCTTCCAGCTCTTTGGGCTAGCTATGAAACAACTCGCTCTGCACAGTGCTCTTACAGCCTACCGGGAGCATCAGTTACAAAGGCCTGTGAAATGCAGTTTCTTTGCAGGCCTGATCTGGCTGAACTAGAACTTCTGCTCTGGGTGTGCTACATGGCCCTAGAGCTGAAAGGCACAACGTGCAGGCTTCTTTCCAAAGGGCGAGTTGGGCCCCAAAGCATCTTGCTTCCAGCTCTTTGGGAAGCTAAGAAACAACTCGCTCTGCACAGTGCTCTTACAGCCTACCGGGAACATCTCTTACAAAGGCCTGTGAAACGCAGTATCTTTGCAGGCCTGATCTGGCTGAAGTGGAACTTCTGCTCTGGGTGCTCTACATTGCCCTAGAGCTGAAAGGCCCAACGTGCAGGCTTCTTTCCAAAGGGCGAGTTGGGCCCCAAAGCATCTTGCTTCCAGCTCTTTGGGAACCTAAAAACAACTCGCTCTGCACAGTGCTCTTACAGCCTACCGGGAGCATCTCTTGCAAAGGCCTGTGAAACGCAGTTTCTTTGCAGGCCTGATCTGGCTGATGTAGAACTTCTGCTCTGGGTGTGCTACATTGCCCTAGAGCTTAAAGGCACAACGTGCAGGCTTCTTTCCAAAGGGCGAGTTGGGCCCCAAAGCATCTTGCTTCCAGCTCTTTGGGAAGCTAAGAAACAACTCGCTCTGCACAGTGCTCTTACAGCCTACCGGGAACATCTCTTACAAAGGCCTGTGAAACGCAGTTTCTTTGCAGGCCTGATCTGGCTAAAGTAGAACTTCTGCTGTGGGTGTGCTACATTGGCCTAGAGCTGAAAGGCACAACGTGCAGGCTCCTTTCCAAAGGGCGAGTTGGGCCCCAAAGCATCTTGCTTCCAGCTCTTTGGGAAGCTAAGAAACAACTCGCTATGCACAGTGCTCTTACAGCCTACCGGGAACATCTCTTACAAAGGCCTGTGAAACGCAGTTTCTTCGCAGGCCTGATCTGGCTGAAGTGGAACTTCTGCTCTGGGTGTGCTACATTGCCCTAGAGCTGAAAAGCACAACGTGCAGGCTTCTTTCCTAAGGGCGAGTTGGGCCCCAAAGCATCTTGCTTCCAGCTCTTTGGGAAGCTAAGAAACAACTCGCTCTGCACAGTGCTCTTACAGCCTACCGGGAGCATCAGTTACAAAGGCCTGTGAAACGCAGTTTCTTTGAAGGCCTGATCTGGCTGAAGTAGAACTTCTGCTCTGGGTGTGCTACATTGGCCTAGAGCTGAAAGGCACAACGTGCAGGCTTCTTTCCAAAGGGCGAGTTAGGCCCCAAACCATCTTGCTTCCAGCTCTTTGGGAAGCTAAGCAACAATTCGCTCTGCACAGTGCTCTTACAGCCTAGTGGGAACATCTCTTACAAAGGACTGTTAAACACAGTTTCTTTGCAGGCCTGATCTGGCTGAACTAGAAATTCTGCTCTGCGTGTGCTACATTGGCCTAGAGCTGAAAGGCACAACGTGCAGGCTTCTTTGCAAAGGGCGAGTTGGGCCGCAAAGCATCTTGCTTCCAGCTCCTTGGGAAGCTAAGAAACAACTCGCTCTGCACAGTGCTCTTACAGCCTACCGGGAACATCTCTTACAAAGGCCTATGAAACGCAGTTTCTTTGCAGGCCTGATGTGGCTGAAGTAGAACTTCTGCTCTGGGTGTGCTACTTTGGCCTAGAGCTGAAAGGCACAACGTGCAGGCTTCTTTCCAAAGGGCGAGTTGGGCCCCAAAGCATCTTGCTTCCAGCTCTTTGGGAAGCTAAGAAACAACTCGCTCTGCACAGTGCTCTTACAGCCTACCGGGAACATCTCTTACAAAGGCCTGTGAAACGCAGTTTCTTTGCAGGCCTGATCTGGCTGAAGTAGAACTTCTGCTGTGGGTGTGCTACATTGGCCTAGAGCTGAAAGGCACAACGTGCAGGCTCCTTTCCAAAGGGCGAGTTGGGCCCCAAAGCATCTTGCTTCCAGCTCTTTGGGAAGCTAAGAAACAACTCGCTATGCACAGTGCTCTTACAGCCTACCGGGAACATCTCTTACAAAGGCCTGTGAAACGCAGTTTCTTCGCAGGCCTGATCTGGCTGAAGTGGAACTTCTGCTCTGGGTGTGCTACATTGCCCTAGAGCTGAAAAGCACAACGTGCAGGCTTCTTTCCAAAGGGCGAGTTGGGCCCCAAAGCATCTTGCTTCCAGCTCTTTGGGAAGCTAAGAAACAACTCGCTCTGCACAGTGCTCTTACAGCCTACCGGGAGCATCAGTTACAAAGGCCTGTGAAATGCAGTTTCTTTGCAGGCCTAATCTGGCTGAACCAGAACTTCTGCTCTGGGTGTGCTACATTTCCCTAGAGCTGAAAGGCACAATGTGCAGGCTTCTTTCCAAAGGGCGAGTTGGGCCCCAAAGCATCTTGCTTCCAGCTCTTTGGGAAGCTAAGAAACAACTCGCTCTGCACAGTGCTTTTACAGCCTACCGGGAACATCTCTTACAAAGGCATCTCAAACGCAGTTGCTTTGCAGGCCTGATGTGGCTGAAGTAGAACTTCTGCTCTGGGTGTGCTACATTGCCCTAGAGCTGAAGGGCGCAACGTGCAGGCCTGTTTCCAAAGGGCGAGTTGGGCCCCAAAGCATCTTGCTTCCAGCTCTTTGGGAAGCTAAGAAACAACTCGCTCTGCACAGTGCTCTTACAGCCTACCGGGAACATCTCTTACAAAGGCCTGTGAAACGCAGTTTCTTTGCAGGCCTGATCTGGCTGAAGTAGAACTTCTGCTCTGGGTGTGCTACATGGCTCTAGAGCTGAAATGCACAATGTTCAGGCTTCTTTGCAAAAGGCGAGTTGGGCCCCAAAGCATCTTGCTTCCAGCTCTTTGGGCTAGCTATGAAACAACTCGCTCTGCACAGTGCTCTTACAGCCTACCGGAACCATCACTTACAAAGGCCTGTGAAATGCAGTTTCTTTGCAGGCCTGATCACGCTGCACTAGAACTTCTGCTCTGGGTGTGCTACATTGCCCTAGAGCTGAAGGGCGCAACGTGCAGGCCTGTTTCCAAAGGGCGAGTTGGGCCCCAAAGCATCTTGCTTCCAGCTCTTTGGGAAGCTAAGAAACAACTCGCTCTGCACAGTGCTCTTACAGCCTACCGGGAACATCTCTTACAAAGGCCTGTGAAACGCAGTTTCTTTGCAGGCCTGATGTGGCTGAAGTAGAACTTCTGCTCTGTGTGTGCTACATGGCCCTAGAGCTGAAAGGCACAACGTGCCGGCTTCTTTCCAAAGGGCGAGTTGGGCCCCAAAGCATCTTGCTTCCAGCTCTTTGGGCTAGCTATGAAACAACTCGCTCTGCACAGTGCTCTTACAGCCTACCGGGAGCATCACTTACAAAGGCCTGTGAAATGCAGTTTCTTTGCAGGCCTGATCTGGCTGAACTAGAACTTCTGCTCTGGGTGTGCTACATGGCCCTAGAGCTGAAAGGCACAACGTGCAGGCTTCTTTCCAAAGGGCGAGTTGGGCCCCAAAGCATCTTGCTTCCAGCTCTTTGGGAAGCTAAGAAACAACTCGCTCTGCACAGTGCTCTTACAGCCTACCGGGAACATCTCTTACAAAGGCCTGTGAAACGCAGTTTCTTTGCAGGCCTGATCTGGCTGAAGTGGAACTTCTGCTCTGGGTGCTCTACATTGCCCTAGAGCTGAAAGGCACAACGTGCAGGCTTCTTTCCAAAGGGCGAGTTGGGCCCCAAAGCATCTTGCTTCCAGCTCTTTGGGAAGCTAAGAAACAACTCGCTCTGCACAGTGCTCTTACAGCCTACCGGGAACATCTCTTACAAAGGCCTGTGAAACGCAGTTTCTTTGCAGGCCTGATCTGGCTAAAGTAGAACTTCTGCTGTGGGTGTGCTACATTGGCCTAGAGCTGAAAGGCACAACGTGCAGGCTCCTTTCCAAAGGGCGAGTTGGGCCCCAAAGCATCTTGCTTCCAGCTCTTTGGGAAGCTAAGAAACAACTCGCTATGCACAGTGCTCTTACAGCCTACCGGGAACATCTCTTACAAAGGCCTGTGAAACGCAGTTTCTTCGCAGGCCTGATCTGGCTGAAGTGGAACTTCTGCTCTGGGTGTGCTACATTGCCCTAGAGCTGAAAAGCACAATGTGCAGGCTTCTTTCCAAAGGGCGAGTTGGGCCCCAAAGCATCTTGCTTCCAGCTCTTTGGGAAGCTAAGAAACAACTCGCTCTGCACAGTGCTCTTACAGCCTACCGGGAGCATCAGTTACAAAGGCCTGTGAAATGCAGTTTCTTTGCAGGCCTAATCTGGCTGAACCAGAACTTCTGCTCTGGGTGTGCTACATTTCCCTAGAGCTGAAAGGCACAATGTGCAGGCTTCTTTCCAAAGGGCGAGTTGGGCCCCAAAGCATCTTGCTTCCAGCTCTTTGGGAAGCTAAGAAACAACTCGCTCTGCACAGTGCTTTTACAGCCTACCGGGAACATCTCTTACAAAGGCATCTCAAACGCAGTTGCTTTGCAGGCCTGATGTGGCTGAAGTAGAACTTCTGCTCTGGGTGTGCTACATTGCCCTAGAGCTGAAGGGCGCAACGTGCAGGCCTGTTTCCAAAGGGCGAGTTGGGCCCCAAAGCATCTTGCTTCCAGCTCTTTGGGAAGCTAAGAAACAACTCGCTCTGCACAGTGCTCTTACAGCCTACCGGGAACATCTCTTACAAAGGCCTGTGAAACGCAGTTTCTTTGCAGGCCTGATCTGGCTGAAGTAGAACTTCTGCTCTGGGTGTGCTACATGGCTCTAGAGCTGAAATGCACAATGTTCAGGCTTCTTTGCAAAAGGCGAGTTGGGCCCCAAAGCATCTTGCTTCCAGCTCTTTGGGCTAGCTATGAAACAACTCGCTCTGCACAGTGCTCTTACAGCCTACCGGAACCATCACTTACAAAGGCCTGTGAAATGCAGTTTCTTTGCAGGCCTGATCACGCTGCACTAGAACTTCTGCTCTGGGTGTGCTACATTGCCCTAGAGCTGAAGGGCGCAACGTGCAGGCCTGTTTCCAAAGGGCGAGTTGGGCCCCAAAGCATCTTGCTTCCAGCTCTTTGGGAAGCTAAGAAACAACTCGCTCTGCACAGTGCTCTTACAGCCTACCGGGAACATCTCTTACAAAGGCCTGTGAAACGCAGTTTCTTTGCAGGCCTGATGTGGCTGAAGTAGAACTTCTGCTCTGTGTGTGCTACATGGCCCTAGAGCTGAAAGGCACAACGTGCCGGCTTCTTTCCAAAGGGCGAGTTGGGCCCCAAAGCATCTTGCTTCCAGCTCTTTGGGCTAGCTATGAAACAACTCGCTCTGCACAGTGCTCTTACAGCCTACCGGGAGCATCAGTTACAAAGGCCTGTGAAATGCAGTTTCTTTGCAGGCCTGATCTGGCTGAACTAGAACTTCTGCTCTGGGTGTGCTACATGGCCCTAGAGCTGAAAGGCACAACGTGCAGGCTTCTTTCCAAAGGGCGAGTTGGGCCCCAAAGCATCTTGCTTCCAGCTCTTTGGGAAGCTAAGAAACAACTCGCTCTGCACAGTGCTCTTACAGCCTACCGGGAACATCTCTTACAAAGGCCTGTGAAACGCAGTTTCTTTGCAGGCCTGATCTGGCTGAAGTGGAACTTCTGCTCTGGGTGCTCTACATTGCCCTAGAGCTGAAAGGCACAACGTGCAGGCTTCTTTCCAAAGGGCGAGTTGGGCCCCAAAGCATCTTGCTTCCAGCTCTTTGGGAAGCTAAGAAACAACTCGCTCTGCACAGTGCTCTTACAGCCTACCGGGAACATCTCTTACAAAGGCCTGTGAAACGCAGTTTCTTTGCAGGCCTGATCTGGCTAAAGTAGAACTTCTGCTGTGGGTGTGCTACATTGGCCTAGAGCTGAAAGGCACAACGTGCAGGCTCCTTTCCAAAGGGCGAGTTGGGCCCCAAAGCATCTTGCTTCCAGCTCTTTGGGAAGCTAAGAAACAACTCGCTATGCACAGTGCTCTTACAGCCTACCGGGAACATCTCTTACAAAGGCCTGTGAAACGCAGTTTCTTCGCAGGCCTGATCTGGCTGAAGTGGAACTTCTGCTCTGGGTGTGCTACATTGCCCTAGAGCTGAAAAGCACAATGTGCAGGCTTCTTTCCAAAGGGCGAGTTGGGCCCCAAAGCATCTTGCTTCCAGCTCTTTGGGAAGCTAAGAAACAACTCGCTCTGCACAGTGCTCTTACAGCCTACCGGGAGCATCAGTTACAAAGGCCTGTGAAATGCAGTTTCTTTGCAGGCCTAATCTGGCTGAACCAGAACTTCTGCTCTGGGTGTGCTACATTTCCCTAGAGCTGAAAGGCACAATGTGCAGGCTTCTTTCCAAAGGGCGAGTTGGGCCCCAAAGCATCTTGCTTCCAGCTCTTTGGGAAGCTAAGAAACAACTCGCTCTGCACAGTGCTTTTACAGCCTACCGGGAACATCTCTTACAAAGGCATCTCAAACGCAGTTGCTTTGCAGGCCTGATCTGGCTGAAGTAGAACTTCTGCTCTGGGTGTGCTACATTGGCCTAGAGCTGAAAGGCACAAAGTGCAGGCTTCTTTGCAAAGGGCGAGTTGGGCCGCAAAGCATCTTGCTTCCAGCTCCTTGGGAAGCTAAGAAACAACTCGCTCTGCACAGTGCTCTTACAGCCTACCGGGAACATCTCTTACAAAGGCCTGTGAAACGCAGTTTCTTTGCAGGCCTGATCTCGCTGAAGTAGAACTTCTGCTCTGGGTGTGCTCCATTGGCCTAGAGCTGAAAGGCACAACCTGCAGGCTTCTTTCCAAAGGGCGAGTTGGGCCCCAAAGCATCTTGCTTCCAGCTCTTTGGGAAGCTAAGAAACAACTCGCTCTGCACAGTGCTCTTACAGACTACCGGGAACATCTCATACAAAGGCCTGTCAAACGCAGTTTCTTTGCAGGCCTGATCTGGCTGAGGTAGAACTTCTGCTCTGGGTGTGCTACATGGCCCTAGAGCTGAAAGGCACAACGTGCAGGCTTCTTTCCAAAGGGCGAGTTGGGCCCCAAAGCATCTTGCTTCCAGCTCTTTGGGCTAGCTATGAAACAACTCGCTCTGCACAGTGCTCTTACAGCCTACCGGGAACATCTCTTACAAAGGCCTGTGAAACGAAGTTTCTTGGCAGGCCTGATCTGGCTGAACTAGAACTTCTGCTCTGGGTGTGCTACATTGCCCTAGAGCTGAAAGGCACAACGTGCAGGCTTCTTTCCAAAGGGCGAGTTGGGCCCCAAAGCATCTTGCTTCCAGCTCTTTGGGAAGCTAAGAAACAACTCGCTCTGCACAGTGCTCTTACAGCCTACCGGGAACATCTCTTACAAAGGCCTGTGAAACGCAGTTTCTTTCAGGCCTGATCTGGCTGAAGTAGAACTTCTGCTCTGGGTGTGCTACATGGCCCTAGAGCTGAAAGGCACAATGTTCAGGCTTCTTTGCAACAGGCGAGTTGGGCCCCAAAGCATCTTGCTTCCAGCTCTTTGGGCTAGCTATGAAACAACTCGCTCTGCACAGTGCTCTTACAGCCTACCGGAAATATCACTTACAAAGGCCTGTGAAATGCAGTTTCTTTGCAGGCCTGATCACGCTGCACTAGAACTTCTGCTCTGGGTGTGCTACATTGCCCTAGAGCTGAAGGGCGCAACGTGCAGGCCTGTTTCCAAAGGGCGAGTTGGGCCCCAAAGCATCTTGCTTCCAGCTCTTTGGGAAGCTCAGAAACAAGTCGCTCTGCACAGTGCTCTTACAGCCTACTGGGAACATCTCTTACAAAGGCCTGTGAAACGCAGTTTCTTTGCAGGCCTGATCTGGCTGAAGTAGAACTTCTGCTCTGGGTGTGCTACATTGCCCTAGAGCTGAAAGGCACAACGTGCAGGCTTCTTTGCAAAGGGCGAGTTGGGCCGCAAAGCAACTTGCTTCCAGCTCCTTGGGTAGCTAAGAAACAACTCGCACTGCACAGTGCTCTTACAGCCTACTGGGAACATCTCATACAAAGGCCTGTCAAACGCAGTTTCTTTGCAGGCCTGATCTGGCTGAGGTAGAACTTCTGCTCTGGGTGTGCTACATGGCCCTAGAGCTGAAAGGCACAACGTGCAGGCTTCTTTCCAAAGGGCGAGTTGGGCCCCAAAGCATCTTGCTTCCAGCTCTTTGGGCTAGCTATGAAACAACTCGCTCTGCACAGTGCTCTTACAGCCTACCGGGAACATCTCTTACAAAGGCCTGTGAAACGCAGTTTCTTTGCAGGCCTGATCTGGCTGAAGTAGAACTTCTGCTCTGGGTGTGCTACATTGGCCTAGAGCTGAAAGGCACAACGTGCAGGCTTCTTTCCAAAGGGCGAGTTGGGCCCCAAAGCTTCTTGCTTCCAGCTCTTTGGGAAGCTAAGAAACAACTCGCTCTGCACAGTGCTCTTACAGCCTACCGGGAACATCTCTTACAAAGGCCTGTGAAACGCAGTTTCTTTGCAGGCCTGATGTGGCTGAAGTAGAACTTCTGCTCTGTGTGTGCTACATGGCCCTAGAGCTGAAAGGCACAACGTGCAGGCTTCTTTCCAAAGGGCGAGTTGGGCCCCAAAGCATCTTGCTTCCAGCTCTTTGGGCTAGCTATGAAACAACTCGCTCTGCACAGTGCTCTTACAGCCTACCGGGAGCATCAGTTACAAAGGCCTGTGAAATGCAGTTTCTTTGCAGGCCTGATCTGGCTTAACTAGAACTTCTGCTCTGGGTGTGCTACATGGCCCTAGAGCTGAAAGGCACAACGTGCAGGCTTCTTTCCAAAGGGCGAGTTGGGCCCCAAAGCATCTTGCTTCCAGCTCTTTGGGAAGCTAAGAAACAACTCGCTCTGCACAGTGCTCTTACAGCCTACCGGGAACATCTCTTACAAAGGCCTGTGAAACGCAGTATCTTTGCAGGCCTGATCTGGCTGAAGTGGAACTTCTGCTCTGGGTGTGCTACATTGCCCTAGAGCTGAAAGGCACAACGTGCAGGCTTCTTTCCAAAGGGCGAGTTGGGCCCCAAAGCATCTTGCTTCCAGCTCTTTGGGAAGCTAAGTAACAACTCGCTCTGCACAGTGCTCTTACAGCCTACCGGGAAGATCTCTTACAAAGGCCTGTGAAACGCAGTTTCTTTGCAGGCCTGATCTGGCTGAAGTAGAACTTCTGCTCTGGGTGTGCTACATGGCCCTAGAGCTGAAAGGCACAATGTGAAGGCTTCTTTGCAAAAGGCGAGTTGGGCCCCAAAGCATCTTGCTTCCAGCTCTTTGGGCTAGCTATGAAACAACTCGCTCTGCACAGTGCTCTTACAGCCTACCGGAACCATCACTTACAAAGGCCTGTGAAATGCAGTTTCTTTGCAGGCCTGATCACGCTGCACTAGAACTTCTGCTCTGGGTGTGCTACATTGCCCTAGAGCTGAAGGGCACAACGTGCAGGCCTGTTTCCAAAGGGCGAGTTGGGCCCCAAAGCATCTTGCTTCCAGCTCTTTGGGAAGCTAAGAAACAACTCGCTCTGCACAGTGCTCTTACAGCCTACTGGGAACATCTCTTACAAAGGCCTGTGAAATGCAGTTGCTTTGCAGGCCGGATCTGGCTGAACTAGAACTTCTGCTCTGCGTGTGCTACATTGCCCTAGAGCTGAAAGGCACAACGTGCAGGCTTCTTTGCAAAGGGCGAGTTGGGCCGCAAAGCAACTTGCTTCCAGCTCCTTGGGAAGCTAAGAAACAACTCGCACTGCACAGTGCTCTTACAGCCTACCGGGAACATCTCATACAAAGGCCTGTCAAACGCAGTTTCTTTGCAGGCCTGATCTGGCTGAGGTAGAACTTCTGCTCTGGGTGTGCTACATGGCCCTAGAGCTGAAAGGCACAACGTGCAGGCTTCTTTCCAAAGGGCGAGTTGGGCCCCAAAGCATCTTGCTTCCAGCTCTTTGGGCTAGCTATGAAACAACTCGCTCTGCACAGTGCTCTTACAGCCTACCGGGAACATCTCTTACAAAGGCCTGTGAAACGCAGTTTCTTTGCAGGCCTGATCTGGCTGAAGTAGAACTTCTGCTCTGGGTGTGCTACATTGGCCTAGAGCTGAAAGGCACAACGTGCAGGCTTCTTTCCAAAGGGCGAGTTGGGCCCCAAAGCTTCTTGCTTCCAGCTCTTTGGGAAGCTAAGAAACAACTCGCTCTGCACAGTGCTCTTACAGCCTACCGGGAACATCTCTTACAAAGGCCTGTGAAACGCAGTTTCTTTGCAGGCCTGATGTGGCTGAAGTAGAACTTCTGCTCTGTGTGTGCTACATGGCCCTAGAGCTGAAAGGCACAACGTGCAGGCTTCTTTCCAAAGGGCGAGTTGGGCCCCAAAGCATCTTGCTTCCAGCTCTTTGGGCTAGCTATGAAACAACTCGCTCTGCACAGTGCTCTTACAGCCTACCGGGAGCATCAGTTACAAAGGCCTGTGAAATGCAGTTTCTTTGCAGGCCTGATCTGGCTGAACTAGAACTTCTGCTCTGGGTGTGCTACATGGCCCTAGAGCTGAAAGGCACAACGTGCAGGCTTCTTTCCAAAGGGCGAGTTGGGCCCCAAAGCATCTTGCTTCCAGCTCTTTGGGAAGCTAAGAAACAACTCGCTCTGCACAGTGCTCTTACAGCCTACCGGGAACATCTCTTACAAAGGCCTGTGAAACGCAGTATCTTTGCAGGCCTGATCTGGCTGAAGTGGAACTTCTGCTCTGGGTGCTCTACATTGCCCTAGAGCTGAAAGGCCCAACGTGCAGGCTTCTTTCCAAAGGGCGAGTTGGGCCCCAAAGCATCTTGCTTCCAGCTCTTTGGGAAGCTAAGAAACAACTCGCTCTGCACAGTGCTCTTACAGCCTACCGGGAACATCTCTTCCAAAGGCCTGTGAAACGCAGTTTCTTGGCAGGCCTGATCTGGCTGAACCAGAACTTCTGCTCTGGGTGTGCTACATTTCCCTAGAGCTGAAAGGCACAATGTGCAGGCTTCTTTCCTAAGGGCGAGTTGGGCCCCAAAGCATCTTGCTTCCAGCTCTTTGGGAAGCTAAGAAACAACTCGCTCTGCCCAGTGCTTTTACAGCCTACCGGGAACATCTCTTACAAAGGCATCTCAAACGCAGTTTCTTTGCAGGCCTGATCTGGCTGAAGTAGAACTTCTGCTCTGTGTGTGCTACATTGGCCTAGAGCTGAAAGGCACAACGTGCAGGATTCTTTCCAAAGGGCGAGTTGGGCCCCAAAGCATCTTGCTTCCAGCTCTTTGGGAAGCTAAGAAACAACTCGCTCTGCACAGTGCTCTTACAGCCTACCGGGAACATCTCTTACAAAGGCCTGTGAAACGCAGTTTCTTTGCAGGCCTGATCTGGCTGAACTAGAACTTCTGCTCTGGGTGTGCTACATTGGCCTAGAGCTGAAACGCACAACGTGCAGGCTTCTTTCCAAAGGGCGAGTTGGGCCCCAAAGCATCTTGCTTCCAGCTCTTTGGGAAGCTAAGAAACAACTCGCTCTGCACAGTGCTCTTACTGCCTACCGGGAATATCTCTTACAAAGGCCTGTGAAACGCAGTTTCTTTGCAGGCCTGATGTGGCTGAAGTAGAACTTCTGCTCTGGGTGTGCTACATTGCCCTAGAGCTGAAAGGTACAACGTGCAGGCTTCTTTGCAAAGGGCGAGTTGGGCCCCAAAGCATCTTGCTTCCAGCTCTTTGGGAAGCTAAGAAACAACTCGCTCTGCACAGTGCTCTTACAGCCTACCGGGAACATCTCTTACAAAGGCCTGTGAAACGCAGTTTCTTTGCAGGCCTGATCTGGCTGAAGTAGAACTTCTGCTCTGGGTGTGCTACATTGGCCTAGAGCTGAAAGGCACAACGTGCAGGCTTCTTTCCAAAGGGCGAGTTAGGCCCCAAACCATCTTGCTTCCAGCTCTTTGGGAAGCTAAGAAACAATTCGCTCTGCACAGTGCTCTTACAGCCTAGTGGGAACATCTCTTACAAAGGCCTGTTAAACACAGTTTCTTTGCAGGCCTGATCTGGCTGAACTAGAACTTCTGCTCTGCGTGTGCTACATTGCCCTAGAGCTGAAAGGCACAACGTGCAGGCTTCTTTGCAAAGGGCGAGTTGGGCCGCAAAGCATCTTGCTTCCAGCTCCTTGGGAAGCTAAGAAACAACTCGCTCTGCACAGTGCTCTTACAGCCTACCTGGAACATCTCTTACAAAGGCCTGTGAAACGCAGTTTCCTTGCAGGCATGATGTGGCTGAAGTACAACTTCTGCTCTGGGTGTGCTACTTTGGCCTAGAGCTGAAAGGCACAACCTGCAGGCTTCTTTCCAAAGGGCGAGTTGGGCCCCAAAGCATCTTGCTTCCAGCTCTTTGGGAAGCTAAGAAACAACTCGCTCTGCACAGTGCTCTTACAGCCTACCAGGAACATCTCTTACAAAGGCCTGTGAAACGCAGTTTCTTTGCAGGCCTGATCTGGCTGAAGTAGAACTTCTGCTCTGGGTGTGCTACATGGCCCTAGAGCTGAAAGGCACAATGTGCAGGCTTCTTTGCAAAAGGCGAGTTGGGCCCCAAAGCATCTTGCTTCCAGCTCTTTGGGCTAGCTATGAAACAACTCGCTCTGCACAGTGCTCTTACAGCCTACCGGAACCATCACTTACAAAGGCCTGTGAAATGCAGTTTCTTTGCAGGCCTGATGACGCTGCACTAGAACTTCTGCTCTGGGTGTGCTACATTGCCTTAGAGCTGAAGGGCACAACGTGCAGGCCTGTTTCCAAAGGGCGAGTTGGGCCCCAAAGCATCTTGCTTCCAGCTCTTTGGGAAGCTAAGAAACAAGTCGCTCTGCACAGTGCTCTTACAGCCTACTGGGAACATCTCTTACAAAGGCATGTGAAACGCAGTTTCTTTGCAGGCCTGATCTGGCTGAAGTAGAACTTCTGCTCTGGGTGTGCTACATTGGCCTAGAGCTGAAAGGCACAACGTGCAGGCTTCTTTCCACAGGGCGAGTTGGGCCCCAAAGCTTCTTGCTTCCAGCTCTTTGGGAAGCTAAGAAACAACTCGCTCTGCACAGTGCTCTTACAGCCTACCGGGAACATCTCTTACAAAGGCCTGTGAAACGCAGTTTCTTTGCAGGCCTGATGTGGCTGAAGTAGAACTTCTGCTCTGTGTGTGCTACATGGCCCTAGAGCTGAAAGGCACAACGTGCAGGCTTCTTTCCAAAGGGCGAGTTGGGCCCCAAAGCATCTTGCTTCCAGCTCTTTGGGCTAGCTATGAAACAACTCGCTCTGCACACTGCTCTTACAGCCTACCGGGAGCATCAGTTACAAAGGCCTGTGAAATGCAGTTTCTTTGCAGGCCTGATCTGGCTGAACTAGAACTTCTGCTCTGGGTGTGCTACATGGCCCTACAGCTGAAAGGCACAACGTGCAGGCTTCTTTCCAAAGGGCGAGTTGGGCCCCAAAGCATCTTGCTTCCAGCTCTTTGGGAAGCTAAGAAACAACTCGCTCTGCACAGTGCTCTTACAGCCTACCAGGAACATCTCTTACAAAGGCCTGTGAAACGCAGTTTCTTTGCAGGCCTGATCTGGCTGAAGTGGAACTTCTGCTCTGGGTGCTCTACATTTCCCTAGAGCTGAAAGGCACAACGTGCAGGCTTCTTTCCAAAGGGCGAGTTGGGCCCCAAAGCATCTTGCTTCCAGCTCTTTGGGAAGCTAAGAAACAACTCGCTCTGCACAGTGCTCTTACAGCCTACCGGGAACATCTCTTACAAAGGCCTGTGAAACGCAGTTTCTTTGCAGGCCTGATCTGGCTGATGTAGAACTTCTGCTCTGGGTGCTCTACATTGCCCTAGAGCTGAAAGGCACAACGTGCAGGCTTCTTTCCAAAGGGCGAGTTGGGCCCCAAAGCATCTTGCTTCCAGCTTCTTGGGAAGCTAAGAAACAACACGCTCTGCACAGTGCTCTTACAGCCTACCGGGAACATCTATTACAAAGGCCTGTGAAACGCAGTTTCTTTGCAGGCCTGATCACGCTGCACTAGAACTTCTGCTCTGGGTGTGCTACATTGCCCTAGAGCTGAAGGGCACAACGTGCAGGCCTGTTTCCAAAGGGCGAGTTGGGCCCCAAAGCATCTTGCTTCCAGCTCTTTGGGAAGCTAAGAAACAACTCGCTCTGCACAGTGCTCTTACAGCCTACCGGGAACATCTCTTACAAAGGCCTGTGAAACGCAGTTTCTTTGCAGGCCTGATCTGGCTGAAGTAGAACTTCTGCTGTGGGTGTGCTACATTGGCCTAGAGCTGAAAGGCACAACGTGCAGGCTTCTTTCCAAAGGGCGAGTTGGGCCCCAAAGCATCTTGCTTCCAGCTCTTTGGGAAGCTAAGAAACAACTCGCTATGCACAGTGCTCTTACAGCCTACCGGGAACATCTCTTACAAAGGCCTGTGAAACGCAGTTTCTTTGCAGGCCTGATCTGGCTGAAGTAGAACTTCTGCTCTGGGTGTGCTACATGGCCCTAGAGCTGAAAGGCACAACGTGCAGGCTTCTTTCCAAAGGGCGAGTTGGGCCCCAAAGCATCTTGCTTCCAGCTCTTTGGGCTAGCTATGAAACAACTCGCTCTGCACAGTGCTCTTACAGCCTACCGGGAACATCTCTTACAAAGGCCTGTGAAACGCAGTTTCTTTGCAGGCCTGATCTGGCTGAAGTAGAACTTCTGCTCTGGGTGTGCTACATTGGCCTAGAGCTGAAAGGCACAACGTGCAGGCTTCTTTCCAAAGGGCGAGTTGGGCCCCAAAGCATCTTGCTTCCAGCTCTTTGGGAAGCTAAGAAACAACTCGCTCTGCACAGTGCTCTTACAGCCTAGCGGGAACATCTCTTACAAGGCCTGTGAAACGCAGTTTCTTTGCAGGCCTCATCTGGCTGAAGTGGAACTTCTGCTCTGGGTGTGCTACATGGCCCTAGAGCTGAAAGGCACAACGTGCAGGCGTCTTTCCAAAGGGCGAGTTGGGCCCCAAAGCATCTTGCTTCCAGCTCTTTGGGCTAGCTATGAAACAACTCGCTCTGCACAGTGCTCTTACAGCCTACCGGGAGCATCACTTACAAAGGCCTGTGAAATGCAGTTTCTTTGCAGGCCTGATCTGGCTGAACTGGAACTTCTGCTCTGGGTGTGCTACATGGCCCTAGAGCTGAAAGGCACAACGTGCAGGCTTCTTTCCAAAGGGCGAGTTGGGCCCCAAAGCATCTTGCTTCCAGCTCTTTGGGAAGCTAAGAAACAACTCGCTCTGCACAGTGCTCTTACAGCCTACCGGGAAAATCTCTTACAAAGGACTGTGAAACGCAGTTTCTTTGCAGGCCTGATCTGGCTGAAGTAGAACTTCTGCTCTGGGTGCTCTACATTGCCCTAGAGCTGAAAGGCACAACGTGCAGGCTTCTTTCCAAAGGGCGAGTTGGGCCCCAAAGCATCTTGCTTCCAGCTCTTTGGGAAGCTAAGAAACAACTCGCTCTGCACAGTGCTTTTAAAGCCTACCGGGAACATCTCTTACAAAGGCATCTGAAACGCAGTTTCTTTGCAGGCCTGATCTGGCTGAAGTAGAACTTCTGCTCTGGGTGTGCTACATTAGCCTAGAGCTGAAAGGCACAACGTGCAGGCTTCTTTCCAAAGGGCGAGTTGGGCCCCAAAGCATCTTGCTTCCAGCTCTTTGGGAAGCTAAGAAACAACTCGCTCTGCACAGTGCTCTTACAGCCTACCGGGAACATCTCTTACAAAGGCCTGTGAAACGCAATTTCTTTGCAGGCCTGATCTGGCTGAACTAGAACTTCTGCTCTGCGTGTGCTACATTGCCCTAGAGCTGAAAGGCACAACGTGTAGGCTTCTTTGCAAAGGGCGAGTTGGGCCGCCAAGCATCTTGCTTCCAGCTCCTTGGGAAGCTAAGAAACAACTCGCTCTGCACAGTGCTCTTACAGCCTACCGGGAACATCTCTTACAAAGGCCTGTGAAACGCAGTTTCTTTGCAGGCCTGATCTCGCTGAAGTAGAACTTCTGCTCTGGGTGTGCTACATTGGCCTAGAGCTGAAAGGCACAACGTGCAGGCTTCTTTCCAAAGGGCGAGTTAGGCCCCAAACCATCTTGCTTCCAGCTCTTTGGGCTAGCTATGAAACAACTCGCTCTGCACAGTGCTCTTACAGCCTACCGGAACCATCACTTACAAAGGCCTGTGAAATGCAGTTTCTTTGCAGGCCTGATCACGCTGCACTAGAACTTCTGCTCTGGGTGTGCTACATTGCCCTAGAGCTGAAGGGCACAACGTGCAGGCCTGTTTCCAAAGGGCGAGTTGGGCCCCAAAGCATCTTGCTTCCAGCTGTTTGGGAAGCTAAGAAACAAGTCGCTCTGCACAGTGCTCTTACAGCCTACTGGGAACATCTCTTACAAAGGCCTGTGAAACGCAGTTTCTTTGCAGGCCTGATCTGGCTGAAGTAGAACTTCTGCTCTGGGTGTGCTACATTGGCCTGGAGCTGAAAGGCACAACGTGCAGGCTTCTTTCCAAAGGGCGAGTTGGGCCCCAAAGCATCTTGCTTCCATCTCTTTGGGAAGCTAAGAAACAAGGCGCTCTGCACAGTGCTCTTACAGCCTACAGGGAACATCTCTTACAAAGGCCTGTGAAACGCAGTTTCTTTGCAGGCCTGATCTGGCTGAAGTAGAACTTCTGCTCTGGGTGTGCTACATTGGCCTAGAGCTGAAAGGCACAACGTGCAGGCTTCTTTCCAAAGGGCGAGTTGGGCCCCAAAGCTTCTTGCTTCCAGCTCTTTGGGAAGCTAAGAAACAACTCGCTCTGCACAGTGCTCTTACAGCCTACCGGGAACATCTCTTACAAAGGCCTGTGAAACGCAGTTTCTTTGTAGGCCTGATGTGGCTGAAGTAGAACTTCTGCTCTGTGTGTGCTACATGGCCCTAGAGCTGAAAGGCACAACGTGCAGGCTTCTTTCCAAAGGGCGAGTTGGGCCCCAAAGCATCTTGCTTCCAGCTCTTTGGGAAGCTAATAAACAACTCGCTCTGCACAGTGCTCTTACAGCCTACCGGGAACATCTCTTACAATGGCCTGTGAAACGCAGTTTCTTTTCAGGCCTGATCTGGCTGAAGTAGAACTTCTGCTGTGGGTGTGCTACATTGGCCTAGAGCTGAAAGGCACAACGTGCAGGCTTCTTTCCAAAGGGCGAGTTGGGCCCCAAAGCATCTTGATTCCAGCTCTTTGGGAAGCTAAGAAACAACTCGCTATGCACAGTGCTCTTACAGCCTACCGGGAACATCTCTTACAAAGGCCTGTGAAACGCAGTTTCTTTGCAGGCCTGATCTGGCTGAAGTAGAACTTCTGCTCTGGGTGTGCTACATGGCCCTAGAGCTGAAAGGCACAACGTGCAGGCTTCTTTGCAAAAGGCGAGTTGGGCCCCAAAGCATCTTGCTTCCAGCTCTTTGGGCTAGCTATGAAACAACTCGCTCTGCACAGTGCTCTTACAGCCTACCGGGAACATCTCTTACAAAGGCCTGTGAAACGCAGTTTCTTTGCAGGCCTGATGTGGCTGAAGTACAACTTCTGCTCTGGGTGTGCTACATTGGCCTAGAGCTGAAAGGCACAACCTGCAGGCTTCTTTCCAAAGGGCGAGTTGGGCCCCAAAGCATCTTGCTTCCAGCTCTTTAGGAAGCTAAGAAACAAGTCGCTCTGCACAGTGCTCTTACAGCCTACCGGGAACATCTCTTACAAAGGCCTGTGAAACGCAGTTTCTTTGCAGGCCTCATCTGGCTGAAGTAGAACTTCTGCTCTGGGTGTGCTACATGGCCCTAGAGCTGAAAGGCACAACGTGCAGGCTTCTTTGCAAAAGGCGAGTTGGGCCCCAAAGCATCTTGCTTCCAGCTCTTTGGGCTAGCTATGAAACAACTCGCTCTGCACAGTGCTCTTACAGCCTACCGGGAGCATCAGTTACAAAGGCCTGTGAAATGCAGTTTCTTTGCAGGCCTGATCTGGCTGAACTAGAACTTCTGCTCTGGGTGTGCCACATGGCCCTAGAGCTGAAAGGCACAACGTGCAGGCTTCTTTCCAAAGGGCGAGTTGGGCCCCAAAGCATCTTGCTTCCAGCTCTTTGGGAAGCTAAGAAACAACTCGCTCTGCACAGTGCTCTTACAGCCTACCGGGAACATCTCTTACAAAGGCCTGTGAAACGCAGTTTCTTTGCAGGCCTGATCTGGCTGAAGTAGAACTTCTGCTCTGGGTGCTCTACATGGCCCTAGAGCTGAAAGGCACAACGTGCAGGCTTCTTTCCAAAGGGCGAGTTGGGCCCCAAAGCATCTTGCTTCCAGCTCTTTGGGAAGCTAAGAAACAACTCGCTCTGCACAGTGCTTTTAAAGCCTACCGGGAACATCTCTTACAAAGGCATCTGAAACGCAGTTTCTTTGCAGGCCTGATCTGGCTGAAGTAGAACTTCTGCTCTGGGTGTGCTACATTGGCCTAGAGCTGAAAGGCACAACGTGCAGGCTTCTTTCCAAAGGGCGAGTTGGGCCCCAAAGCATCTTGCTTCCAGCTCTTTGGGAAGCTAAGAAACAACTCGCTCTGCACAGTGCTCTTACAGCCTACCGGGAACATCTCTTACAAAGGCCTGTGAAACGCAATTTCTTTGCAGGCCTGATCTGGCTGAACTAGAACTTCTGCTCTGCGTGTGCTACATTGCCCTAGAGCTGAAAGGCACAACGTGCAGGCTTCTTTGCAAAGGGCGAGTTGGGCCGCAAAGCATCTTGCTTCCAGCTCCTTGGGAAGCTAAGAAACAACTCGCTCTGCACAGTGCTCTTACAGCCTACCGGGAACATCTCTTACAAAGGCCTGTGAAACGCAGTTTCTTTGCAGGCCTGATCTGGCTGAAGTAGAACTTCTGCTCTGGGTGTGCTACATTGGCCTAGAGCTGAAAGGCACAACGTGCAGGCTTCTTTCCAAAGGGCAAGTTAGGCCCCAAACCATCTTGCTTCCAGCTCTTTGGGCTAGCTATGAAACAACTCGCTCTGCACAGTGCTCTTACAGCCTACCGGAACCATCACTTACAAAGGCCTGTGAAATGCAGTTTCTTTGCAGGACTGATCACGCTGCAATAGAACTTCTGCTCTGGGTGTGCTACATTGCCCTAGAGCTGAAGGGCACAACGTGCAGGCCTGTTTCCAAAGGGCGAGTTGGGCCCCAAAGCATCTTGCTTCCAGCTCTTTGGGAAGCTAAGAAACAAGTCGCTCTGCACAGTGCTCTTACAGCCTACTGGGAACATCTCTTACAAAGGCCTGTGAAACGCAGTTTCTTTGCAGGCCTGATCTGGCTGAAGTAGAACTTCTGCTCTGGGTGTGCTACATTGCCCTAGAGCTGAAAGGCACAACGTGCAGGCTTCTTTCCAAAGGGCGAGTTGGGCCCCAAAGCATCTTGCTTCCAGCTCTTTGGGAAGCTAAGAAACAAGGCGCTCTGCACAGTGCTCTTACAGCCTACAGGGAACATCTCTTACAAAGGCCTGTGAAACGCAGTTTCTTTGCAGGCCTGATCTGGCTGAAGTAGAACTTCTGCTCTGGGTGTGCTACATTGGCCTAGAGCTGAAAGGCACAACGTGCAGGCTTCTTTCCAAAGGGCGAGTTGGGCCCCAAAGCTTCTTGCTTCCAGCTCTTTGGGAAGCTAAGAAACAACTCGCTCTGCACAGTGCTCTTACAGCCTACCGGGAACATCTCTTACAAAGGCCTGTGAAACGCAGTTTCTTTGTAGGCCTGATGTGGCTGAAGTAGAACTTCTGCTCTGTGTGTGCTACATGGCCCTAGAGCTGAAAGGCACAACGTGCAGGCTTCTTTCCAAAGGGCGAGTTGGGCCCCAAAGCATCTTGCTTCCAGCTCTTTGGGCTAGCTATGAAACAACTCGCTCTGCACAGTGCTCTTACAGCCTACCGGGAGCATCAGTTACAAAGGCCTGTGAAATGCAGTTTCTTTGCAGGCCTGATCTGGCTGAACTAGAACTTCTGCTCTGGGTGTGCTACATGGCCCTAGAGCTGAAAGGCACAACGTGCAGGCTTCTTTCCAAAGGGCGAGTTGGGCCCCAAAGCATCTTGCTTCCAGCTCTTTGGGAAGCTAAGAAACAACTCGCTCTGCAGAGTGCTCTTACAGCCTACCGGGAACATCTCTTACAAAGGCCTGTGAAACGCAGTTTCTTTGCAGGCCTGATCTGGCTGAAGTGGAACTTCTGCTCTGGGTGCTCTACATTGCCCTAGAGCTGAAAGGCACAACGTGCAGGCTTCTTTCCAAAGGGCGAGTTGGGCCCCAAAGCATCTTGCTTCCAGCTCTTTGGGAAGCTAAGAAACAACTCGCTCTGCACAGTTCTCTTACAGCCTACCGGGAACATCTCTTACAAAGGCCTGTGAAACGCAGTTTCTTTGCAGGCCTGATCTGGCTGAAATAGAACTTCTGCTCTGCGTGTGCTACATTGCCCTAGAGCTGAAAGGCACAACGTGCAGGCTTCTTTGCAAAGGGCGAGTTGGGCCGCAAAGCATCTTGCTTCCAGCTCCTTGGGAAGCTAAGAAACAACTCGCTCTGCACAGTGCTCTTACAGCCTACCGGGAACATCTCTTACAAAGGCCTGTGAAACGCAGTTTCTTTGCAGGCCTGATCTCGCTGAAGTAGAACTTCTGCTCTGGGTGTGCTACATTGGCCTAGAGCTGAAAGGCACAACCTGCAGGCTTCTTTCCAAAGGGCGAGTTGGGCCCCAAAGCATCTTGCTTCCAGCTCTTTGGGAAGCTAAGAAACAACTCGCTCTGCACAGTGCTCTTACAGCCTACCGGGAACATCTCTTACAAAGGCCTGTGAAACGCAGTTTCTTTGCAGGCCTGATCTGGCTGAAGTATAACTTCTGCTCTGGGTGTGCTACATTTCCCTAGAGCTGAAAGGCACAATGTGCAGGCTTCTTTCCAAAGGGCGAGTTGGGCCCCAAAGCATCTTGCTTCCAGCTCTTTGGGAAGCTAAGAAACAACTCGCTCTGCACAGTGCTTTTACAGCCTACCGGGAACATCTCTTACAAAGGCATCTCAAACGCAGTGTCTTTGCAGGCCTGATCTGGCTGAATTAGAACTTCTGCTCTGGGTGTGCTACATTGGCCTAGAGCTGAAAGGCACAACGTGCAGGGTTCTTTCCAAAGGGCGAGTTGGGCCCCAAAGCATCTTGCTTCCAGCTCTTTGGGAAGCTAAGAAACAAGTCGCTCTGCACAGTGCTCTTACAGCCTACCGGGAACATCTCTTACAAAGGCCTGTCAAACGCAGTTTCTTTGCAGGCCTGATCTGGCTGAACTAGAACTTCTGCTCTGCGTGTGCTACATTGCCCTAGAGCTGAAAGGCACAACGTGCAGGCTTCTTTGCAAAGGGCGAGTTGGGCCGCAAAGCATCTTGCTTCCAGCTCCTTGGGAAGCTAAGAAACAACTCGCTCTGCACAGTGCTCTTACAGCCTACCGGGAACATCGCTTACAAAGGCCTGTGAAACGCAGTTTCTTTGCAGGCCTGATCTGGCTGAAGTAGAACTTCTGCTCTGGGTGTGCTACATGGCCCTAGAGCTGAAAGGCACCACGTGCAGTCTTCTTTCCAAAGGGCGAGTTGGGCCCCAAAGCATCTTGCTTCCAGCTCTTTGGGCTAGCTATGAAACAACTCGCTCTGCACAGTGCTCTTACAGCCTACCGGGAACATCTCTTACAAAGGCCTGTGAAACGCAGTTTCTTTGCAGGCCTGATGTGGCTGAAGTAGAACTTCTGCTCTGGGTGTGCTACATTGCCCTAGAGCTGAAAGGCACAACGTGCAGGCTTCTTTGCAAAGGGCGAGTTGGGCCCCAAAGCATCTTGCTTCCAGCTCTGTGGGAAGCTAAGAAACAACTCGCTCTGCACAGTGCTCTTACAGCCTACCGGGAACATCTCTTACAAAGGCCTGTGAAACGAAGTTTCTTTGCAGGCCTGATCTGGCTGAAGTAGAACTTCTGCTCTGGGTGTGCTACATTGGCCTAGAGCTGAAAGGCACAACGTGCAGGCTTCTTTCCAAAGGGCGAGTTGGGCCCCAAAGCTTCTTGCTTCCAGCTCTTTGGGAAGCTAAGAAACATCTCGCTCTGCACAGTGCTCCTACAGCCTACCGGGAACATCTCTTACAAAGGCCTGTGAAACGCAGTTTCTTTGCAGGCCTGATCTGGCTGAAGTAGAACTTCTGCTCTGGGTGTGCTACATTGGCCTAGAGCTGAAAGGCACAACGTGCAGGCTTCTTTCCAAAGGGCGAGTTGGGCCCCAAAGCATGTTGCTTCCAGCTCTTTGGGAAGCTAAGAAACAACTCGCTCTGCACAGTGCTCTTACAGCCTACCGGGAACATCTCTTACAAAGGCCTGTGAAACGCAGTTTCTTTGCAGGCCTGATCGGGGTGAAGTAGAACTTCTGCTCTGGGTGTGCTACATTGGCCTAGAGCTGAAAGGCACAACGTGCAGGCTTCTTTCCAAAGGGCGAGTTAGGCCCCAAACCATCTTGCTTCCAGCTCTTTGGGAATCTAAGAAACAATTCGCTCTGCACAGTGCTCTTACAGCCTAGTGGGAACATCTCGTACAAAGGCCTGTGAAACACAGTTTCTTTGCAGGCCTGATCTGGCTGAATTAGAACTTCTGCTCTGCGTGTGCTACATTGCCCTAGAGCTGATAGGCACAACGTGCAGGCTTCTTTCCAAAGGGCGAGTTGGGCCCCAAAGCATCTTGCTTCCAGCTCTTTGGGAAGCTAAGAAACAAGGCGCTCTGCACAGTGCTCTTACAGCCTACCGGGAACATCTCTTACAAAGGCCTGTGAAACGCAGTTTCTTTGTAGGCCGGATCTGGCTGAACTAGAACTTCTGCTCTGCGTGTGCTACATTGCCCTAGAGCTGAAAGGCACAACGTGCAGGCTTCTTTGCAAAGGGCGAGTTGGGCCGCAAAGCAACTTGCTTCCAGCTCCTTGGGAAGCTAAGAAACAACTCGCACTGCACAGTGCTCTTACAGCCTACCGGGAACATCTCATACAAAGGCCTGTCAAACGCAGTTTCTTTGCAGGACTGATCTGGCTGAGGTAGAACTTCTGCTCTGGGTGTGCTACATGGCCCTAGAGCTGAAAGGCACAACGTGCAGGCTTCTTTCCAAAGGGCGAGTTGGGCCCCAAAGCATCTTGCTTCCAGCTCTTTGGGCTAGCTATGAAACAACTCGCTCTGCACAGTGCTCTTACAGCCTACCGGGGGCATCAGTTACAAAGGCCTGTGAAATGCAGTTTCTTTGCAGGCCTGATCTTCCTGAACTAGAACTTCTGCTCTGGGTGTGCTACATGGCCCTAGAGCTGAAAGGCACAACGTGTAGGCTTCTTTCCAAAGGGCGAGTTGGGCCCCAAAGCATCTTGCTTCCAGCTCTTTGGGAAGCTAAGAAACAACTCGCTCTGCACAGTGCTCTTACAGCCTACCAGGAACATCTCTTACAAAGGCCTGTGAAACGCAGTTTCTTTGCAGGCCTGATCTGGCTGAAGTGGAACTTCTGCTCTGGGTGCTCTACATTGCCCTAGAGCTGAAAGGCACAACGTGCAGGCTTCTTTCCAAAGGGCGAGTTGGGCCCCAAAGCATCTTGCTTCCAGCTCTTTGGGAAGCTAAGAAACAACTCGCTCTGCACAGTGCTCTTACAGCCTACCGGGAACGTCTCTTACAAAGGCCTGTGAAACGCAGTTTCTTTGAAGGCCTGATCTGGCTGAAGTAGAACTTCTGCTCTGGGTGTGCTACATTGGCCTAGAGCTGAAAGGCACAACGTGCAGGGTTCTTTCCAAAGGGCGAGTTGGGCCCCAAAGCATCTTGCTTCCAGCTCTTTGGGAAGCTAATAAACAACTCGCTCTGCACAGTGCTCTTACAGCCTACCGGGAACATCTCTTACAAAGGCCTGTGAAACGCAGTTTCTTTGCAGGCCTGATCTGGCTGAAGTAGAACTTCTGCTCTGGGTGCTCTACATGGCCCTAGAGCTGAAAGGCACAACGTGCAGGCTTCTTTCCAAAGGGCGAGTTGGGCCCCAAAGCATCTTGCTTCCAGCTCTTTGGGAAGCTAAGAAACAACTCGCTCTGCACAGTGCTTTTAAAGCCTACCGGGAACATCTCTTACAAAGGCATCTGAAACGCAGTTTCTTTGCAGGCCTGATCTGGCTGAAGTAGAACTTCTGCTCTGGGTGTGCTACATTGGCCTAGAGCTGAAAGGCACAACGTGCAGGCTTCTTTCCAAAGGGCGAGTTGGGCCCCAAAGCATCTTGCTTCCAGCTCTTTGGGAAGCTAAGAAACAACTCGCTCTGCACAGTGCTCTTACAGCCTACCGGGAACATCTCTTACAAAGGCCTGTGAAACGCAATTTCTTTGCAGGCCTGATCTGGCTGAACTAGAACTTCTGCTCTGCGTGTGCTACATTGCCCTAGAGCTGAAAGGCACAACGTGCAGGCTTCTTTGCAAAGGGCGAGTTGGGCCGCAAAGCATCTTGCTTCCAGCTCCTTGGGAAGCTAAGAAACAACTCGCTCTGCACAGTGCTCTTACAGCCTACCGGGAACATCTCTTACAAAGGCCTGTGAAACGCAGTTTCTTTGCAGGCCTGATCTGGCTGAAGTAGAACTTCTGCTCTGGGTGTGCTACATTGGCCTAGAGCTGAAAGGCACAACGTGCAGGCTTCTTTCCAAAGGGCAAGTTAGGCCCCAAACCATCTTGCTTCCAGCTCTTTGGGCTAGCTATGAAACAACTCGCTCTGCACAGTGCTCTTACAGCCTACCGGAACCATCACTTACAAAGGCCTGTGAAATGCAGTTTCTTTGCAGGACTGATCACGCTGCAATAGAACTTCTGCTCTGGGTGTGCTACATTGCCCTAGAGCTGAAGGGCACAACGTGCAGGCCTGTTTCCAAAGGGCGAGTTGGGCCCCAAAGCATCTTGCTTCCAGCTCTTTGGGAAGCTAAGAAACAAGTCGCTCTGCACAGTGCTCTTACAGCCTACTGGGAACATCTCTTACAAAGGCCTGTGAAACGCAGTTTCTTTGCAGGCCTGATCTGGCTGAAGTAGAACTTCTGCTCTGGGTGTGCTACATTGCCCTAGAGCTGAAAGGCACAACGTGCAGGCTTCTTTCCAAAGGGCGAGTTGGGCCCCAAAGCATCTTGCTTCCAGCTCTTTGGGAAGCTAAGAAACAAGGCGCTCTGCACAGTGCTCTTACAGCCTACAGGGAACATCTCTTACAAAGGCCTGTGAAACGCAGTTTCTTTGCAGGCCTGATCTGGCTGAAGTAGAACTTCTGCTCTGGGTGTGCTACATTGGCCTAGAGCTGAAAGGCACAACGTGCAGGCTTCTTTCCAAAGGGCGAGTTGGGCCCCAAAGCTTCTTGCTTCCAGCTCTTTGGGAAGCTAAGAAACAACTCGCTCTGCACAGTGCTCTTACAGCCTACCGGGAACATCTCTTACAAAGGCCTGTGAAACGCAGTTTCTTTGTAGGCCTGATGTGGCTGAAGTAGAACTTCTGCTCTGTGTGTGCTACATGGCCCTAGAGCTGAAAGGCACAACGTGCAGGCTTCTTTCCAAAGGGCGAGTTGGGCCCCAAAGCATCTTGCTTCCAGCTCTTTGGGCTAGCTATGAAACAACTCGCTCTGCACAGTGCTCTTACAGCCTACCGGGAGCATCAGTTACAAAGGCCTGTGAAATGCAGTTTCTTTGCAGGCCTGATCTGGCTGAACTAGAACTTCTGCTCTGGGTGTGCTACATGGCCCTAGAGCTGAAAGGCACAACGTGCAGGCTTCTTTCCAAAGGGCGAGTTGGGCCCCAAAGCATCTTGCTTCCAGCTCTTTGGGAAGCTAAGAAACAACTCGCTCTGCAGAGTGCTCTTACAGCCTACCGGGAACATCTCTTACAAAGGCCTGTGAAACGCAGTTTCTTTGCAGGCCTGATCTGGCTGAAGTGGAACTTCTGCTCTGGGTGCTCTACATTGCCCTAGAGCTGAAAGGCACAACGTGCAGGCTTCTTTCCAAAGGGCGAGTTGGGCCCCAAAGCATCTTGCTTCCAGCTCTTTGGGAAGCTAAGAAACAACTCGCTCTGCACAGTTCTCTTACAGCCTACCGGGAACATCTCTTACAAAGGCCTGTGAAACGCAGTTTCTTTGCAGGCCTGATCTGGCTGAAATAGAACTTCTGCTCTGCGTGTGCTACATTGCCCTAGAGCTGAAAGGCACAACGTGCAGGCTTCTTTGCAAAGGGCGAGTTGGGCCGCAAAGCATCTTGCTTCCAGCTCCTTGGGAAGCTAAGAAACAACTCGCTCTGCACAGTGCTCTTACAGCCTACCGGGAACATCTCTTACAAAGGCCTGTGAAACGCAGTTTCTTTGCAGGCCTGATCTCGCTGAAGTAGAACTTCTGCTCTGGGTGTGCTACATTGGCCTAGAGCTGAAAGGCACAACCTGCAGGCTTCTTTCCAAAGGGCGAGTTGGGCCCCAAAGCATCTTGCTTCCAGCTCTTTGGGAAGCTAAGAAACAACTCGCTCTGCACAGTGCTCTTACAGCCTACCGGGAACATCTCTTACAAAGGCCTGTGAAACGCAGTTTCTTTGCAGGCCTGATCTGGCTGAAGTATAACTTCTGCTCTGGGTGTGCTACATTTCCCTAGAGCTGAAAGGCACAATGTGCAGGCTTCTTTCCAAAGGGCGAGTTGGGCCCCAAAGCATCTTGCTTCCAGCTCTTTGGGAAGCTAAGAAACAACTCGCTCTGCACAGTGCTTTTACAGCCTACCGGGAACATCTCTTACAAAGGCATCTCAAACGCAGTGTCTTTGCAGGCCTGATCTGGCTGAATTAGAACTTCTGCTCTGGGTGTGCTACATTGGCCTAGAGCTGAAAGGCACAACGTGCAGGGTTCTTTCCAAAGGGCGAGTTGGGCCCCAAAGCATCTTGCTTCCAGCTCTTTGGGAAGCTAAGAAACAACTCGCTCTGCACAGTGCTCTTACAGCCTACCAGGAACATCTCTTACAAAGGCCTGTGAAACGCAGTTTCTTTGCAGGCCTGATCTGGCTGAAGTGGAACTTCTGCTCTGGGTGCTCTACATTGCCCTAGAGCTGAAAGGCACAACGTGCAGGCTTCTTTCCAAAGGGCGAGTTGGGCCCCAAAGCATCTTGCTTCCAGCTCTTTGGGAAGCTAAGAAACAACTCGCTCTGCACAGTGCTCTTACAGCCTACCGGGAACGTCTCTTACAAAGGCCTGTGAAACGCAGTTTCTTTGAAGGCCTGATCTGGCTGAAGTAGAACTTCTGCTCTGGGTGTGCTACATTGGCCTAGAGCTGAAAGGCACAACGTGCAGGGTTCTTTCCAAAGGGCGAGTTGGGCCCCAAAGCATCTTGCTTCCAGCTCTTTGGGAAGCTAATAAACAACTCGCTCTGCACAGTGCTCTTACAGCCTACCGGGAACATCTCTTACAATGGCCTGTGAAACGCAGTTTCTTTGCAGGCCTGATCTGGCTGAAGTAGAACTTCTGCTGTGGGTGTGCTACATTGGCCTAGAGCTGAAAGGCACAACGTGCAGGCTTCTTTCCAAAGGGCGAGTTGGGCCCCAAAGCATCTTGCTTCCAGCTCTTTGGGCTAGCTATGAAACAACTCGCTCTGCACAGTGCTCTTACAGCCTACCGGAACCATCACTTACAAAGGCCTGTGAAATGCAGTTTCTTTGCAGGCCTGATCACGCTGCACTTGAACTTCTGCTCTGGGTGTGCTACATTGCCCTAGAGCTGAAGGGCACAACGTGCAGGCCTGTTTCCAAAGGGCGAGTTGGGCCCCAAAGCATCTTGCTTCCAGCTCTTTGGGAAGCTAAGAAACAAGTCGCTCTGCACAGTGCTCTTACAGCCTACTGGGAACATCTCTTACAAAGGCCTGTGAAACGCAGTTTCTTTGCAGGCCTGATCTGGCTGAAGTAGAACTTCTGCTCTGGGTGTGCTACATTGGCCTAGAGCTGAAAGGCACAACGTGCAGGCTTCTTTCCAAAGGGCGAGTTGGGCCCCAAAGCTTCTTGCTTCCAGCTCTTTGGGAAGCTAAGAAACAACTCGCTCTGCACAGTGCTCTTACAGCCTACCGGGAACATCTCTTACAAAGGCCTGTGAAACGCAGTTTCTTTGTAGGCCTGATGTGGCTGAAGTAGAACTTCTGCTCTGTGTGTGCTACATGGCCCTAGAGCTGAAAGGCACAACGTGCAGGCTTCTTTCCAAAGGGCGAGTTGGGCCCCAAAGCATCTTGCTTCCAGCTCTTTGGGCTAGCTATGAAACAACTCGCTCTGCACAGTGCTCTTACAGCCTACCGGGAGCATCAGTTACAAAGGCCTGTGAAATGCAGTTTCTTTGCAGGCCTGATCTGGCTGAAGTAGAACTTCTGCTCTGGGTGTGCTACATGGCCCTAGAGCTGAAAGGCACAACGTGTAGGCTTCTTTCCAAAGGGCGAGTTGGGCCCCAAAGCATCTTGCTTCCAGCTCTTTGGGCTAGCTATGAAACAACTCGCTCTGCACAGTGCTCTTACAGCCTACCGGGAACATCTCTTACAAAGGCCTGTGAAACGAAGTTTCTTTGCAGGCCTGATCTGGCTGAACTAGAACTTCTGCTCTGGGTGTGCTACATGGCCCTAGAGCTGAAAGGCACAACCTGCAGGCTTCTTTCCAAAGGGCGAGTTGGGCCCCAAAGCATCTTGCTTCCAGCTCTTTGGGAAGCTAAGAAACAACTCGCTCTGCACAGTGCTCTTACAGCCTACCGGGAACATCTCTTACAAAGGCCTGTGAAACGCAGTTTCTTTGCAGGCCTGATCTGGCTGAAGTAGAACTTCTGCTGTGGGTGTGCTACATTGGCCTAGAGCTGAAAGGCACAACGTGCAGGCTTCTTTCCAAAGGGCGAGTTGGGCCCCAAAGCATCTTGCTTCCAGCTCTTTGGGAAGCTAAGAAACAACTCGCTCTGCACAGTGCTCTTACAGCCTACCGGGAGCATCAGTTACAAAGGCCTGTGAAATGCAGTTTCTTTGCAGGCCTAATCTTGCTGAACCAGAACTTCTGCTCTGGGTGTGCTACATTTCCCTAGAGCTGAAAGGCACAATGTGCAGGCTTCTTTCCAAAGGGCGAGTTGGGCCCCAAAGCATCTTGCTTCCAGCTCTTTGGGAAGCTAAGAAACAACTCGCTCTGCACAGTGCTTTTACAGCCTACCAGGAACATCTCTTACAAAGGCATCTCAAACGCAGTTTCTTTGCAGGCCTGATCTGGCTGAATTAGAACTTCTGCTCTGGGTGTGCTACATTGGCCTAGAGCTGAAAGGCACAACGTGCAGGCTCCTTTCCAAAGGGCGAGTTTGGCCGCAAAGCATCTTGCTTCCAGCTCTTTGGGAAGCTAAGAAACAACTCGCTCTGCACAGTGCTCTTACAGCCTACAGGGAACATCTCTTCCAAAGGCCTGTGAAACGCAGTTTCTTTGCAGGCCTGATCTGGCTGAAGTAGAACTTCTGCTCTGCGTGTGCTACATTGCCCTAGAGCTGAAAGGCACAGCGTGCAGGCTTCTTTCCAAAGGGCGAGTTGGGCCCCAAAGCATCTTGCTTCCAGCTCTTTGGGAAGCTAAGAAACAACTCGCTCTGCACAGTGCTCTTACAGACTACCGGGAACATCTCTTACAAAGGCCTGTGAAACGAGTTTCTTTGCAGGCCTGATATGGCTGAAGTAGAACTTCTGCTCTGGGTGTTCTACATTGGCCCTGAGCTGAAAGGCACAACGTGCAGGCTTCTTTCCAAAGGGCGAGTTGGGTCCCAAAGCATCTTGCTTCCAGCTCTTTGGGAAGCTAAGAAACAAGTCGCTCTGCACAGTGCTCTTACAGCCTACTGGGAACATCTCGTACAAAGGCCTGTGAAACGCAGTTTCTTTGCAGGCCTGATCTGGCTGAAGTAGAACTTCTGCTCTGGGTGTGCTACATTGGCCTAGATCTGAAAGGCACAACGTGCAGGCTTCTTTCCAAAGGGCGAGTTGGGCCCCAAAGCATCTTGCTTCCAGCTCTTTGGGAAGCTAAGAAACAAGTCGCTCTGCACAGTGCTCTTACAGCATACCGGGAACATCTCTTACAAAGGCCTGTGAAACGCAGTTTCTTTGCAGGCCTGATCTGGCTGAACTAGAACTTCTGCTCTGCGTGTGCTACATTGCCCTAGAGCTGAAAGGCACAACGTGCAGGCTTCTTTGCAAAGGGCGAGTTGGGCCGCAAAGCATCTTGCTTCCAGCTCCTTGGGAAGCTAAGAAACAACTCGCTCTGCACAGTGCTCTTACAGCCTACCTGGAACATCTCTTACAAAGGCCTGTGAAACGCAGTTTCCTTGCAGGCATGATGTGGCTGAAGTACAACTTCTGCTCTGGGTGTGCTACTTTGGCCTAGAGCTGAAAGGCACAACCTGCAGGCTTCTTTCCAAAGGGCGAGTTGGGCCCCAAAGCATCTTGCTTCCAGCTCTTTGGGAAGCTAAGAAACAACTCGCTCTGCACAGTGCTCTTACAGCCTACCAGGAACATCTCTTACAAAGGCCTGTGAAACGCAGTTTCTTTGCAGGCCTGATCTGGCTGAAGTAGAACTTCTGCTCTGGGTGTGCTACATGGCCCTAGAGCTGAAAGGCACAATGTGCAGGCTTCTTTGCAAAAGGCGAGTTGGGCCCCAAAGCATCTTGCTTCCAGCTCTTTGGGCTAGCTATGAAACAACTCGCTCTGCACAGTGCTCTTACAGCCTACCGGAACCATCACTTACAAAGGCCTGTGAAATGCAGTTTCTTTGCAGGCCTGATGACGCTGCACTAGAACTTCTGCTCTGGGTGTGCTACATTGCCTTAGAGCTGAAGGGCACAACGTGCAGGCCTGTTTCCAAAGGGCGAGTTGGGCCCCAAAGCATCTTGCTTCCAGCTCTTTGGGAAGCTAAGAAACAAGTCGCTCTGCACAGTGCTCTTACAGCCTACTGGGAACATCTCTTACAAAGGCATGTGAAACGCAGTTTCTTTGCAGGCCTGATCTGGCTGAAGTAGAACTTCTGCTCTGGGTGTGCTACATTGGCCTAGAGCTGAAAGGCACAACGTGCAGGCTTCTTTCCACAGGGCGAGTTGGGCCCCAAAGCTTCTTGCTTCCAGCTCTTTGGGAAGCTAAGAAACAACTCGCTCTGCACAGTGCTCTTACAGCCTACCGGGAACATCTCTTACAAAGGCCTGTGAAACGCAGTTTCTTTGCAGGCCTGATGTGGCTGAAGTAGAACTTCTGCTCTGTGTGTGCTACATGGCCCTAGAGCTGAAAGGCACAACGTGCAGGCTTCTTTCCAAAGGGCGAGTTGGGCCCCAAAGCATCTTGCTTCCAGCTCTTTGGGCTAGCTATGAAACAACTCGCTCTGCACACTGCTCTTACAGCCTACCGGGAGCATCAGTTACAAAGGCCTGTGAAATGCAGTTTCTTTGCAGGCCTGATCTGGCTGAACTAGAACTTCTGCTCTGGGTGTGCTACATGGCCCTACAGCTGAAAGGCACAACGTGCAGGCTTCTTTCCAAAGGGCGAGTTGGGCCCCAAAGCATCTTGCTTCCAGCTCTTTGGGAAGCTAAGAAACAACTCGCTCTGCACAGTGCTCTTACAGCCTACCAGGAACATCTCTTACAAAGGCCTGTGAAACGCAGTTTCTTTGCAGGCCTGATCTGGCTGAAGTGGAACTTCTGCTCTGGGTGCTCTACATTTCCCTAGAGCTGAAAGGCACAACGTGCAGGCTTCTTTCCAAAGGGCGAGTTGGGCCCCAAAGCATCTTGCTTCCAGCTCTTTGGGAAGCTAAGAAACAACTCGCTCTGCACAGTGCTCTTACAGCCTACCGGGAACATCTCTTACAAAGGCCTGTGAAACGCAGTTTCTTTGCAGGCCTGATCTGGCTGATGTAGAACTTCTGCTCTGGGTGCTCTACATTGCCCTAGAGCTGAAAGGCACAACGTGCAGGCTTCTTTCCAAAGGGCGAGTTGGGCCCCAAAGCATCTTGCTTCCAGCTTCTTGGGAAGCTAAGAAACAACACGCTCTGCACAGTGCTCTTACAGCCTACCGGGAACATCTATTACAAAGGCCTGTGAAACGCAGTTTCTTTGCAGGCCTGATCACGCTGCACTAGAACTTCTGCTCTGGGTGTGCTACATTGCCCTAGAGCTGAAGGGCACAACGTGCAGGCCTGTTTCCAAAGGGCGAGTTGGGCCCCAAAGCATCTTGCTTCCAGCTCTTTGGGAAGCTAAGAAACAACTCGCTCTGCACAGTGCTCTTACAGCCTACCGGGAACATCTCTTACAAAGGCCTGTGAAACGCAGTTTCTTTGCAGGCCTGATCTGGCTGAAGTAGAACTTCTGTTGTGGGTGTGCTACATTGGCCTAGAGCTGAAAGGCACAACGTGCAGGCTTCTTTCCAAAGGGCGAGTTGGGCCCCAAAGCATCTTGCTTCCAGCTCTTTGGGAAGCTAAGAAACAACTCGCTATGCACAGTGCTCTTACAGCCTACCGGGAACACCTCTTACAAAGGCCTGTGAAACGCAGTTTCTTTGCAGGCCTGATCTGGCTGAGGTAGAACTTCTGCTCTGGGTGTGCTACATGGCCCTAGAGCTGAAAGGCACAACGTGCAGGCTTCTTTCCAAAGGGCGAGTTGGGCCCCAAAGCATCTTGCTTCCAGCTCTTTGGGCTAGCTATGAAAAAACTCGCTCTGCACAGTGCTCTTACAGCCTACCGGGAACATCTCTTACAAAGGCCTGTGAAACGAAGTTTCTTTGCAGGCCTGATCTGGCTGAAGTAGAACTTCTGCTCTGGGTGTGCTACATTGGCCTAGAGCTGAAAGGCACAACGTGCAGGCTTCTTTCCAAAGGGCGAGTTGGGCCCCAAAGCTTCTTGCTTCCAGCTCTTTGGGAAGCTAAGAAACAACTCGCTCTGCACAGTGCTCTTACAGCCTACCGGGAACATCTCTTACAAGGCCTGTGAAACGCAGTTTCTTTGCAGGCCTCATCTGGCTGAAGTAGAACTTCTGCTCTGGGTGTGCTACATGGCCCTAGAGCTGAAAGGCACAACGTGCAGGCTTCTTTGCAAAAGGCGAGTTGGGCCCCAAAGCATCTTGCTTCCAGCTCTTTGGGCTAGCTATGAAACAACTCGCTCTGCACAGTGCTCTTACAGCCTACCGGGAGCATCAGTTACAAAGGCCTGTGAAATGCAGTTTCTTTGCAGGCCTGATCTGGCTGAACTGGAACTTCTGCTCTGGGTGTGCCACATGGCCCTAGAGCTGAAAGGCACAACGTGCAGGCTTCTTTCCAAAGGGCGAGTTGGGCCCCAAAGCATCTTGCTTCCAGCTCTTTGGGAAGCTAAGAAACAACTCGCTCTGCACAGTGCTCTTACAGCCTACCGGGAACATCTCGTACAAAGGCCTGTGAAACGCAGTTTCTTTGCAGGCCTGATCTGGCTGAAGTAGAACTTCTGCTCTGGGTGTGCTACATTGGCCTAGATCTGAAAGGCACAACGTGCAGGCTTCTTTCCAAAGGGCGAGTTGGGCCCCAAAGCATCTTGCTTCCAGCTCTTTGGGAAGCTAAGAAACAAGTCGCTCTGCACAGTGCTCTTACAGCATACCGGGAACATCTCTTACAAAGGCCTGTGAAACGCAGTTTCTTTGCAGGCCTGATCTGGCTGAACTAGAACTTCTGCTCTGCGTGTGCTACATTGCCCTAGAGCTGAAAGGCACAACGTGCAGGCTTCTTTGCAAAGGGCGAGTTGGGCCGCAAAGCATCTTGCTTCCAGCTCCTTGGGAAGCTAAGAAACAACTCGCTCTGCACAGTGCTCTTACAGCCTACCTGGAACATCTCTTACAAAGGCCTGTGAAACGCAGTTTCCTTGCAGGCATGATGTGGCTGAAGTACAACTTCTGCTCTGGGTGTGCTACTTTGGCCTAGAGCTGAAAGGCACAACCTGCAGGCTTCTTTCCAAAGGGCGAGTTGGGCCCCAAAGCATCTTGCTTCCAGCTCTTTGGGAAGCTAAGAAACAACTCGCTCTGCACAGTGCTCTTACAGCCTACCAGGAACATCTCTTACAAAGGCCTGTGAAACGCAGTTTCTTTGCAGGCCTGATCTGGCTGAAGTAGAACTTCTGCTCTGGGTGTGCTACATGGCCCTAGAGCTGAAAGGCACAATGTGCAGGCTTCTTTGCAAAAGGCGAGTTGGGCCCCAAAGCATCTTGCTTCCAGCTCTTTGGGCTAGCTATGAAACAACTCGCTCTGCACAGTGCTCTTACAGCCTACCGGAACCATCACTTACAAAGGCCTGTGAAATGCAGTTTCTTTGCAGGCCTGATGACGCTGCACTAGAACTTCTGCTCTGGGTGTGCTACATTGCCCTAGAGCTGAAAGGCACAACGTGCAGGCTTCTTTGCAAAGGGCGAGTTGGGCCGCAAAGCATCTTGCTTCCAGCTCCTTGGGAAGCTAAGAAACAACTCGCTCTGCACAGTGCTTTTACAGCCTACCGGGAACATCTCTTACAAAGGCATCTCAAACGCAGTGTCTTTGCAGGCCTGATCTGGCTGAATTAGAACTTCTGCTCTGGGTGTGCTACATTGGCCTAGAGCTGAAAGGCACAACGTGCAGGGTTCTTTCCAAAGGGCGAGTTGGGCCCCAAAGCATCTTGCTTCCAGCTCTTTGGGAAGCTAAGAAACAACTCGCTCTGCACAGTGCTCTTACAGCCTACCAGGAACATCTCTTACAAAGGCCTGTGAAACGCAGTTTCTTTGCAGGCCTGATCTGGCTGAAGTGGAACTTCTGCTCTGGGTGCTCTACATTGCCCTAGAGCTGAAAGGCACAACGTGCAGGCTTCTTTCCAAAGGGCGAGTTGGGCCCCAAAGCATCTTGCTTCCAGCTCTTTGGGAAGCTAAGAAACAACTCGCTCTGCACAGTGCTCTTACAGCCTACCGGGAACGTCTCTTACAAAGGCCTGTGAAACGCAGTTTCTTTGAAGGCCTGATCTGGCTGAAGTAGAACTTCTGCTCTGGGTGTGCTACATTGGCCTAGAGCTGAAAGGCACAACGTGCAGGGTTCTTTCCAAAGGGCGAGTTGGGCCCCAAAGCATCTTGCTTCCAGCTCTTTGGGAAGCTAATAAACAACTCGCTCTGCACAGTGCTCTTACAGCCTACCGGGAACATCTCTTACAATGGCCTGTGAAACGCAGTTTCTTTGCAGGCCTGATCTGGCTGAAGTAGAACTTCTGCTGTGGGTGTGCTACATTGGCCTAGAGCTGAAAGGCACAACGTGCAGGCTTCTTTCCAAAGGGCGAGTTGGGCCCCAAAGCATCTTGCTTCCAGCTCTTTGGGCTAGCTATGAAACAACTCGCTCTGCACAGTGCTCTTACAGCCTACCGGAACCATCACTTACAAAGGCCTGTGAAATGCAGTTTCTTTGCAGGCCTGATCACGCTGCACTTGAACTTCTGCTCTGGGTGTGCTACATTGCCCTAGAGCTGAAGGGCACAACGTGCAGGCCTGTTTCCAAAGGGCGAGTTGGGCCCCAAAGCATCTTGCTTCCAGCTCTTTGGGAAGCTAAGAAACAAGTCGCTCTGCACAGTGCTCTTACAGCCTACTGGGAACATCTCTTACAAAGGCCTGTGAAACGCAGTTTCTTTGCAGGCCTGATCTGGCTGAAGTAGAACTTCTGCTCTGGGTGTGCTACATTGGCCTAGAGCTGAAAGGCACAACGTGCAGGCTTCTTTCCAAAGGGCGAGTTGGGCCCCAAAGCTTCTTGCTTCCAGCTCTTTGGGAAGCTAAGAAACAACTCGCTCTGCACAGTGCTCTTACAGCCTACCGGGAACATCTCTTACAAAGGCCTGTGAAACGCAGTTTCTTTGTAGGCCTGATGTGGCTGAAGTAGAACTTCTGCTCTGTGTGTGCTACATGGCCCTAGAGCTGAAAGGCACAACGTGCAGGCTTCTTTCCAAAGGGCGAGTTGGGCCCCAAAGCATCTTGCTTCCAGCTCTTTGGGCTAGCTATGAAACAACTCGCTCTGCACAGTGCTCTTACAGCCTACCGGGAGCATCAGTTACAAAGGCCTGTGAAATGCAGTTTCTTTGCAGGCCTGATCTGGCTGAAGTAGAACTTCTGCTCTGGGTGTGCTACATGGCCCTAGAGCTGAAAGGCACAACGTGTAGGCTTCTTTCCAAAGGGCGAGTTGGGCCCCAAAGCATCTTGCTTCCAGCTCTTTGGGCTAGCTATGAAACAACTCGCTCTGCACAGTGCTCTTACAGCCTACCGGGAACATCTCTTACAAAGGCCTGTGAAACGAAGTTTCTTTGCAGGCCTGATCTGGCTGAACTAGAACTTCTGCTCTGGGTGTGCTACATGGCCCTAGAGCTGAAAGGCACAACCTGCAGGCTTCTTTCCAAAGGGCGAGTTGGGCCCCAAAGCATCTTGCTTCCAGCTCTTTGGGAAGCTAAGAAACAACTCGCTCTGCACAGTGCTCTTACAGCCTACCGGGAACATCTCTTACAAAGGCCTGTGAAACGCAGTTTCTTTGCAGGCCTGATCTGGCTGAAGTAGAACTTCTGCTGTGGGTGTGCTACATTGGCCTAGAGCTGAAAGGCACAACGTGCAGGCTTCTTTCCAAAGGGCGAGTTGGGCCCCAAAGCATCTTGCTTCCAGCTCTTTGGGAAGCTAAGAAACAACTCGCTCTGCACAGTGCTCTTACAGCCTACCGGGAGCATCAGTTACAAAGGCCTGTGAAATGCAGTTTCTTTGCAGGCCTAATCTTGCTGAACCAGAACTTCTGCTCTGGGTGTGCTACATTTCCCTAGAGCTGAAAGGCACAATGTGCAGGCTTCTTTCCAAAGGGCGAGTTGGGCCCCAAAGCATCTTGCTTCCAGCTCTTTGGGAAGCTAAGAAACAACTCGCTCTGCACAGTGCTTTTACAGCCTACCAGGAACATCTCTTACAAAGGCATCTCAAACGCAGTTTCTTTGCAGGCCTGATCTGGCTGAATTAGAACTTCTGCTCTGGGTGTGCTACATTGGCCTAGAGCTGAAAGGCACAACGTGCAGGCTCCTTTCCAAAGGGCGAGTTTGGCCGCAAAGCATCTTGCTTCCAGCTCTTTGGGAAGCTAAGAAACAACTCGCTCTGCACAGTGCTCTTACAGCCTACAGGGAACATCTCTTCCAAAGGCCTGTGAAACGCAGTTTCTTTGCAGGCCTGATCTGGCTGAAGTAGAACTTCTGCTCTGCGTGTGCTACATTGCCCTAGAGCTGAAAGGCACAGCGTGCAGGCTTCTTTCCAAAGGGCGAGTTGGGCCCCAAAGCATCTTGCTTCCAGCTCTTTGGGAAGCTAAGAAACAACTCGCTCTGCACAGTGCTCTTACAGACTACCGGGAACATCTCTTACAAAGGCCTGTGAAACGAGTTTCTTTGCAGGCCTGATATGGCTGAAGTAGAACTTCTGCTCTGGGTGTTCTACATTGGCCCTGAGCTGAAAGGCACAACGTGCAGGCTTCTTTCCAAAGGGCGAGTTGGGTCCCAAAGCATCTTGCTTCCAGCTCTTTGGGAAGCTAAGAAACAAGTCGCTCTGCACAGTGCTCTTACAGCCTACTGGGAACATCTCGTACAAAGGCCTGTGAAACGCAGTTTCTTTGCAGGCCTGATCTGGCTGAAGTAGAACTTCTGCTCTGGGTGTGCTACATTGGCCTAGATCTGAAAGGCACAACGTGCAGGCTTCTTTCCAAAGGGCGAGTTGGGCCCCAAAGCATCTTGCTTCCAGCTCTTTGGGAAGCTAAGAAACAAGTCGCTCTGCACAGTGCTCTTACAGCATACCGGGAACATCTCTTACAAAGGCCTGTGAAACGCAGTTTCTTTGCAGGCCTGATCTGGCTGAACTAGAACTTCTGCTCTGCGTGTGCTACATTGCCCTAGAGCTGAAAGGCACAACGTGCAGGCTTCTTTGCAAAGGGCGAGTTGGGCCGCAAAGCATCTTGCTTCCAGCTCCTTGGGAAGCTAAGAAACAACTCGCTCTGCACAGTGCTCTTACAGCCTACCTGGAACATCTCTTACAAAGGCCTGTGAAACGCAGTTTCCTTGCAGGCATGATGTGGCTGAAGTACAACTTCTGCTCTGGGTGTGCTACTTTGGCCTAGAGCTGAAAGGCACAACCTGCAGGCTTCTTTCCAAAGGGCGAGTTGGGCCCCAAAGCATCTTGCTTCCAGCTCTTTGGGAAGCTAAGAAACAACTCGCTCTGCACAGTGCTCTTACAGCCTACCAGGAACATCTCTTACAAAGGCCTGTGAAACGCAGTTTCTTTGCAGGCCTGATCTGGCTGAAGTAGAACTTCTGCTCTGGGTGTGCTACATGGCCCTAGAGCTGAAAGGCACAATGTGCAGGCTTCTTTGCAAAAGGCGAGTTGGGCCCCAAAGCATCTTGCTTCCAGCTCTTTGGGCTAGCTATGAAACAACTCGCTCTGCACAGTGCTCTTACAGCCTACCGGAACCATCACTTACAAAGGCCTGTGAAATGCAGTTTCTTTGCAGGCCTGATGACGCTGCACTAGAACTTCTGCTCTGGGTGTGCTACATTGCCTTAGAGCTGAAGGGCACAACGTGCAGGCCTGTTTCCAAAGGGCGAGTTGGGCCCCAAAGCATCTTGCTTCCAGCTCTTTGGGAAGCTAAGAAACAAGTCGCTCTGCACAGTGCTCTTACAGCCTACTGGGAACATCTCTTACAAAGGCATGTGAAACGCAGTTTCTTTGCAGGCCTGATCTGGCTGAAGTAGAACTTCTGCTCTGGGTGTGCTACATTGGCCTAGAGCTGAAAGGCACAACGTGCAGGCTTCTTTCCACAGGGCGAGTTGGGCCCCAAAGCTTCTTGCTTCCAGCTCTTTGGGAAGCTAAGAAACAACTCGCTCTGCACAGTGCTCTTACAGCCTACCGGGAACATCTCTTACAAAGGCCTGTGAAACGCAGTTTCTTTGCAGGCCTGATGTGGCTGAAGTAGAACTTCTGCTCTGTGTGTGCTACATGGCCCTAGAGCTGAAAGGCACAACGTGCAGGCTTCTTTCCAAAGGGCGAGTTGGGCCCCAAAGCATCTTGCTTCCAGCTCTTTGGGCTAGCTATGAAACAACTCGCTCTGCACACTGCTCTTACAGCCTACCGGGAGCATCAGTTACAAAGGCCTGTGAAATGCAGTTTCTTTGCAGGCCTGATCTGGCTGAACTAGAACTTCTGCTCTGGGTGTGCTACATGGCCCTACAGCTGAAAGGCACAACGTGCAGGCTTCTTTCCAAAGGGCGAGTTGGGCCCCAAAGCATCTTGCTTCCAGCTCTTTGGGAAGCTAAGAAACAACTCGCTCTGCACAGTGCTCTTACAGCCTACCAGGAACATCTCTTACAAAGGCCTGTGAAACGCAGTTTCTTTGCAGGCCTGATCTGGCTGAAGTGGAACTTCTGCTCTGGGTGCTCTACATTTCCCTAGAGCTGAAAGGCACAACGTGCAGGCTTCTTTCCAAAGGGCGAGTTGGGCCCCAAAGCATCTTGCTTCCAGCTCTTTGGGAAGCTAAGAAACAACTCGCTCTGCACAGTGCTCTTACAGCCTACCGGGAACATCTCTTACAAAGGCCTGTGAAACGCAGTTTCTTTGCAGGCCTGATCTGGCTGATGTAGAACTTCTGCTCTGGGTGCTCTACATTGCCCTAGAGCTGAAAGGCACAACGTGCAGGCTTCTTTCCAAAGGGCGAGTTGGGCCCCAAAGCATCTTGCTTCCAGCTTCTTGGGAAGCTAAGAAACAACACGCTCTGCACAGTGCTCTTACAGCCTACCGGGAACATCTATTACAAAGGCCTGTGAAACGCAGTTTCTTTGCAGGCCTGATCACGCTGCACTAGAACTTCTGCTCTGGGTGTGCTACATTGCCCTAGAGCTGAAGGGCACAACGTGCAGGCCTGTTTCCAAAGGGCGAGTTGGGCCCCAAAGCATCTTGCTTCCAGCTCTTTGGGAAGCTAAGAAACAACTCGCTCTGCACAGTGCTCTTACAGCCTACCGGGAACATCTCTTACAAAGGCCTGTGAAACGCAGTTTCTTTGCAGGCCTGATCTGGCTGAAGTAGAACTTCTGTTGTGGGTGTGCTACATTGGCCTAGAGCTGAAAGGCACAACGTGCAGGCTTCTTTCCAAAGGGCGAGTTGGGCCCCAAAGCATCTTGCTTCCAGCTCTTTGGGAAGCTAAGAAACAACTCGCTATGCACAGTGCTCTTACAGCCTACCGGGAACACCTCTTACAAAGGCCTGTGAAACGCAGTTTCTTTGCAGGCCTGATCTGGCTGAGGTAGAACTTCTGCTCTGGGTGTGCTACATGGCCCTAGAGCTGAAAGGCACAACGTGCAGGCTTCTTTCCAAAGGGCGAGTTGGGCCCCAAAGCATCTTGCTTCCAGCTCTTTGGGCTAGCTATGAAAAAACTCGCTCTGCACAGTGCTCTTACAGCCTACCGGGAACATCTCTTACAAAGGCCTGTGAAACGAAGTTTCTTTGCAGGCCTGATCTGGCTGAAGTAGAACTTCTGCTCTGGGTGTGCTACATTGGCCTAGAGCTGAAAGGCACAACGTGCAGGCTTCTTTCCAAAGGGCGAGTTGGGCCCCAAAGCTTCTTGCTTCCAGCTCTTTGGGAAGCTAAGAAACAACTCGCTCTGCACAGTGCTCTTACAGCCTACCGGGAACATCTCTTACAAAGGCCTGTGAAACGCAGTTTCTTTGCAGGCCTCATCTGGCTGAAGTGGAACTTCTGCTCTGGGTGTGCTACATGGCCCTAGAGCTGAAAGGCACAACGTGCAGGCTTCTTTGCAAAAGGCGAGTTGGGCCCCAAAGCATCTTGCTTCCAGCTCTTTGGGCTAGCTATGAAACAACTCGCTCTGCACAGTGCTCTTACAGCCTACCGGGAGCATCAGTTACAAAGGCCTGTGAAATGCAGTTTCTTTGCAGGCCTGATCTGGCTGAACTGGAACTTCTGCTCTGGGTGTGCCACATGGCCCTAGAGCTGAAAGGCACAACGTGCAGGCTTCTTTCCAAAGGGCGAGTTGGGCCCCAAAGCATCTTGCTTCCAGCTCTTTGGGAAGCTAAGAAACAACTCGCTCTGCACAGTGCTCTTACAGCCTACCGGGAACATCTCGTACAAAGGCCTGTGAAACGCAGTTTCTTTGCAGGCCTGATCTGGCTGAAGTAGAACTTCTGCTCTGGGTGTGCTACATTGGCCTAGATCTGAAAGGCACAACGTGCAGGCTTCTTTCCAAAGGGCGAGTTGGGCCCCAAAGCATCTTGCTTCCAGCTCTTTGGGAAGCTAAGAAACAAGTCGCTCTGCACAGTGCTCTTACAGCATACCGGGAACATCTCTTACAAAGGCCTGTGAAACGCAGTTTCTTTGCAGGCCTGATCTGGCTGAACTAGAACTTCTGCTCTGCGTGTGCTACATTGCCCTAGAGCTGAAAGGCACAACGTGCAGGCTTCTTTGCAAAGGGCGAGTTGGGCCGCAAAGCATCTTGCTTCCAGCTCCTTGGGAAGCTAAGAAACAACTCGCTCTGCACAGTGCTCTTACAGCCTACCTGGAACATCTCTTACAAAGGCCTGTGAAACGCAGTTTCCTTGCAGGCATGATGTGGCTGAAGTACAACTTCTGCTCTGGGTGTGCTACTTTGGCCTAGAGCTGAAAGGCACAACCTGCAGGCTTCTTTCCAAAGGGCGAGTTGGGCCCCAAAGCATCTTGCTTCCAGCTCTTTGGGAAGCTAAGAAACAACTCGCTCTGCACAGTGCTCTTACAGCCTACCAGGAACATCTCTTACAAAGGCCTGTGAAACGCAGTTTCTTTGCAGGCCTGATCTGGCTGAAGTAGAACTTCTGCTCTGGGTGTGCTACATGGCCCTAGAGCTGAAAGGCACAATGTGCAGGCTTCTTTGCAAAAGGCGAGTTGGGCCCCAAAGCATCTTGCTTCCAGCTCTTTGGGCTAGCTATGAAACAACTCGCTCTGCACAGTGCTCTTACAGCCTACCGGAACCATCACTTACAAAGGCCTGTGAAATGCAGTTTCTTTGCAGGCCTGATGACGCTGCACTAGAACTTCTGCTCTGGGTGTGCTACATTGCCTTAGAGCTGAAGGGCACAACGTGCAGGCCTGTTTCCAAAGGGCGAGTTGGGCCCCAAAGCATCTTGCTTCCAGCTCTTTGGGAAGCTAAGAAACAAGTCGCTCTGCACAGTGCTCTTACAGCCTACTGGGAACATCTCTTACAAAGGCATGTGAAACGCAGTTTCTTTGCAGGCCTGATCTGGCTGAAGTAGAACTTCTGCTCTGGGTGTGCTACATTGGCCTAGAGCTGAAAGGCACAACGTGCAGGCTTCTTTCCACAGGGCGAGTTGGGCCCCAAAGCTTCTTGCTTCCAGCTCTTTGGGAAGCTAAGAAACAACTCGCTCTGCACAGTGCTCTTACAGCCTACCGGGAACATCTCTTACAAAGGCCTGTGAAACGCAGTTTCTTTGCAGGCCTGATGTGGCTGAAGTAGAACTTCTGCTCTGTGTGTGCTACATGGCCCTAGAGCTGAAAGGCACAACGTGCAGGCTTCTTTCCAAAGGGCGAGTTGGGCCCCAAAGCATCTTGCTTCCAGCTCTTTGGGCTAGCTATGAAACAACTCGCTCTGCACACTGCTCTTACAGCCTACCGGGAGCATCAGTTACAAAGGCCTGTGAAATGCAGTTTCTTTGCAGGCCTGATCTGGCTGAACTAGAACTTCTGCTCTGGGTGTGCTACATGGCCCTACAGCTGAAAGGCACAACGTGCAGGCTTCTTTCCAAAGGGCGAGTTGGGCCCCAAAGCATCTTGCTTCCAGCTCTTTGGGAAGCTAAGAAACAACTCGCTCTGCACAGTGCTCTTACAGCCTACCAGGAACATCTCTTACAAAGGCCTGTGAAACGCAGTTTCTTTGCAGGCCTGATCTGGCTGAAGTGGAACTTCTGCTCTGGGTGCTCTACATTTCCCTAGAGCTGAAAGGCACAACGTGCAGGCTTCTTTCCAAAGGGCGAGTTGGGCCCCAAAGCATCTTGCTTCCAGCTCTTTGGGAAGCTAAGAAACAACTCGCTCTGCACAGTGCTCTTACAGCCTACCGGGAACATCTCTTACAAAGGCCTGTGAAACGCAGTTTCTTTGCAGGCCTGATCTGGCTGATGTAGAACTTCTGCTCTGGGTGCTCTACATTGCCCTAGAGCTGAAAGGCACAACGTGCAGGCTTCTTTCCAAAGGGCGAGTTGGGCCCCAAAGCATCTTGCTTCCAGCTTCTTGGGAAGCTAAGAAACAACACGCTCTGCACAGTGCTCTTACAGCCTACCGGGAACATCTATTACAAAGGCCTGTGAAACGCAGTTTCTTTGCAGGCCTGATCACGCTGCACTAGAACTTCTGCTCTGGGTGTGCTACATTGCCCTAGAGCTGAAGGGCACAACGTGCAGGCCTGTTTCCAAAGGGCGAGTTGGGCCCCAAAGCATCTTGCTTCCAGCTCTTTGGGAAGCTAAGAAACAACTCGCTCTGCACAGTGCTCTTACAGCCTACCGGGAACATCTCTTACAAAGGCCTGTGAAACGCAGTTTCTTTGCAGGCCTGATCTGGCTGAAGTAGAACTTCTGTTGTGGGTGTGCTACATTGGCCTAGAGCTGAAAGGCACAACGTGCAGGCTTCTTTCCAAAGGGCGAGTTGGGCCCCAAAGCATCTTGCTTCCAGCTCTTTGGGAAGCTAAGAAACAACTCGCTATGCACAGTGCTCTTACAGCCTACCGGGAACACCTCTTACAAAGGCCTGTGAAACGCAGTTTCTTTGCAGGCCTGATCTGGCTGAGGTAGAACTTCTGCTCTGGGTGTGCTACATGGCCCTAGAGCTGAAAGGCACAACGTGCAGGCTTCTTTCCAAAGGGCGAGTTGGGCCCCAAAGCATCTTGCTTCCAGCTCTTTGGGCTAGCTATGAAAAAACTCGCTCTGCACAGTGCTCTTACAGCCTACCGGGAACATCTCTTACAAAGGCCTGTGAAACGAAGTTTCTTTGCAGGCCTGATCTGGCTGAAGTAGAACTTCTGCTCTGGGTGTGCTACATTGGCCTAGAGCTGAAAGGCACAACGTGCAGGCTTCTTTCCAAAGGGCGAGTTGGGCCCCAAAGCTTCTTGCTTCCAGCTCTTTGGGAAGCTAAGAAACAACTCGCTCTGCACAGTGCTCTTACAGCCTACCGGGAACATCTCTTACAAGGCCTGTGAAACGCAGTTTCTTTGCAGGCCTCATCTGGCTGAAGTGGAACTTCTGCTCTGGGTGTGCTACATGGCCCTAGAGCTGAAAGGCACAACGTGCAGGCTTCTTTCCAAAGGGCGAGTTGGGCCCCAAAGCATCTTGCTTCCAGCTCTTTGGGCTAGCTATGAAACAACTCGCTCTGCACAGTGCTCTTACAGCCTACCGGGAGCATCAGTTACAAAGGCCTGTGAAATGCAGTTTCTTTGCAGGCCTGATCTGGCTGAACTGGAACTTCTGCTCTGGGTGTGCCACATGGCCCTAGAGCTGAAAGGCACAACGTGCAGGCTTCTTTCCAAAGGGCGAGTTGGGCCCCAAAGCATCTTGCTTCCAGCTCTTTGGGAAGCTAAGAAACAACTCGCTCTGCACAGTGCTCTTACAGCCTACCGGGAACATCTCTTACAAAGGCCTGTGAAACGCAGTTTCTTTGCAGGCCTGATCTGGCTGAAGTGGAACTTCTGCTCTGGGTGCTCTACATTGCCCTAGAGCTGAAAGGCACAACGTGCAGGCTTCTTTCCAAAGGGCGAGTTGGGCCCCAAAGCATCTTGCTTCCAGCTCTTTGGGAAGCTAAGAAACAACTCGCTCTGCACAGTGCTTTTAAAGCCTACCGGGAACATCTCTTACAAAGGCATCTGAAACGCAGTTTCTTTGCAGGCCTGATCTGGCTGAAGTAGAACTTCTGCTCTGGGTGTGCTACATTGGCCTAGAGCTGAAAGGCACAACGTGCAGGCTTCTTTCCAAAGGGCGAGTTGGGCCCCAAAGCATCTTGCTTCCAGCTCTTTGGGAAGCTAAGAAACAACTCGCTCTGCACAGTGCTCTTACAGCCTACCGGGAACATCTCTTACAAAGGCCTGTGAAACGCAATTTCTTTGCAGGCCTGATCTGGCTGAACTAGAACTTCTGCTCTGCGTGTGCTACATTGCCCTAGAGCTGAAAGGCACAACGTGTAGGCTTCTTTGCAAAGGGCGAGTTGGGCCGCCAAGCATCTTGCTTCCAGCTCCTTGGGAAGCTAAGAAACAACTCGCTCTGCACAGTGCTCTTACAGCCTACCGGGAACATCTCTTACAAAGGCCTGTGAAACGCAGTTTCTTTGCAGGCCTGATCTCGCTGAAGTAGAACTTCTGCTCTGGGTGTGCTACATTGGCCTAGAGCTGAAAGGCACAACGTGCAGGCTTCTTTCCAAAGGGCGAGTTAGGCCCCAAACCATCTTGCTTCCAGCTCTTTGGGCTAGCTATGAAACAACTCGCTCTGCACAGTGCTCTTACAGCCTACCGGAACCATCACTTACAAAGGCCTGTGAAATGCAGTTTCTTTGCAGGCCTGATCACGCTGCACTAGAACTTCTGCTCTGGGTGTGCTACATTGCCCTAGAGCTGAAGGGCACAACGTGCAGGCCTGTTTCCAAAGGGCGAGTTGGGCCCCAAAGCATCTTGCTTCCAGCTGTTTGGGAAGCTAAGAAACAAGTCGCTCTGCACAGTGCTCTTACAGCCTACTGGGAACATCTCTTACAAAGGCCTGTGAAACGCAGTTTCTTTGCAGGCCTGATCTGGCTGAAGTAGAACTTCTGCTCTGGGTGTGCTACATTGGCCTGGAGCTGAAAGGCACAACGTGCAGGCTTCTTTCCAAAGGGCGAGTTGGGCCCCAAAGCATCTTGCTTCCATCTCTTTGGGAAGCTAAGAAACAAGGCGCTCTGCACAGTGCTCTTACAGCCTACAGGGAACATCTCTTACAAAGGCCTGTGAAACGCAGTTTCTTTGCAGGCCTGATCTGGCTGAAGTAGAACTTCTGCTCTGGGTGTGCTACATTGGCCTAGAGCTGAAAGGCACAACGTGCAGGCTTCTTTCCAAAGGGCGAGTTGGGCCCCAAAGCTTCTTGCTTCCAGCTCTTTGGGAAGCTAAGAAACAACTCGCTCTGCACAGTGCTCTTACAGCCTACCGGGAACATCTCTTACAAAGGCCTGTGAAACGCAGTTTCTTTGTAGGCCTGATGTGGCTGAAGTAGAACTTCTGCTCTGTGTGTGCTACATGGCCCTAGAGCTGAAAGGCACAACGTGCAGGCTTCTTTCCAAAGGGCGAGTTGGGCCCCAAAGCATCTTGCTTCCAGCTCTTTGGGAAGCTAATAAACAACTCGCTCTGCACAGTGCTCTTACAGCCTACCGGGAACATCTCTTACAATGGCCTGTGAAACGCAGTTTCTTTTCAGGCCTGATCTGGCTGAAGTAGAACTTCTGCTGTGGGTGTGCTACATTGGCCTAGAGCTGAAAGGCACAACGTGCAGGCTTCTTTCCAAAGGGCGAGTTGGGCCCCAAAGCATCTTGCTTCCAGCTCTTTGGGAAGCTAAGAAACAACTCGCTATGCACAGTGCTCTTACAGCCTACCGGGAACATCTCTTACAAAGGCCTGTGAAACGCAGTTTCTTTGCAGGCCTGATCTGGCTGAAGTAGAACTTCTGCTCTGGGTGTGCTACATGGCCCTAGAGCTGAAAGGCACAACGTGCAGGCTTCTTTGCAAAAGGCGAGTTGGGCCCCAAAGCATCTTGCTTCCAGCTCTTTGGGCTAGCTATGAAACAACTCGCTCTGCACAGTGCTCTTACAGCCTACCGGGAACATCTCTTACAAAGGCCTGTGAAACGCAGTTTCTTTGCAGGCCTGATGTGGCTGAAGTACAACTTCTGCTCTGGGTGTGCTACATTGGCCTAGAGCTGAAAGGCACAACCTGCAGGCTTCTTTCCAAAGGGCGAGTTGGGCCCCAAAGCATCTTGCTTCCAGCTCTTTAGGAAGCTAAGAAACAAGTCGCTCTGCACAGTGCTCTTACAGCCTACCGGGAACATCTCTTACAAAGGCCTGTGAAACGCAGTTTCTTTGCAGGCCTCATCTGGCTGAAGTAGAACTTCTGCTCTGGGTGTGCTACATGGCCCTAGAGCTGAAAGGCACAACGTGCAGGCTTCTTTGCAAAAGGCGAGTTGGGCCCCAAAGCATCTTGCTTCCAGCTCTTTGGGCTAGCTATGAAACAACTCGCTCTGCACAGTGCTCTTACAGCCTACCGGGAGCATCAGTTACAAAGGCCTGTGAAATGCAGTTTCTTTGCAGGCCTGATCTGGCTGAACTAGAACTTCTGCTCTGGGTGTGCCACATGGCCCTAGAGCTGAAAGGCACAACGTGCAGGCTTCTTTCCAAAGGGCGAGTTGGGCCCCAAAGCATCTTGCTTCCAGCTCTTTGGGAAGCTAAGAAACAACTCGCTCTGCACAGTGCTCTTACAGCCTACCGGGAACATCTCTTACAAAGGCCTGTGAAACGCAGTTTCTTTGCAGGCCTGATCTGGCTGAAGTAGAACTTCTGCTCTGGGTGCTCTACATGGCCCTAGAGCTGAAAGGCACAACGTGCAGGCTTCTTTCCAAAGGGCGAGTTGGGCCCCAAAGCATCTTGCTTCCAGCTCTTTGGGAAGCTAAGAAACAACTCGCTCTGCACAGTGCTTTTAAAGCCTACCGGGCACATCTCTTACAAAGGCATCTGAAACGCAGTTTCTTTGCAGGCCTGATCTGGCTGAAGTAGAACTTCTGCTCTGGGTGTGCTACATTGGCCTAGAGCTGAAAGGCACAACGTGCAGGCTTCTTTCCAAAGGGCGAGTTGGGCCCCAAAGCATCTTGCTTCCAGCTCTTTGGGAAGCTAAGAAACAACTCGCTCTGCACAGTGCTCTTACAGCCTACCGGGAACATCTCTTACAAAGGCCTGTGAAACGCAATTTCTTTGCAGGCCTGATCTGGCTGAACTAGAACTTCTGCTCTGCGTGTGCTACATTGCCCTAGAGCTGAAAGGCACAACGTGCAGGCTTCTTTGCAAAGGGCGAGTTGGGCCGCAAAGCATCTTGCTTCCAGCTCCTTGGGAAGCTAAGAAACAACTCGCTCTGCACAGTGCTCTTACAGCCTACCGGGAACATCTCTTACAAAGGCCTGTGAAACGCAGTTTCTTTGCAGGCCTGATCTGGCTGAAGTAGAACTTCTGCTCTGGGTGTGCTACATTGGCCTAGAGCTGAAAGGCACAACGTGCAGGCTTCTTTCCAAAGGGCAAGTTAGGCCCCAAACCATCTTGCTTCCAGCTCTTTGGGCTAGCTATGAAACAACTCGCTCTGCACAGTGCTCTTACAGCCTACCGGAACCATCACTTACAAAGGCCTGTGAAATGCAGTTTCTTTGCAGGACTGATCACGCTGCAATAGAACTTCTGCTCTGGGTGTGCTACATTGCCCTAGAGCTGAAGGGCACAACGTGCAGGCCTGTTTCCAAAGGGCGAGTTGGGCCCCAAAGCATCTTGCTTCCAGCTCTTTGGGAAGCTAAGAAACAAGTCGCTCTGCACAGTGCTCTTACAGCCTACTGGGAACATCTCTTACAAAGGCCTGTGAAACGCAGTTTCTTTGCAGGCCTGATCTGGCTGAAGTAGAACTTCTGCTCTGGGTGTGCTACATTGCCCTAGAGCTGAAAGGCACAACGTGCAGGCTTCTTTCCAAAGGGCGAGTTGGGCCCCAAAGCATCTTGCTTCCAGCTCTTTGGGAAGCTAAGAAACAAGGCGCTCTGCACAGTGCTCTTACAGCCTACAGGGAACATCTCTTACAAAGGCCTGTGAAACGCAGTTTCTTTGCAGGCCTGATCTGGCTGAAGTAGAACTTCTGCTCTGGGTGTGCTACATTGGCCTAGAGCTGAAAGGCACAACGTGCAGGCTTCTTTCCAAAGGGCGAGTTGGGCCCCAAAGCTTCTTGCTTCCAGCTCTTTGGGAAGCTAAGAAACAACTCGCTCTGCACAGTGCTCTTACAGCCTACCGGGAACATCTCTTACAAAGGCCTGTGAAACGCAGTTTCTTTGTAGGCCTGATGTGGCTGAAGTAGAACTTCTGCTCTGTGTGTGCTACATGGCCCTAGAGCTGAAAGGCACAACGTGCAGGCTTCTTTCCAAAGGGCGAGTTGGGCCCCAAAGCATCTTGCTTCCAGCTCTTTGGGCTAGCTATGAAACAACTCGCTCTGCACAGTGCTCTTACAGCCTACCGGGAGCATCAGTTACAAAGGCCTGTGAAATGCAGTTTCTTTGCAGGCCTGATCTGGCTGAACTAGAACTTCTGCTCTGGGTGTGCTACATGGCCCTAGAGCTGAAAGGCACAACGTGCAGGCTTCTTTCCAAAGGGCGAGTTGGGCCCCAAAGCATCTTGCTTCCAGCTCTTTGGGAAGCTAAGAAACAACTCGCTCTGCAGAGTGCTCTTACAGCCTACCGGGAACATCTCTTACAAAGGCCTGTGAAACGCAGTTTCTTTGCAGGCCTGATCTGGCTGAAGTGGAACTTCTGCTCTGGGTGCTCTACATTGCCCTAGAGCTGAAAGGCACAACGTGCAGGCTTCTTTCCAAAGGGCGAGTTGGGCCCCAAAGCATCTTGCTTCCAGCTCTTTGGGAAGCTAAGAAACAACTCGCTCTGCACAGTTCTCTTACAGCCTACCGGGAACATCTCTTACAAAGGCCTGTGAAACGCAGTTTCTTTGCAGGCCTGATCTGGCTGAAATAGAACTTCTGCTCTGCGTGTGCTACATTGCCCTAGAGCTGAAAGGCACAACGTGCAGGCTTCTTTGCAAAGGGCGAGTTGGGCCGCAAAGCATCTTGCTTCCAGCTCCTTGGGAAGCTAAGAAACAACTCGCTCTGCACAGTGCTCTTACAGCCTACCGGGAACATCTCTTACAAAGGCCTGTGAAACGCAGTTTCTTTGCAGGCCTGATCTCGCTGAAGTAGAACTTCTGCTCTGGGTGTGCTACATTGGCCTAGAGCTGAAAGGCACAACCTGCAGGCTTCTTTCCAAAGGGCGAGTTGGGCCCCAAAGCATCTTGCTTCCAGCTCTTTGGGAAGCTAAGAAACAACTCGCTCTGCACAGTGCTCTTACAGCCTACCGGGAACATCTCTTACAAAGGCCTGTGAAACGCAGTTTCTTTGCAGGCCTGATCTGGCTGAAGTATAACTTCTGCTCTGGGTGTGCTACATTTCCCTAGAGCTGAAAGGCACAATGTGCAGGCTTCTTTCCAAAGGGCGAGTTGGGCCCCAAAGCATCTTGCTTCCAGCTCTTTGGGAAGCTAAGAAACAACTCGCTCTGCACAGTGCTTTTACAGCCTACCGGGAACATCTCTTACAAAGGCATCTCAAACGCAGTGTCTTTGCAGGCCTGATCTGGCTGAATTAGAACTTCTGCTCTGGGTGTGCTACATTGGCCTAGAGCTGAAAGGCACAACGTGCAGGGTTCTTTCCAAAGGGCGAGTTGGGCCCCAAAGCATCTTGCTTCCAGCTCTTTGGGAAGCTAAGAAACAAGTCGCTCTGCACAGTGCTCTTACAGCCTACCGGGAACATCTCTTACAAAGGCCTGTCAAACGCAGTTTCTTTGCAGGCCTGATCTGGCTGAACTAGAACTTCTGCTCTGCGTGTGCTACATTGCCCTAGAGCTGAAAGGCACAACGTGCAGGCTTCTTTGCAAAGGGCGAGTTGGGCCGCAAAGCATCTTGCTTCCAGCTCCTTGGGAAGCTAAGAAACAACTCGCTCTGCACAGTGCTCTTACAGCCTACCGGGAACATCGCTTACAAAGGCCTGTGAAACGCAGTTTCTTTGCAGGCCTGATCTGGCTGAAGTAGAACTTCTGCTCTGGGTGTGCTACATGGCCCTAGAGCTGAAAGGCACCACGTGCAGTCTTCTTTCCAAAGGGCGAGTTGGGCCCCAAAGCATCTTGCTTCCAGCTCTTTGGGCTAGCTATGAAACAACTCGCTCTGCACAGTGCTCTTACAGCCTACCGGGAACATCTCTTACAAAGGCCTGTGAAACGCAGTTTCTTTGCAGGCCTGATGTGGCTGAAGTAGAACTTCTGCTCTGGGTGTGCTACATTGCCCTAGAGCTGAAAGGCACAACGTGCAGGCTTCTTTGCAAAGGGCGAGTTGGGCCCCAAAGCATCTTGCTTCCAGCTCTGTGGGAAGCTAAGAAACAACTCGCTCTGCACAGTGCTCTTACAGCCTACCGGGAACATCTCTTACAAAGGCCTGTGAAACGAAGTTTCTTTGCAGGCCTGATCTGGCTGAAGTAGAACTTCTGCTCTGGGTGTGCTACATTGGCCTAGAGCTGAAAGGCACAACGTGCAGGCTTCTTTCCAAAGGGCGAGTTGGGCCCCAAAGCTTCTTGCTTCCAGCTCTTTGGGAAGCTAAGAAACATCTCGCTCTGCACAGTGCTCCTACAGCCTACCGGGAACATCTCTTACAAAGGCCTGTGAAACGCAGTTTCTTTGCAGGCCTGATCTGGCTGAAGTAGAACTTCTGCTCTGGGTGTGCTACATTGGCCTAGAGCTGAAAGGCACAACGTGCAGGCTTCTTTCCAAAGGGCGAGTTGGGCCCCAAAGCATGTTGCTTCCAGCTCTTTGGGAAGCTAAGAAACAACTCGCTCTGCACAGTGCTCTTACAGCCTACCGGGAACATCTCTTACAAAGGCCTGTGAAACGCAGTTTCTTTGCAGGCCTGATCGGGGTGAAGTAGAACTTCTGCTCTGGGTGTGCTACATTGGCCTAGAGCTGAAAGGCACAACGTGCAGGCTTCTTTCCAAAGGGCGAGTTAGGCCCCAAACCATCTTGCTTCCAGCTCTTTGGGAATCTAAGAAACAATTCGCTCTGCACAGTGCTCTTACAGCCTAGTGGGAACATCTCGTACAAAGGCCTGTGAAACACAGTTTCTTTGCAGGCCTGATCTGGCTGAATTAGAACTTCTGCTCTGCGTGTGCTACATTGCCCTAGAGCTGATAGGCACAACGTGCAGGCTTCTTTCCAAAGGGCGAGTTGGGCCCCAAAGCATCTTGCTTCCAGCTCTTTGGGAAGCTAAGAAACAAGGCGCTCTGCACAGTGCTCTTACAGCCTACCGGGAACATCTCTTACAAAGGCCTGTGAAACGCAGTTTCTTTGTAGGCCGGATCTGGCTGAACTAGAACTTCTGCTCTGCGTGTGCTACATTGCCCTAGAGCTGAAAGGCACAACGTGCAGGCTTCTTTGCAAAGGGCGAGTTGGGCCGCAAAGCAACTTGCTTCCAGCTCCTTGGGAAGCTAAGAAACAACTCGCACTGCACAGTGCTCTTACAGCCTACCGGGAACATCTCATACAAAGGCCTGTCAAACGCAGTTTCTTTGCAGGACTGATCTGGCTGAGGTAGAACTTCTGCTCTGGGTGTGCTACATGGCCCTAGAGCTGAAAGGCACAACGTGCAGGCTTCTTTCCAAAGGGCGAGTTGGGCCCCAAAGCATCTTGCTTCCAGCTCTTTGGGCTAGCTATGAAACAACTCGCTCTGCACAGTGCTCTTACAGCCTACCGGGGGCATCAGTTACAAAGGCCTGTGAAATGCAGTTTCTTTGCAGGCCTGATCTTCCTGAACTAGAACTTCTGCTCTGGGTGTGCTACATGGCCCTAGAGCTGAAAGGCACAACGTGTAGGCTTCTTTCCAAAGGGCGAGTTGGGCCCCAAAGCATCTTGCTTCCAGCTCTTTGGGAAGCTAAGAAACAACTCGCTCTGCACAGTGCTCTTACAGCCTACCAGGAACATCTCTTACAAAGGCCTGTGAAACGCAGTTTCTTTGCAGGCCTGATCTGGCTGAAGTGGAACTTCTGCTCTGGGTGCTCTACATTGCCCTAGAGCTGAAAGGCACAACGTGCAGGCTTCTTTCCAAAGGGCGAGTTGGGCCCCAAAGCATCTTGCTTCCAGCTCTTTGGGAAGCTAAGAAACAACTCGCTCTGCACAGTGCTCTTACAGCCTACCGGGAACGTCTCTTACAAAGGCCTGTGAAACGCAGTTTCTTTGAAGGCCTGATCTGGCTGAAGTAGAACTTCTGCTCTGGGTGTGCTACATTGGCCTAGAGCTGAAAGGCACAACGTGCAGGGTTCTTTCCAAAGGGCGAGTTGGGCCCCAAAGCATCTTGCTTCCAGCTCTTTGGGAAGCTAATAAACAACTCGCTCTGCACAGTGCTCTTACAGCCTACCGGGAACATCTCTTACAATGGCCTGTGAAACGCAGTTTCTTTGCAGGCCTGATCTGGCTGAAGTAGAACTTCTGCTGTGGGTGTGCTACATTGGCCTAGAGCTGAAAGGCACAACGTGCAGGCTTCTTTCCAAAGGGCGAGTTGGGCCCCAAAGCATCTTGCTTCCAGCTCTTTGGGCTAGCTATGAAACAACTCGCTCTGCACAGTGCTCTTACAGCCTACCGGAACCATCACTTACAAAGGCCTGTGAAATGCAGTTTCTTTGCAGGCCTGATCACGCTGCACTTGAACTTCTGCTCTGGGTGTGCTACATTGCCCTAGAGCTGAAGGGCACAACGTGCAGGCCTGTTTCCAAAGGGCGAGTTGGGCCCCAAAGCATCTTGCTTCCAGCTCTTTGGGAAGCTAAGAAACAAGTCGCTCTGCACAGTGCTCTTACAGCCTACTGGGAACATCTCTTACAAAGGCCTGTGAAACGCAGTTTCTTTGCAGGCCTGATCTGGCTGAAGTAGAACTTCTGCTCTGGGTGTGCTACATTGGCCTAGAGCTGAAAGGCACAACGTGCAGGCTTCTTTCCAAAGGGCGAGTTGGGCCCCAAAGCTTCTTGCTTCCAGCTCTTTGGGAAGCTAAGAAACAACTCGCTCTGCACAGTGCTCTTACAGCCTACCGGGAACATCTCTTACAAAGGCCTGTGAAACGCAGTTTCTTTGTAGGCCTGATGTGGCTGAAGTAGAACTTCTGCTCTGTGTGTGCTACATGGCCCTAGAGCTGAAAGGCACAACGTGCAGGCTTCTTTCCAAAGGGCGAGTTGGGCCCCAAAGCATCTTGCTTCCAGCTCTTTGGGCTAGCTATGAAACAACTCGCTCTGCACAGTGCTCTTACAGCCTACCGGGAGCATCAGTTACAAAGGCCTGTGAAATGCAGTTTCTTTGCAGGCCTGATCTGGCTGAAGTAGAACTTCTGCTCTGGGTGTGCTACATGGCCCTAGAGCTGAAAGGCACAACGTGTAGGCTTCTTTCCAAAGGGCGAGTTGGGCCCCAAAGCATCTTGCTTCCAGCTCTTTGGGCTAGCTATGAAACAACTCGCTCTGCACAGTGCTCTTACAGCCTACCGGGAACATCTCTTACAAAGGCCTGTGAAACGAAGTTTCTTTGCAGGCCTGATCTGGCTGAACTAGAACTTCTGCTCTGGGTGTGCTACATGGCCCTAGAGCTGAAAGGCACAACCTGCAGGCTTCTTTCCAAAGGGCGAGTTGGGCCCCAAAGCATCTTGCTTCCAGCTCTTTGGGAAGCTAAGAAACAACTCGCTCTGCACAGTGCTCTTACAGCCTACCGGGAACATCTCTTACAAAGGCCTGTGAAACGCAGTTTCTTTGCAGGCCTGATCTGGCTGAAGTAGAACTTCTGCTGTGGGTGTGCTACATTGGCCTAGAGCTGAAAGGCACAACGTGCAGGCTTCTTTCCAAAGGGCGAGTTGGGCCCCAAAGCATCTTGCTTCCAGCTCTTTGGGAAGCTAAGAAACAACTCGCTCTGCACAGTGCTCTTACAGCCTACCGGGAGCATCAGTTACAAAGGCCTGTGAAATGCAGTTTCTTTGCAGGCCTAATCTTGCTGAACCAGAACTTCTGCTCTGGGTGTGCTACATTTCCCTAGAGCTGAAAGGCACAATGTGCAGGCTTCTTTCCAAAGGGCGAGTTGGGCCCCAAAGCATCTTGCTTCCAGCTCTTTGGGAAGCTAAGAAACAACTCGCTCTGCACAGTGCTTTTACAGCCTACCAGGAACATCTCTTACAAAGGCATCTCAAACGCAGTTTCTTTGCAGGCCTGATCTGGCTGAATTAGAACTTCTGCTCTGGGTGTGCTACATTGGCCTAGAGCTGAAAGGCACAACGTGCAGGCTCCTTTCCAAAGGGCGAGTTTGGCCGCAAAGCATCTTGCTTCCAGCTCTTTGGGAAGCTAAGAAACAACTCGCTCTGCACAGTGCTCTTACAGCCTACAGGGAACATCTCTTCCAAAGGCCTGTGAAACGCAGTTTCTTTGCAGGCCTGATCTGGCTGAAGTAGAACTTCTGCTCTGCGTGTGCTACATTGCCCTAGAGCTGAAAGGCACAGCGTGCAGGCTTCTTTCCAAAGGGCGAGTTGGGCCCCAAAGCATCTTGCTTCCAGCTCTTTGGGAAGCTAAGAAACAACTCGCTCTGCACAGTGCTCTTACAGACTACCGGGAACATCTCTTACAAAGGCCTGTGAAACGAGTTTCTTTGCAGGCCTGATATGGCTGAAGTAGAACTTCTGCTCTGGGTGTTCTACATTGGCCCTGAGCTGAAAGGCACAACGTGCAGGCTTCTTTCCAAAGGGCGAGTTGGGTCCCAAAGCATCTTGCTTCCAGCTCTTTGGGAAGCTAAGAAACAAGTCGCTCTGCACAGTGCTCTTACAGCCTACTGGGAACATCTCGTACAAAGGCCTGTGAAACGCAGTTTCTTTGCAGGCCTGATCTGGCTGAAGTAGAACTTCTGCTCTGGGTGTGCTACATTGGCCTAGATCTGAAAGGCACAACGTGCAGGCTTCTTTCCAAAGGGCGAGTTGGGCCCCAAAGCATCTTGCTTCCAGCTCTTTGGGAAGCTAAGAAACAAGTCGCTCTGCACAGTGCTCTTACAGCATACCGGGAACATCTCTTACAAAGGCCTGTGAAACGCAGTTTCTTTGCAGGCCTGATCTGGCTGAACTAGAACTTCTGCTCTGCGTGTGCTACATTGCCCTAGAGCTGAAAGGCACAACGTGCAGGCTTCTTTGCAAAGGGCGAGTTGGGCCGCAAAGCATCTTGCTTCCAGCTCCTTGGGAAGCTAAGAAACAACTCGCTGTGCACAGTGCTCTTACAGCCTACCGGGAACATCGCTTACAAAGGCCTGTGAAATGCAGTTTCTTTGCAGGCCTGATCTGGCTGAAGTAGAACTTCTGCTCTGGGTGTGCTACATTGGCCTTGAGCTGAAAGGCACAACCTGCAGGCTTCTTTCCAAAGGGCGAGTTGGGCCCCAAAGCATCTTGCTTCCAGCTCTTTGGGAAGCTAAGAAACAACTCGCTCTGCACAGTGCTCTTACAGCCTACCGGGAACATCTCTTACAAAGGCCTGTGAAACGCAGTTTCTTTGCAGGCCTCATCTGGCTGAAGTAGAACTTCTGCTCTGGGTGTGCCACATGGCCCTAGAGCTGAAAGACACCACGTGCAGTCTTCTTTCCAAAGGGCGAGTTGGGCCCCAAAGCATCTTGCTTCCAGCTCTTTGGGCTAGCTATGAAACAACTCGCTCTGCACAGTGCTCTTACAGCCTACCGGGAACATCTCTTACAAAGGCCTGTGAAACGAAGTTTATTTGCAGGCCTGATCTGGCTGAAGTAGAACTTCTGCTCTGGGTGTGCTACATTGGCCTAGAGCTGAAAGGCACAACGTGCAGGCTTCTTTCCAAAGGGCGAGTTGGGCCCCAAAGCTTCTTGCTTCCAGCTCTTTGGGAAGCTAAGAAACAACTCGCTCTGCACAGTGCTCTTACAGCCTACCGGGAACATCTCTTTCAAAGGCCTGTGAAACGCAGTTTCTTTGCAGGCCTGATGTGGCTGAAGTAGAACTTCTGCTCTGTGTGTGCTACATGGCCCTAGAGCTGAAAGGCACAACGTGCAGGCTTCTTTCCAAAGGGCGAGTTGGGCCCCAAAGCATCTTGCTTCCAGCTCTTTGGGATAGCTATGAAACAACTCGCTCTGCACAGTGCTCTTACAGCCTACCGGGAGCATCAGTTACAAAGGCCTGTGAAATGCAGTTTCTTTTCAGGCCTGATCTGGCTGAACTAGAACTTCTGCTCTGGGTGCTCTACATTGCCTTAGAGCTGAAAGGCACAACGTGCAGGCTTCTTTCCAAAGGGCGAGTTGGGCCCCAAAGCATCTTGCTTCCAGCTCTTTGGGAAGCTAAGAAACAACTCGCTCTGCACAGTGCTCTTACAGCCTACCGGGAACATCTCTTACAAAGGCCTGTGAAACGCAGTTTCTTTGCAGGCCTGATCTGGCTGAAGTATAACTTCTGCTCTGGGTGTGCTACATTTGCCTAGAGCTGAAAAGGACAACGTGCAGGGTTCTTTCCAAAGGGCGAGTTGGGCCCCAAAGCATCTTGCTTCCAGCTCTTTGGGAAGCTAAGAAACAACTCGCTCTGCACAGTGCTCTTACAGCCTACCGGGAACATCTCTTACAAAGGCCTGTGAAACGCAGTTTCTTTGCAGGCCTGATCTGGCTGAAGTAGAACTTCTGCTGTGGGTGTGCTACATTGGCCTAGAGCTGAAAGGCACAACGTGCAGGCTTCTTTCCAAAGGGCGAGTTGGGCCCCAAAGCATCTTGCTTCCAGCTCTTTGGGAAGCTAAGAAACAACTCGCTCTGCACAGTGCTTTTACAGCCTACCGGGAACATCTCTTACAAAGGCATCTCAAACGCAGTTTCTTTGCAGGCCTGATCTGGCTGAAGTAGAACTTCTGCTCTGGGTGTGCTACATTGGCCTAGAGCTGAAAGGCACAACGTGCAGGCTTCTTTCCAAAGGGCGAGTTGGGCCCCAAAGCTTCTTGCTTCCAGCTCTTTGGGAAGCTAAGAAACAACTCGCTCTGCACATTGCTCTTACTGCCTACCGGGAATATCTCTTACAAAGGCCTGTGAAACGCAGTTTCTTTGCAGGCCTGATGTGGCTGAAGTAGAACTTCTGCTCAGGGTGTCCTACATTGCCCTAGAGCTGAAAGGAACAACGTGCAGGCTTCTTTGCAAAGGGCGAGTTGGGCCCCAAAGCATCTTGCTTCCAGCTCTTTGGGAAGCTAAGAAACAACTCGCTCTGCACAGTGCTCTTACAGCCTACTGGGAACATCTCTTACAAAGGCCTGTGAAACGCAGTTTCTTTGCAGGCCTGATGTGGCTGAAGTAGAACTTCTGCTCTGGGTGTGCTACATTGGCCTAGAGCTGAAAGGCACAACGTGCAGGCTTCTTTCCAAAGGGCGAGTTAGGCCCCAAACCATCTTGCTTCCAGCTCTTTGGGCTAGCTATGAAACAACTCGCTCTGCACAGTGCTCTTACAGCCTACCGGAACCATCACTTACAAAGGCCTGTGAAATGCAGTTTCTTTGCAGGCCTGATCACGCTACACTAGAACTTCTGCTCTGGGTGTGCTACATTGCCCTAGAGCTGAAGGGCACAACGTGCAGGCCTGTTTCCAAAGGGCGAGTTGGGCCCCAAAGCATCTTGCTTCCAGCTCTTTGGGAAGCTAAGAAACAACTCGCTCTGCACAGTGCTCTTACAGCCTACCGGGAACATCTCTTACAAAGGCCTGTGAAACGCAGTTTCTTTGCAGGCCTGATGTGGCTGAAGTAGAACTTCTGCTCTGTGTGTGCTACATGGCCCTAGAGCTGAAAGGCACAACGTGCAGGCTTCTTTCCAAAGGGCGAGTTGGGCCCCAAAGCATCTTGCTTCCAGCTCTTTGGGAAGCTAAGAAACAACTCGCTCTGCACAGTGCTCTTACAGCCTACCGGGAACATCTCTTACAAAGGCCTGTGAAACGCAGTTTCTTTGCAGGCCTGATCTGGCTGAAGTAGAACTTCTGCTCTGGGTGTGCTACATTGCCCTAGAGCTGAAAGGCACAACGTGCAGGCTTCTTTCCAAAGGGCGAGTTGGGCCCCAAAGCATCTTGCTTCCAGCTCTTTGGGCTAGCTATGAAACAACTCGCTCTGCACAGTGCTCTTACAGCCTACCGGGAGCATCAGTTACAAAGGCCTGTGAAATGCAGTTTCTTTGCAGGCCTGATGTGGCTGAAGTAGAACTTCTGCTGTGGGTGTGCTACATTGGCCTAGAGCTGAAAGGCACAACGTGCAGGCTTCTTTCAAAAGGGCGAGTTGGGCCCCAAAGCATCTTGCTTCCAGCTCCTTGGGAAGCTAAGAAACAACTCGCTCTGCACAGTGCTCTTACAGCCTACCGGGAACATCTCTTACAAAGGCCTGTGAAACGCAGTTTCTTTGCAGGCCTGATCTGGCTGAACTAGAACTTCTGCTCTGCGTGTGCTACATTGCCCTAGAGCTGAAAGGCACAACGTGCAGGCTTCTTTGCAAAGGGCGAGTTGGGCCCCAAAGCATCTTGCTTCCAGCTCCTTGGGAAGCTAAGAAACAACTCGCTCTGCACAGTGCTCTTACAGCCTACCGGGAACATCGCTTACAAAGGCCTGTGAAACGCAGTTTCTTTGCAGGCCTGATCTGGCTGAACTAGAACTTCTGCTCTGGGTGTGCTACATGGCCCTAGAGCTGAAAGGCACCACGTGCAGTCTTCTTTCCAAAGGGCGAGTTGGGCCCCAAAGCATCTTGCTTCCAGCTCTTTGGGCTAGCTATGAAACAACTCGCTCTGCACAGTGCTCTTACAGCCTACCGGGAACATCTCTTACAAAGGCCTGTGAAACGCAGTTTCTTTGCAGGCCTGATGTGGCTGAAGTAGAACTTCTGCTCTGGGTGTGCTACATTGCCCTAGAGCTGAAGGGCACAACCTGCAGGCCTGTTTCCAAAGGGCGAGTTGGGCCCCAAAGCATCTTGCTTCCAGCTCTTTGGGAAGCTAAGAAACAACTCGCTCTGCACAGTGCTCTTACAGCCTACCGGGAACATCTCTTACAAAGGCCTGTGAAACGCAGTTTCTTTGCAGGCCTGATGTGGCTGAAGTAGAACTTCTGCTCTGTGTGTGCTACATGGCCCTAGAGCTGAAAGGCACAACGTGCAGGCTTCTTTCCAAAGGGCGAGTTGGGCCCCAAAGCATCTTGCTTCCAGCTCTTTGGGAAGCTAAGAAACAACTCGCTCTGCACAGTGCTCTTACAGCCTACCGGGAACATCTCTTACAAAGGCCTGTGAAACGCAGTTTCTTTGCAGGCCTGATCTGGCTGAACTAGAACTTCTGCTCTGGGTGTGCTACATTGCCCTAGAGCTGAAAGGCACAACGTGCAGGCTTCTTTCCAAAGGGCGAGTTGGGCCCCAAAGCATCTTGCTTCCAGCTCTTTGGGCTAGCTATGAAACAACTCGCTCTGCACAGTGCTCTTACAGCCTACCGGGAGCATCACTTACAAAGGCCTGTGAAATGCAGTTTCTTTGCAGGCCTGATCTGGCTGAACTAGAACTTCTGCTCTGGGTGTGCTACATTGCCCTAGAGCTGAAAGGCACAACCTGCAGGCTTCTTTCCAAAGGGCGAGTTGGGCCCCAAAGCATCTTGCTTCCAGCTCTTTGGGAAGCTAAGAAAAAACTTGCTCTGCAGAGTGCTCTTACAGCCTACCGGGAACATCTCTTACAAATGCCTGTGAAACGCAGTTTCTTTGCAGGCCTGATCTGGCTGAAGTGGAACTTCTGCTCTGGGTGCTCTACATTGCCCTAGAGCTGAAAGGCACAACGTGCAGGCTTCTTTCCAAAGGGCGAGTTGGGCCCCAAAGCATCTTGCTTCCAGCTCTTTGGGAAGCTAAGAAACAACTCGCTCTGCACAGTGCTCTTACAGCCTACCGGGAACATCTCTTACAAAGGCCTGTGAAACGCAGTTTCTTTGCAGGCCTGATCTGGCTGAAGTATAACTTCTGCTCTGGGTGTGCTACATTTGCCTAGAGCTGAAAGGGACAACGTGCAGGGTTCTTTCCAAAGGGCGAGTTGGGCCCCAAAGCATCTTGCTTCCAGCTCTTTGGGAAGCTAAGAAACAACTCGCTCTGCACAGTGCTCTTACAGCCTACCGGGAACATCTCTTCCAAAGGCCTGTGAAACGCAGTTTCTTTGCAGGCCTGATCTGGCTGAAGTAGAACTTCTGCTCTGGGAGTGCTACATTGGCCTAGAGTTGAAAGGCACAACGTGCAGGCTTCTTTCCAAAGGGCAAGTTAGGCCCCAAACCATCTTGCTTCCAGCTCTTTGGGCTAGCTATGAAAAAACTCGCTCTGCACAGTGCTCTTACAGCCTACCGGAACCATCACTTACAAAGGCCTGTGAAATGCAGTTTCTTTGCAGGCCTGATCACGCTGCACTAGAACTTCTGCTCTGGGTGTGCTACATTGCCCTAGAGCTGAAGGGCACAACGTGCAGGCCTGTTTCCAAAGGGCGAGTTGGGCCCCAAAGCATCTTGCTTCCAGCTCTTTGGGAAGCTAAGAAACAACTCGCTCTGCACAGTGCTCTTACAGCCTACCGGGAACATCTCTTACAAAGGCCTGTGAAACGCAGTTTCTTTGCAGGCCTGATGTGGCTGAAGTAGAACTTCTGCTCTGTGTGTGCTACATGGCCCTAGAGCTGAAAGGCACAACGTGCAGGCTTCTTTCCAAAGGGCGAGTTGGGCCCCAAAGCATCTTGCTTCCAGCTCTTTGGGCTAGCTAAGAAACAACTCGCTCTGCACAGTGCTCTTACAGCCTACCGGGAACATCTCTTACAAAGGCCTGTGAAACGCAGTTTCTTTGCAGGCCTGATCTGGCTGAAGTATAACTTCTGCTCTGGGTGTGCTACATTGGCCTAGAGCTGAAAGGCACAACGTGCAGGCTTCTTTCCAAAGGGCGAGTTGGGCCCCAAAGCTTCTTGCTTCCAGCTCTTTGGGAAGCTAAGAAACAACTCGCTCTGCACAGTGCTCTTACAGCCTACCGGGAACATCTCTTACAAAGGCCTGTGAAACGCAGTTTCTTTGCAGGCCTGATCTGGCTGAACTAGAACTTCTGCTCTGGGTGTGCTACATTGCCCTAGAGCTGAAAGGCACAACGTGCAGGCTTCTTTCCAAAGGGCGAGTTGGGCCCCAAAGCATCTTGCTTCCAGCTCCTTGGGAAGCTAAGAAACAACTCGCTCTGCACAGTGCTTTTACAGCCTACCGGGAACATCTCTTACAAAGGCATCTCAAACGCAGTTTCTTTGCAGGCCTGATCTGGCTGAATTAGAACTTCTGCTCTGGGTGTGCTACATTGGCCTAGAGCTGAAAGGCACAACGTGCAGGCTTCTTTCCAAAGGGCGAGTTGGGCCGCAAAGCATCTTGCTTCCAGCTCTTTGGGAAGCTAAGAAACAACTCGCTCTGCACAGTGCTCTTACAGCCTACCGGGAACATCTCTTCCAAAGGCCTGTGAAACGCAGTTTCTTTGCAGGCCTGATCTGGCTGAAGTAGAACTTCTGCTCTGCGTGTGCTACATTGCCCTAGAGCTGAAAGGCACAGCGTGCAGTCTTCTTTCCAAAGGGCGAGTTGGGCCCCAAAGCATCTTGCTTCCAGCTCTTTGGGAAGCTAAGAAACAACTCGCTCTGCACAGTGCTCTTACAGACTACCGGGAACATCTCTTACAAAGGCCTGTGAAACGAGTTTCTTTGCAGGCCTGATATGGCTGAAGTAGAACTTCTGCTCTGGGTGTTCTACATTGGCCCTGAGCTGAAAGGCACAACGTGCAGGCTTCTTTCCAAAGGGCGAGTTGGGCCCCAAAGCATCTTGCTTCCAGCTCTTTGGAAAGCTAAGAAACAAGTCGCTCTGCACAGTGCTCTTACAGCCTACCGGGAACATCTCTTACAAAGGCCTGTGAAACGCAGTTTCTTTGCAGGCCTGATCTGGCTGAAGTAGAACTTCTGCTCTTGGTGTGCTACATTGGCCTAGATCTGAAAGGCACAACGTGCAGGCTTCTTTCAAAAGGGCGAGTTGGGCCCCAAAGCATCTTGCTTCCAGCTCTTTGGGAAGCTAAGAAACAAGTCGCTCTGCACAGTGCTCTTACAGCCTACCGGGAACATCTCTTACAAAGGCCTGTGAAACGCAGTTTCTTTGCAGGCCTGATCTGGCTGAACTAGAACTTCTGCTCTGCGTGTGCTACATTGCCCTAGAGCTGAAAGGCACAACGTGCAGGCTTCTTTGCAAAGGGCGAGTTGGGCCGCAAAGCATCTTGCTTCCAGCTCCTTGGGAAGCTAAGAAACAACTCGCTCTGCACAGTGCTCTTACAGCCTACCGGGAACATCGCTTACAAAGGCCTGTGAAACGCAGTTTCTTTGCAGGCCTGATCTGGCTGAAGTAGAACTTCTGCTCTGGGTGTGCTACATGGCCCTAGAGCTGAAAGGCACCACGTGCAGTCTTCTTTCCAAAGGGCGAGTTGGGCCCCAAAGCATCTTGCTTCCAGCTCTTTGGGCTAGCTATGAAACAACTCGCTCTGCACAGTGCTCTTACAGCCTACCGGGAACATCTCTTACAAAGGCCTGTGAAACGCAGTTTCTTTGCAGGCCTGATGTGGCTGAAGTAGAACTTCTGCTCTGGGTGTGCTACATTGCCCTAGAGCTGAAGGGCACAACGTGCAGGCCTGTTTCCAAAGGGCGAGTTGGGCCCCAAAGCATCTTGCTTCCAGCTCTTTGGGAAGCTAAGAAACAACTCGCTCTGCACAGTGCTCTTACAGCCTACCGGGAACATCTCTTACAAAGGCCTGTGAAACGCAGTTTCTTTGCAGGCCTGATGTGGCTGAAGTAGAACTTCTGCTCTGTGTGTGCTACATGGCCCTAGAGCTGAAAGGCACAACGTGCAGGCTTCTTTCCAAAGGGCGAGTTGGGCCCCAAAGCATCTTGCTTCCAGCTCTTTGGGAAGCTAAGAAACAACTCGCTCTGCACAGTGCTCTTACAGCCTACCGGGAACATCTCTTACAAAGGCCTGTGAAACGCAGTTTCTTTGCAGGCCTGATCTGGCTGAACTAGAACTTCTGCTCTGGGTGTGCTACATTGCCCTAGAGCTGAAAGGCACAACGTGCAGGCTTCTTTCCAAAGGGCGAGTTGGGCCCCAAAGCATCTTGCTTCCAGCTCTTTGGGCTAGCTATGAAACAACTCGCTCTGCACAGTGCTCTTACAGCCTACCGGGAGCATCAGTTACAAAGGCCTGTGAAATGCAGTTTCTTTGCAGGCCTGATCTGGCTGAACTAGAACTTCTGCTCTGGGTGTGCTACATGGCCCTAGAGCTGAAAGGCACAACCTGCAGGCTTCTTTCCAAAGGGCGAGTTGGGCCCCAAAGCATCTTGCTTCCAGCTCTTTGGGAAGCTAAGAAAAAACTTGCTCTGCAGAGTGCTCTTACAGCCTACCGGGAACATCTCTTACAAATGCCTGTGAAACGCAGTTTCTTTGCAGGCCTGATCTGGCTGAAGTGGAACTTCTGCTCTGGGTGCTCTACATTGCCCTAGAGCTGAAAGGCACAACGTGCAGGCTTCTTTCCAAAGGGCGAGTTGGGCCCCAAAGCATCTTGCTTCCAGCTCTTTGGGAAGCTAAGAAACAACTCGCTCTGCACAGTGCTCTTACAGCCTACCGGGAACATCTCTTACAAAGGCCTGTGAAACGCAGTTTCTTTGCAGGCCTGATCTGGCTGAAGTATAACTTCTGCTCTGGGTGTGCTACATTTGCCTAGAGCTGAAAGGGACAACGTGCAGGCTTCTTTCCAAAGGGCGAGTTGGGCCCCAAAGCATCTTGCTTCCAGCTCTTTGGGAAGCTAAGAAACAACTCGCTCTGCACAGTGCTCTTACAGCCTACCGGGAACATCTCTTCCAAAGGCCTGTGAAACGCAGTTTCTTTGCAGGCCTGATCTGGCTGAAGTAGAACTTCTGCTCTGGGAGTGCTACATTGGCCTAGAGTTGAAAGGCACAACGTGCAGGCTTCTTTCCAAAGGGCAAGTTAGGCCCCAAACCATCTTGCTTCCAGCTCTTTGGGCTAGCTATGAAAAAACTCGCTCTGCACAGTGCTCTTACAGCCTACCGGAACCATCACTTACAAAGGCCTGTGAAATGCAGTTTCTTTGCAGGCCTGATCACGCTGCACTAGAACTTCTGCTCTGGGTGTGCTACATTGCCCTAGAGCTGAAGGGCACAACGTGCAGGCCTGTTTCCAAAGGGCGAGTTGGGCCCCAAAGCATCTTGCTTCCAGCTCTTTGGGAAGCTAAGAAACAACTCGCTCTGCACAGTGCTCTTACAGCCTACCGGGAACATCTCTTACAAAGGCCTGTGAAACGCAGTTTCTTTGCAGGCCTGATGTGGCTGAAGTAGAACTTCTGCTCTGTGTGTGCTACATGGCCCTAGAGCTGAAAGGCACAACGTGCAGGCTTCTTTCCAAAGGGCGAGTTGGGCCCCAAAGCATCTTGCTTCCAGCTCTTTGGGAAGCTAAGAAACAACTCGCTCTGCACAGTGCTCTTACAGCCTACCGGGAACATCTCTTACAAAGGCCTGTGAAACGCAGTTTCTTTGCAGGCCTGATCTGGCTGAAGTATAACTTCTGCTCTGGGTGTGCTACATTGGCCTAGAGCTGAAAGGCACAACGTGCAGGCTTCTTTCCAAAGGGCGAGTTGGGCCCCAAAGCTTCTTGCTTCCAGCTCTTTGGGAAGCTAAGAAACAACTCGCTCTGCACAGTGCTCTTACAGCCTACCGGGAACATCTCTTACAAAGGCCTGTGAAACGCAGTTTCTTTGCAGGCCTGATCTGGCTGAACTAGAACTTCTGCTCTGGGTGTGCTACATTGCCCTAGAGCTGAAAGGCACAACGTGCAGGCTTCTTTCCAAAGGGCGAGTTGGGCCCCAAAGCATCTTGCTTCCAGCTCCTTGGGAAGCTAAGAAACAACTCGCTCTGCACAGTGCTTTTACAGCCTACCGGGAACATCTCTTACAAAGGCATCTCAAACGCAGTTTCTTTGCAGGCCTGATCTGGCTGAATTAGAACTTCTGCTCTGGGTGTGCTACATTGGCCTAGAGCTGAAAGGCACAACGTGCAGGCTTCTTTCCAAAGGGCGAGTTGGGCCGCAAAGCATCTTGCTTCCAGCTCTTTGGGAAGCTAAGAAACAACTCGCTCTGCACAGTGCTCTTACAGCCTACCGGGAACATCTCTTCCAAAGGCCTGTGAAACGCAGTTTCTTTGCAGGCCTGATCTGGCTGAAGTAGAACTTCTGCTCTGCGTGTGCTACATTGCCCTAGAGCTGAAAGGCACAGCGTGCAGTCTTCTTTCCAAAGGGCGAGTTGGGCCCCAAAGCATCTTGCTTCCAGCTCTTTGGGAAGCTAAGAAACAACTCGCTCTGCACAGTGCTCTTACAGACTACCGGGAACATCTCTTACAAAGGCCTGTGAAACGAGTTTCTTTGCAGGCCTGATATGGCTGAAGTAGAACTTCTGCTCTGGGTGTTCTACATTGGCCCTGAGCTGAAAGGCACAACGTGCAGGCTTCTTTCCAAAGGGCGAGTTGGGCCCCAAAGCATCTTGCTTCCAGCTCTTTGGAAAGCTAAGAAACAAGTCGCTCTGCACAGTGCTCTTACAGCCTACCGGGAACATCTCTTACAAAGGCCTGTGAAACGCAGTTTCTTTGCAGGCCTGATCTGGCTGAAGTAGAACTTCTGCTCTTGGTGTGCTACATTGGCCTAGATCTGAAAGGCACAACGTGCAGGCTTCTTTCAAAAGGGCGAGTTGGGCCCCAAAGCATCTTGCTTCCAGCTCTTTGGGAAGCTAAGAAACAAGTCGCTCTGCACAGTGCTCTTACAGCCTACCGGGAACATCTCTTACAAAGGCCTGTGAAACGCAGTTTCTTTGCAGGCCTGATCTGGCTGAACTAGAACTTCTGCTCTGCGTGTGCTACATTGCCCTAGAGCTGAAAGGCACAACGTGCAGGCTTCTTTGCAAAGGGCGAGTTGGGCCGCAAAGCATCTTGCTTCCAGCTCCTTGGGAAGCTAAGAAACAACTCGCTCTGCACAGTGCTCTTACAGCCTACCGGGAACATCGCTTACAAAGGCCTGTGAAACGCAGTTTCTTTGCAGGCCTGATCTGGCTGAAGTAGAACTTCTGCTCTGGGTGTGCTACATGGCCCTAGAGCTGAAAGGCACCACGTGCAGTCTTCTTTCCAAAGGGCGAGTTGGGCCCCAAAGCATCTTGCTTCCAGCTCTTTGGGCTAGCTATGAAACAACTCGCTCTGCACAGTGCTCTTACAGCCTACCGGGAACATCTCTTACAAAGGCCTGTGAAACGCAGTTTCTTTGCAGGCCTGATGTGGCTGAAGTAGAACTTCTGCTCTGGGTGTGCTACATTGCCCTAGAGCTGAAGGGCACAACGTGCAGGCCTGTTTCCAAAGGGCGAGTTGGGCCCCAAAGCATCTTGCTTCCAGCTCTTTGGGAAGCTAAGAAACAACTCGCTCTGCACAGTGCTCTTACAGCCTACCGGGAACATCTCTTACAAAGGCCTGTGAAACGCAGTTTCTTTGCAGGCCTGATGTGGCTGAAGTAGAACTTCTGCTCTGTGTGTGCTACATGGCCCTAGAGCTGAAAGGCGCAACGTGCAGGCTTCTTTCCAAAGGGCGAGTTGGGCCCCAAAGCATCTTGCTTCCAGCTCTTTGGGAAGCTAAGAAACAACTCGCTCTGCACAGTGCTCTTACAGCCTACCGGGAACATCTCTTACAAAGGCCTGTGAAACGCAGTTTCTTTGCAGGCCTGATCTGGCTGAACTAGAACTTCTGCTCTGGGTGTGCTACATTGCCCTAGAGCTGAAAGGCACAACGTGCAGGCTTCTTTCCAAAGGGCGAGTTGGGCCCCAAAGCATCTTGCTTCCAGCTCTTTGGGCTAGCTATGAAACAACTCGCTCTGCACAGTGCTCTTACAGCCTACCGGGAGCATCAGTTACAAAGGCCTGTGAAATGCAGTTTCTTTGCAGGCCTGATCTGGCTGAACTAGAACTTCTGCTCTGGGTGTGCTACATGGCCCTAGAGCTGAAAGGCACAACCTGCAGGCTTCTTTCCAAAGGGCGAGTTGGGCCCCAAAGCATCTTGCTTCCAGCTCTTTGGGAAGCTAAGAAAAAACTTGCTCTGCAGAGTGCTCTTACAGCCTACCGGGAACATCTCTTACAAATGCCTGTGAAACGCAGTTTCTTTGCAGGCCTGATCTGGCTGAAGTGGAACTTCTGCTCTGGGTGCTCTACATTGCCCTAGAGCTGAAAGGCACAACGTGCAGGCTTCTTTCCAAAGGGCGAGTTGGGCCCCAAAGCATCTTGCTTCCAGCTCTTTGGGAAGCTAAGAAACAACTCGCTCTGCACAGTGCTCTTACAGCCTACCGGGAACATCTCTTACAAAGGCCTGTGAAACGCAGTTTCTTTGCAGGCCTGATCTGGCTGAAGTATAACTTCTGCTCTGGGTGTGCTACATTTGCCTAGAGCTGAAAGGGACAACGTGCAGGCTTCTTTCCAAAGGGCGAGTTGGGCCCCAAAGCATCTTGCTTCCAGCTCTTTGGGAAGCTAAGAAACAACTCGCTCTGCACAGTGCTCTTACAGCCTACCGGGAACATCTCTTCCAAAGGCCTGTGAAACGCAGTTTCTTTGCAGGCCTGATCTGGCTGAAGTAGAACTTCTGCTCTGGGAGTGCTACATTGGCCTAGAGTTGAAAGGCACAACGTGCAGGCTTCTTTCCAAAGGGCAAGTTAGGCCCCAAACCATCTTGCTTCCAGCTCTTTGGGCTAGCTATGAAAAAACTCGCTCTGCACAGTGCTCTTACAGCCTACCGGAACCATCACTTACAAAGGCCTGTGAAATGCAGTTTCTTTGCAGGCCTGATCACGCTGCACTAGAACTTCTGCTCTGGGTGTGCTACATTGCCCTAGAGCTGAAGGGCACAACGTGCAGGCCTGTTTCCAAAGGGCGAGTTGGGCCCCAAAGCATCTTGCTTCCAGCTCTTTGGGAAGCTAAGAAACAACTCGCTCTGCACAGTGCTCTTACAGCCTACCGGGAACATCTCTTACAAAGGCCTGTGAAACGCAGTTTCTTTGCAGGCCTGATGTGGCTGAAGTAGAACTTCTGCTCTATGTGTGCTACATTGCCCTAGAGCTGAAAGGCACAACGTGCAGTCTTCTTTCCAAAGGGCGAGTTGGGCCCCAAAGCATCTTGCTTCCAGCTCTTTGGGAAGCTAAGAAACAACTCGCTCTGCACAGTGCTCTTACAGCCTACCGGGAACATCTCTTACAAAGGCCTGTGAAACGCAGTTTCTTTGCAGGCCTGATCTGGCTGAAGTATAACTTCTGCTCTGGGTGTGCTACATTGGCCTAGAGCTGAAAGGCACAACGTGCAGGCTTCTTTCCAAAGGGCGAGTTGGGCCCCAAAGCTTCTTGCTTCCAGCTCTTTGGGAAGCTAAGAAACAACTCGCTCTGCACAGTGCTCTTACAGCCTACCGGGAACGTCTCTTACAAAGGCCTGTGAAACGCAGTTTCTTTGCAGGCCTGAGCTGGCTGAACTAGAACTTGTGCTCTGGGTGTGCTACATTGCCCTAGAGCTGAAAGGCACAACGTGCAGTCTTCTTTCCAAAGGGCGACTTGGGCCCGAAAGCATCTTGCTTCCAGCTCTTTGGGCTAGCTATGAAACAACTCGCTCTGCACAGTGCTCTTACAGCCTACCGGGAGCATCAGTTACAAAGGCCTGTGAAATGCAGTTTCTTTGCAGGCCTGATCTGGCTGAACTAGAACTTCTGCTCTGGGTGTGCTACATGGCCCTAGAGCTGAAAGGCACAACCTGCAGGCTTCTTTCCAAAGGGCGAGTTGGGCCCCAAAGCATCTTGCTTCCAGCTCTTTGGGAAGCTAAGAAAAAACTTGCTCTGCAGAGTGCTCTTACAGCCTACCGGGAACATCTCTTACAAAGGCCTGTGAAACGCACTTTCTTTGCAGGCCTGATCTGGCTGAAGTGGAACTTCTGCTCTGGGTGCTCTACATTGCCCTAGAGCTGAAAGGCACAACGTGCAGTCTTCTTTCCAAAGGGCGAGTTGGGCCCCAAAGCATCTTGCTTCCAGCTCTTTGGGAAGCTAAGAAACAACTCGCTCTGCACAGTGCTCTTACAGCCTACCGGGAACATCTCTTACAAAGGCCTGTGAAACGCAGTTTCTTTGCAGGCCTGATCTGGCTGAAGTATAACTTCTGCTCTGGGTGTGCTACATTTGCCTAGAGCTGAAAGGGACAACGTGCAGGGTTCTTTCCAAAGGGCGAGTTGGGCCCCAAAGCATCTTGCTTCCAGCTCTTTGGGAAGCTAAGAAACAACTCGCTCTGCACAGTGCTCTTACAGCCTACCGGGAACATCTCTTCCAAAGGCCTGTGAAACGCAGTTTCTTTGCAGGCCTGATCTGGCTGAACTAGAACTTCTGCTCTGGGTGTGCTACATTGCCCTAGAGCTGAAAGGCACAACGTGCAGGCTTCTTTGCAAAAGGCGAGTTGGGCCCCAAAGCATCTTGCTTCCAGCTCTTTGGGAAGCTAAGAAACAACTCGCTCTGCACAGTGCTCTTACTGCCTACCGGGAATATCTCTTACAAAGGCCTGTGAAACGCAGTTTCTTTGCAGGCATGATGTTGCTGAAGTAGAACTTCTGCTCTGGGTGTGCTACATTGCCCTAGAGCTGAAAGGCACAACGTGCAGGCTTCTTTGCAAAGGGCGAGTTGGGCCCCAAAGCATCTTGCTTCCAGCTCTGGGGGAAGCTAAGAAACAACTCGCTCTGCACAGTGCTCTTACAGCCTACCGGGAACATCTCTTACAAAGGCCTGTGAAACGCAGTTTCTTTGCAGGCCTGATCTGGCTGAAGTAGAACTTCTGCTCTGGGAGTGCTACATTGGCCTAGAGTTGAAAGGCACAACGTGCAGGCTTCTTTCCAAAGGGCAAGTTAGGCCCCAAACCATCTTGCTTCCAGCTCTTTGGGCTAGCTATGAAACAACTCGCTCTGCACAGTGCTCTTACAGCCTACCGGAACCATCACTTACAAAGGCCTGTGAAATGCAGTTTCTTTGCAGGCCTGATCACGCTGCACTAGAACTTCTGCTCTGGGTGTGCTACATTGCCCTAGAGCTGAAGGGCACAACGTGCAGGCCTGTTTCCAAAGGGCGAGTTGGGCCCCAAAGCATCTTGCTTCCAGCTCTTTGGGAAGCTAAGAAACAACTCGCTCTGCACAGTGCTCTTACAGCCTACCGGGAACATCTCTTACAAAGGCCTGTGAAACGCAGTTTCTTTGCAGGCCTGATCTGGCTGAAGTAGAACTTCTGCTCTGGGTGTGCTACATTGGCCTAGAGCTGAAAGGCACAACGTGCAGGCTTCTTTCCAAAGGGCGAGTTGGGCCCCAAAGCTTCTTGCTTCCAGCTCTTTGGGAAGCTAAGAAACAACTCGCTCTGCACAGTGCTCTTACAGCCTACCGGGAACATCTCTTACAAAGGCCTGTGAAACGCAGTTTCTTTGCAGGCCTGATCTGGCTGAAGTAGAACTTCTGCTCTGTGTGTGCTACATGGCCCTAGAGCTGAAAGGCACAACGTGCAGGCTTCTTTCCAAAGGGCGAGTTGGGCCCCAAAGCATCTTGCTTCCAGCTCTTTGGGCTAGCTATGAAACAACTCGCTCTGCACAGTGCTCTTACAGCCTACCGGGAGCATCAGTTACAAAGGCCTGTGAAATGCAGTTTCTTTGCAGGCCTGATCTGGCTGAGGTAGAACTTCTGCTCTGGGTGTGCTACATGGCCCTAGAGCTGAAAGGCACAACGTGCAGTCTTCTTTCCAAAGGGCGAGTTGGGCCCCAAAGCATCTTGCTTCCAGCTCTTTGGGCTAGCTATGAAACAACTCGCTCTGCACAGTGCTCTTACAGCCTACCGGGAACATCTCTTACAAAGGCCTGTGAAACGAAGTTTCTTTGCAGGCCTGATCTGGCTGAAGTAGAACTTCTGCTCTGGGTGTGCTACATTGGCCTAGAGCTGAAAGGCACAACGTGCAGGCTTCTTTCCAAAGGGCGAGTTGGGCCCCAAAGCTTCTTGCTTCCAGCTCTTTGGGAAGCTAAGAAACAACTCGCTCTTCACAGTGCTCCTACAGCCTACCGGGAACATCTCTTACAAAGGCCTGTGAAACGCAGTTTCTTTGGAGGCCGGATCTGGCTGAAGTAGAACTTCTGCTCTGGGTGTGCTACATTGGCCTAGAGCTGAAAGGCACAACGTGCCGGGTTCTTTCCAAAGGGCGAGTTGGGCCCCAAAGCATCTTGCTTCCAGCTCTTTGGGAAGCTAATAAACAACTCGCTCTGCACAGTGCTCTTACAGCCTACCGGGAACATCTCTTACAAAGGCCTGTGAAACGCAGTTTCTTTGCAGGCCTGATCTGGCTGAAGTAGAACTTCTGCTGTGGGTGTGCTACATTGGCCTAGAGCTGAAAGGCACAACGTGCAGGCTTCTTTCCAAAGGGCGAGTTGGGCCCCAAAGCATCTTGCTTCCAGCTCTTTGGGAAGCTAAGAAACAACTCGCTATGCACAGTGCTCTTACAGCCTACCGGGAACATCTCTTACAAAGGCCTGTGAAACGCAGTTTCTTTGCAGGCCTGATCTGGCTGAAGTGGAACTTCTGCTCTGGGTGTGCTACATTGCCCTAGAGCTGAAAGGCACAACGTGCAGGCTTCTTTCCAAAGGGCGAGTTGGGCCCCAAAGCATCTTGCTTCCAGCTCTTTGGGAAGCTAAGAAACAACTCGCTCTGCACAGTGCTCTTACAGCCTACCGGGAGCATCAGTTACAAAGGCCTGTGAAATGCAGTTTCTTTGCAGGCCTAATCTGGCTGAACCAGAACTTCTGCTCTGGGTGTGCTACATTTCCCTAGAGCTGAAAGGCACAATGTGCAGGCTTCTTTCCAAAGGGCGAGTTGGGCCCCAAAGCATCTTGCTTCCAGCTCTTTGGGCTAGCTATGAAACAACTCGCTCTGCACAGTGCTCTTACAGCCTACCGGGAGCATCAGTTACAAAGGCCTGTGAAATGCAGTTTCTTTGCAGGCCTGATCTGGCTGAACTAGAACTTCTGCTCTGGGTGTGCTACATGGCCCTAGAGCTGAAAGGCACAACGTGCAGGCTTCTTTCCAAAGGGCGAGTTGGGCCCCAAAGCATCTTGCTTCCAGCTCTTTGGGAAGCTAAGAAACAACTCGCTCTGCAGAGTGCTCTTACAGCCTACCGGGAACATCTCTTACAAAGGCCTGTGAAACGCACTTTCTTTGCAGGCCTGATCTGGCTGAAGTGGAACTTCTGCTCTGGGTGCTCTACATTGCCCTAGAGCTGAAAGGCACAACGTGCAGGCTTCTTTCCAAAGGGCGAGTTGGGCCCCAAAGCATCTTGCTTCCAGCTCTTTGGGAAGCTAAGAAACAACTCGCTCTGCACAGTGCTCTTACAGCCTACCGGGAACATCTCTTACAAAGGCCTGTGAAACGCAGTTTCTTTGCAGGCCTGATCTGGCTGAAGTAGAACTTCTGCTGTGGGTGTGCTACATTGGCCTAGAGCTGAAAGGCACAACGTGCAGGCTTCTTTCCAAAGGGCGAGTTGGGCCCCAAAGCATCTTGCTTCCAGCTCTTTGGGAAGCTAAGAAACAACTCGCTCTGCACAGTGCTTTTACAGCCTACCGGGAACATCTCTTACAAAGGCATCTCAAACGCAGTTTCTTTGCAGGCCTGATCTGGCTGAAGTAGAACTTCTGCTCTGGGTGTGCTACATTGGCCTAGAGCTGAAAGGCACAACGTGCAGGCTTCTTTCCAAAGGGCGAGTTGGGCCCCAAAGCTTCTTGCTTCCAGCTCTTTGGGAAGCTAAGAAACAACTCGCTCTGCACAGTGCTCTTACAGCCTACAGGGAACATCTCTTCCAAAGGCCTGTGAAACGCAGTTTCTTTGCAGGCCTGATCTGGCTGAAGTAGAACTTCTGCTCTGCGTGTGCTACATTGCCCTAGAGCTGAAAGGCACAGCGTGCAGGCTTCTTTCCAAAGGGCGAGTTGGGCCCCAAAGCATCTTGCTTCCAGCTCTTTGGGAAGCTAAGAAACAACTCGCTCTGCACAGTGCTCTTACAGACTACCGGGAACATCTCTTACAAAGGCCTGTGAAACGAGTTTCTTTGCAGGCCTGATATGGCTGAAGTAGAACTTCTGCTCTGGGTGTTCTACATTGGCCCTGAGCTGAAAGGCACAACGTGCAGGCTTCTTTCCAAAGGGCGAGTTGGGTCCCAAAGCATCTTGCTTCCAGCTCTTTGGGAAGCTAAGAAACAAGTCGCTCTGCACAGTGCTCTTACAGCCTACTGGGAACATCTCGTACAAAGGCCTGTGAAACGCAGTTTCTTTGCAGGCCTGATCTGGCTGAACTAGAACTTCTGCTCTGCGTGTGCTACATTGCCCTAGAGCTGAAAGGCACAACGTGCAGGCTTCTTTGCAAAGGGCGAGTTGGGCCGCAAAGCATCTTGCTTCCAGCTCCTTGGGAAGCTAAGAAACAACTCGCTGTGCACAGTGCTCTTACAGCCTACCGGGAACATCGCTTACAAAGGCCTGTGAAATGCAGTTTCTTTGCAGGCCTGATCTGGCTGAAGTAGAACTTCTGCTCTGGGTGTGCTACATTGGCCTTGAGCTGAAAGGCACAACCTGCAGGCTTCTTTCCAAAGGGCGAGTTGGGCCCCAAAGCATCTTGCTTCCAGCTCTTTGGGAAGCTAAGAAACAACTCGCTCTGCACAGTGCTCTTACAGCCTACCGGGAACATCTCTTACAAAGGCCTGTGAAACGCAGTTTCTTTGCAGGCCTCATCTGGCTGAAGTAGAACTTCTGCTCTGGGTGTGCCACATGGCCCTAGAGCTGAAAGACACCACGTGCAGTCTTCTTTCCAAAGGGCGAGTTGGGCCCCAAAGCATCTTGCTTCCAGCTCTTTGGGCTAGCTATGAAACAACTCGCTCTGCACAGTGCTCTTACAGCCTACCGGGAACATCTCTTACAAAGGCCTGTGAAACGAAGTTTATTTGCAGGCCTGATCTGGCTGAAGTAGAACTTCTGCTCTGGGTGTGCTACATTGGCCTAGAGCTGAAAGGCACAACGTGCAGGCTTCTTTCCAAAGGGCGAGTTGGGCCCCAAAGCTTCTTGCTTCCAGCTCTTTGGGAAGCTAAGAAACAACTCGCTCTGCACAGTGCTCTTACAGCCTACCGGGAACATCTCTTTCAAAGGCCTGTGAAACGCAGTTTCTTTGCAGGCCTGATGTGGCTGAAGTAGAACTTCTGCTCTGTGTGTGCTACATGGCCCTAGAGCTGAAAGGCACAACGTGCAGGCTTCTTTCCAAAGGGCGAGTTGGGCCCCAAAGCATCTTGCTTCCAGCTCTTTGGGATAGCTATGAAACAACTCGCTCTGCACAGTGCTCTTACAGCCTACCGGGAGCATCAGTTACAAAGGCCTGTGAAATGCAGTTTCTTTTCAGGCCTGATCTGGCTGAACTAGAACTTCTGCTCTGGGTGCTCTACATTGCCTTAGAGCTGAAAGGCACAACGTGCAGGCTTCTTTCCAAAGGGCGAGTTGGGCCCCAAAGCATCTTGCTTCCAGCTCTTTGGGAAGCTAAGAAACAACTCGCTCTGCACAGTGCTCTTACAGCCTACCGGGAACATCTCTTACAAAGGCCTGTGAAACGCAGTTTCTTTGCAGGCCTGATCTGGCTGAAGTATAACTTCTGCTCTGGGTGTGCTACATTTGCCTAGAGCTGAAAAGGACAACGTGCAGGGTTCTTTCCAAAGGGCGAGTTGGGCCCCAAAGCATCTTGCTTCCAGCTCTTTGGGAAGCTAAGAAACAACTCGCTCTGCACAGTGCTCTTACAGCCTACCGGGAACATCTCTTACAAAGGCCTGTGAAACGCAGTTTCTTTGCAGGCCTGATCTGGCTGAAGTAGAACTTCTGCTGTGGGTGTGCTACATTGGCCTAGAGCTGAAAGGCACAACGTGCAGGCTTCTTTCCAAAGGGCGAGTTGGGCCCCAAAGCATCTTGCTTCCAGCTCTTTGGGAAGCTAAGAAACAACTCGCTCTGCACAGTGCTTTTACAGCCTACCGGGAACATCTCTTACAAAGGCATCTCAAACGCAGTTTCTTTGCAGGCCTGATCTGGCTGAAGTAGAACTTCTGCTCTGGGTGTGCTACATTGGCCTAGAGCTGAAAGGCACAACGTGCAGGCTTCTTTCCAAAGGGCGAGTAGGGCCCCAAAGCTTCTTGCTTCCAGCTCTTTGGGAAGCTAAGAAACAACTCGCTCTGCACAGTGCTCTTACAGCCTACCGGGAACATCTCTTACAAAGGCCTGTGAAACGCAGTTTCTTTGCAGGCCTGATGTGGCTGAAGTAGAACTTCTGCTCTGTGTGTGCTACATGGCCCTAGAGCTGAAAGGCACAACGTGCAGGCTTCTTTCCAAAGGGCGAGTTGGGCCCCAAAGCATCTTGCTTCCAGCTCTTTGGGCTAGCTATGAAACAACTCGCTCTGCACAGTGCTCTTACAGCCTACCGGGAGCATCAGTTACAAAGGCCTGTGAAATGCAGTTTCTTTGCAGGCCTGATGTGGCTGAGGTAGAACTTCTGCTCTGGGTGTGCTACATGGCCCTAGAGCTGAAAGGCACAACGTGCAGTCTTCTTTCCAAAGGGCGAGTTGGGCCCCAAAGCATCTTGCTTCCAGCTCTTTGGGCTAGCTATGAAACAACTCGCTCTGCACAGTGCTCTTACAGCCTACCGGGAACATCTCTTACAAAGGCCTGTGAAACGAAGTTTCTTTGCAGGCCTGATCTGGCTGAAGTAGAACTTCTGCTCTGGGTGTGCTACATTGGCCTAGAGCTGAAAGGCACAACGTGCAGGCTTCTTTCCAAACGGCGAGTTGGGCCCCAAAGCTTCTTGCTTCCAGCTCTTTGGGAAGCTAAGAAACAACTCGCTCTGCACAGTGCTCCTACAGCCTACCGGGAACATCTCTTACAAAGGCCTGTGAAACGCAGTTTCTTTGCAGGCCTGATCTGGCTGAAGTAGAACTTCTGCTCTGGGTGTGCTACATTGGCCTAGAGCTGAAAGGCACAACGTGCAGGCTTCTTTCCAAAGGGCGAGTTGGGCCCCAAAGCATGTTGCTTCCAGCTCTTTGGGAAGCTAAGAAACAACTCGCTCTGCACATTGCTCTTACTGCCTACCGGGAATATCTCTTACAAAGGCCTGTGAAACGCAGTTTCTTTGCAGGCCTGATGTGGCTGAAGTAGAACTTCTGCTCAGGGTGTCCTACATTGCCCTAGAGCTGAAAGGAACAACGTGCAGGCTTCTTTGCAAAGGGCGAGTTGGGCCCCAAAGCATCTTGCTTCCAGCTCTTTGGGAAGCTAAGAAACAACTCGCTCTGCACAGTGCTCTTACAGCCTACTGGGAACATCTCTTACAAAGGCCTGTGAAACGCAGTTTCTTTGCAGGCCTGATGTGGCTGAAGTAGAACTTCTGCTCTGGGTGTGCTACATTGGCCTAGAGCTGAAAGGCACAACGTGCAGGCTTCTTTCCAAAGGGCGAGTTAGGCCCCAAACCATCTTGCTTCCAGCTCTTTGGGCTAGCTATGAAACAACTCGCTCTGCACAGTGCTCTTACAGCCTACCGGAACCATCACTTACAAAGGCCTGTGAAATGCAGTTTCTTTGCAGGCCTGATCACGCTACACTAGAACTTCTGCTCTGGGTGTGCTACATTGCCCTAGAGCTGAAGGGCACAACGTGCAGGCCTGTTTCCAAAGGGCGAGTTGGGCCCCAAAGCATCTTGCTTCCAGCTCTTTGGGAAGCTAAGAAACAACTCGCTCTGCACAGTGCTCTTACAGCCTACCGGGAACATCTCTTACAAAGGCCTGTGAAACGCAGTTTCTTTGCAGGCCTGATGTGGCTGAAGTAGAACTTCTGCTCTGTGTGTGCTACATGGCCCTAGAGCTGAAAGGCACAACGTGCAGGCTTCTTTCCAAAGGGCGAGTTGGGCCCCAAAGCATCTTGCTTCCAGCTCTTTGGGAAGCTAAGAAACAACTCGCTCTGCACAGTGCTCTTACAGCCTACCGGGAACATCTCTTACAAAGGCCTGTGAAACGCAGTTTCTTTGCAGGCCTGATCTGGCTGAACTAGAACTTCTGCTCTGGGTGTGCTACATTGCCCTAGAGCTGAAAGGCACAACGTGCAGGCTTCTTTCCAAAGGGCGAGTTGGGCCCCAAAGCATCTTGCTTCCAGCTCTTTGGGCTAGCTATGAAACAACTCGCTCTGCACAGTGCTCTTACAGCCTACCGGGAGCATCAGTTACAAAGGCCTGTGAAATGCAGTTTCTTTGCAGGCCTGATGTGGCTGAAGTAGAACTTCTGCTGTGGGTGTGCTACATTGGCCTAGAGCTGAAAGGCACAACGTGCAGGCTTCTTTCCAAAGGGCGAGTTGGGCCCCAAAGCATCTTGCTTCCAGCTCCTTGGGAAGCTAAGAAACAACTCGCTCTGCACAGTGCTTTTACAGCCTACCGGGAACATCTCTTACAAAGGCATCTCAAACGCAGTTTCTTTGCAGGCCTGATCTGGCTGAATTAGAACTTCTGCTCTGGGTGTGCTACATTGGCCTAGAGCTGAAAGGCACAACGTGCAGGCTTCTTTCCAAAGGGCGAGTTGGGCCGCAAAGCATCTTGCTTCCTGCTCTTTGGGAAGCTAAGAAACAACTCGCTCTGCACAGTGCTCTTACAGCCTACCGGGAACATCTCTTCCAAAGGCCTGTGAAACGCAGTTTCTTTGCAGGCCTGATCTGGCTGAAGTAGAACTTCTGCTCTGCGTGTGCTACATTGCCCTAGAGCTGAAAGGCACAGCGTGCAGTCTTCTTTCCAAAGGGCGAGTTGGGCCCCAAAGCATCTTGCTTCCAGCTCTTTGGGAAGCTAAGAAACAACTCGCTCTCCACAGTGCTCTTACAGACTACCGGGAACATCTCTTACAAAGGCCTGTGAAACGAGTTTCTTTGCAGGCCTGATATGGCTGAAGTAGAACTTCTGCTCTGGGTGTTCTACATTGGCCCTGAGCTGAAAGGCACAACGTGCAGGCTTCTTTCCAAAGGGCGAGTTGGGCCCCAAAGCATCTTGCTTCCAGCTCTTTGGAAAGCTAAGAAACAAGTCGCTCTGCACAGTGCTCTTACAGCCTACCGGGAACATCTCTTACAAAGGCCTGTGAAACGCAGTTTCTTTGCAGGCCTGATCTGGCTGAAGTAGAACTTCTGCTCTTGGTGTGCTACATTGGCCTAGATCTGAAAGGCACAACGTGCAGGCTTCTTTCCAAAGGGCGAGTTGGGCCCCAAAGCATCTTGCTTCCAGCTCTTTGGGAAGCTAAGAAACAAGTCGCTCTGCACAGTGCTCTTACAGCCTACCGGGAACATCTCTTACAAAGGCCTGTGAAACGCAGTTTCTTTGCAGGCCTGATCTGGCTGAACTAGAACTTCTGCTCTGCGTGTGCTACATTGCCCTAGAGCTGAAAGGCACAACGTGCAGGCTTCTTTGCAAAGGGCGAGTTGGGCCGCAAAGCATCTTGCTTCCAGCTCCTTGGGAAGCTAAGAAACAACTCGCTCTGCACAGTGCTCTTACAGCCTACCGGGAACATCGCTTACAAAGGCCTGTGAAACGCAGTTTCTTTGCAGGCCTGATCTGGCTGAAGTAGAACTTCTGCTCTGGGTGTGCTACATGGCCCTAGAGCTGAAAGGCACCACGTGCAGTCTTCTTTCCAAAGGGCGAGTTGGGCCCCAAAGCATCTTGCTTCCAGCTCTTTGGGCTAGCTATGAAACAACTCGCTCTGCACAGTGCTCTTACAGCCTACCGGGAACATCTCTTACAAAGGCCTGTGAAACGCAGTTTCTTTGCAGGCCTGATGTGGCTGAAGTAGAACTTCTGCTCTGGGTGTGCTACATTGCCCTAGAGCTGAAGGGCACAACGTGCAGGCCTGTTTCCAAAGGGCGAGTTGGGCCCCAAAGCATCTTGCTTCCAGCTCTTTGGGAAGCTAAGAAACAACTCGCTCTGCACAGTGCTCTTACAGCCTACCGGGAACATCTCTTACAAAGGCCTGTGAAACGCAGTTTCTTTGCAGGCCTGATGTGGCTGAAGTAGAACTTCTGCTCTGTGTGTGCTACATGGCCCTAGAGCTGAAAGGCACAACGTGCAGGCTTCTTTCCAAAGGGCGAGTTGGGCCCCAAAGCATCTTGCTTCCAGCTCTTTGGGAAGCTAAGAAACAACTCGCTCTGCACAGTGCTCTTACAGCCTACCGGGAACATCTCTTACAAAGGCCTGTGAAACGCAGTTTCTTTGCAGGCCTGATCTGGCTGAACTAGAACTTCTGCTCTGGGTGTGCTACATTGCCCTAGAGCTGAAAGGCACAACGTGCAGGCTTCTTTCCAAAGGGCGAGTTGGGCCCCAAAGCATCTTGCTTCCAGCTCTTTGGGCTAGCTATGAAACAACTCGCTCTGCACAGTGCTCTTACAGCCTACCGGGAGCATCAGTTACAAAGGCCTGTGAAATGCAGTTTCTTTGCAGGCCTGATCTGGCTGAACTAGAACTTCTGCTCTGGGTGTGCTACATGGCCCTAGAGCTGAAAGGCACAACCTGCAGGCTTCTTTCCAAAGGGCGAGTTGGGCCCCAAAGCATCTTGCTTCCAGCTCTTTGGGAAGCTAAGAAAAAACTTGCTCTGCAGAGTGCTCTTACAGCCTACCGGGAACATCTCTTACAAATGCCTGTGAAACGCAGTTTCTTTGCAGGCCTGATCTGGCTGAAGTGGAACTTCTGCTCTGGGTGCTCTACATTGCCCTAGAGCTGAAAGGCACAACGTGCAGGCTTCTTTCCAAAGGGCGAGTTGGGCCCCAAAGCATCTTGCTTCCAGCTCTTTGGGAAGCTAAGAAACAACTCGCTCTGCACAGTGCTCTTACAGCCTACCGGGAACATCTCTTACAAAGGCCTGTGAAACGCAGTTTCTTTGCAGGCCTGATCTGGCTGAAGTATAACTTCTGCTCTGGGTGTGCTACATTTGCCTAGAGCTGAAAGGGACAACGTGCAGGGTTCTTTCCAAAGGGCGAGTTGGGCCCCAAAGCATCTTGCTTCCAGCTCTTTGGGAAGCTAAGAAACAACTCGCTCTGCACAGTGCTCTTACAGCCTACCGGGAACATCTCTTCCAAAGGCCTGTGAAACGCAGTTTCTTTGCAGGCCTGATCTGGCTGAAGTAGAACTTCTGCTCTGGGAGTGCTACATTGGCCTAGAGTTGAAAGGCACAACGTGCAGGCTTCTTTCCAAAGGGCAAGTTAGGCCCCAAACCATCTTGCTTCCAGCTCTTTGGGCTAGCTATGAAAAAACTCGCTCTGCACAGTGCTCTTACAGCCTACCGGAACCATCACTTACAAAGGCCTGTGAAATGCAGTTTCTTTGCAGGCCTGATCACGCTGCACTAGAACTTCTGCTCTGGGTGTGCTACATTGCCCTAGAGCTGAAGGGCACAACGTGCAGGCCTGTTTCCAAAGGGCGAGTTGGGCCCCAAAGCATCTTGCTTCCAGCTCTTTGGGAAGCTAAGAAACAACTCGCTCTGCACAGTGCTCTTACAGCCTACCGGGAACATCTCTTACAAAGGCCTGTGAAACGCAGTTTCTTTGCAGGCCTGATGTGGCTGAAGTAGAACTTCTGCTCTGTGTGTGCTACATGGCCCTAGAGCTGAAAGGCACAACGTGCAGGCTTCTTTCCAAAGGGCGAGTTGGGCCCCAAAGCATCTTGCTTCCAGCTCTTTGGGAAGCTAAGAAACAACTCGCTCTGCACAGTGCTCTTACAGCCTACCGGGAACATCTCTTACAAAGGCCTGTGAAACGCAGTTTCTTTGCAGGCCTGATCTGGCTGAAGTATAACTTCTGCTCTGGGTGTGCTACATTGGCCTAGAGCTGAAAGGCACAACGTGCAGGCTTCTTTCCAAAGGGCGAGTTGGGCCCCAAAGCTTCTTGCTTCCAGCTCTTTGGGAAGCTAAGAAACAACTCGCTCTGCACAGTGCTCTTACAGCCTACCGGGAACATCTCTTACAAAGGCCTGTGAAACGCAGTTTCTTTGCAGGCCTGATCTGGCTGAACTAGAACTTCTGCTCTGGGTGTGCTACATTGCCCTAGAGCTGAAAGGCACAACGTGCAGGCTTCTTTCCAAAGGGCGAGTTGGGCCCCAAAGCATCTTGCTTCCAGCTCCTTGGGAAGCTAAGAAACAACTCGCTCTGCACAGTGCTTTTACAGCCTACCGGGAACATCTCTTACAAAGGCATCTCAAACGCAGTTTCTTTGCAGGCCTGATCTGGCTGAATTAGAACTTCTGCTCTGGGTGTGCTACATTGGCCTAGAGCTGAAAGGCACAACGTGCAGGCTTCTTTCCAAAGGGCGAGTTGGGCCGCAAAGCATCTTGCTTCCAGCTCTTTGGGAAGCTAAGAAACAACTCGCTCTGCACAGTGCTCTTACAGCCTACCGGGAACATCTCTTCCAAAGGCCTGTGAAACGCAGTTTCTTTGCAGGCCTGATCTGGCTGAAGTAGAACTTCTGCTCTGGGAGTGCTACATTGGCCTAGAGTTGAAAGGCACAACGTGCAGGCTTCTTTCCAAAGGGCAAGTTAGGCCCCAAACCATCTTGCTTCCAGCTCTTTGGGCTAGCTATGAAAAAACTCGCTCTGCACAGTGCTCTTACAGCCTACCGGAACCATCACTTACAAAGGCCTGTGAAATGCAGTTTCTTTGCAGGCCTGATCACGCTGCACTAGAACTTCTGCTCTGGGTGTGCTACATTGCCCTAGAGCTGAAGGGCACAACGTGCAGGCCTGTTTCCAAAGGGCGAGTTGGGCCCCAAAGCATCTTGCTTCCAGCTCTTTGGGAAGCTAAGAAACAACTCGCTCTGCACAGTGCTCTTACAGCCTACCGGGAACATCTCTTACAAAGGCCTGTGAAACGCAGTTTCTTTGCAGGCCTGATGTGGCTGAAGTAGAACTTCTGCTCTGTGTGTGCTACATGGCCCTAGAGCTGAAAGGCACAACGTGCAGGCTTCTTTCCAAAGGGCGAGTTGGGCCCCAAAGCATCTTGCTTCCAGCTCTTTGGGAAGCTAAGAAACAACTCGCTCTGCACAGTGCTCTTACAGCCTACCGGGAACATCTCTTACAAAGGCCTGTGAAACGCAGTTTCTTTGCAGGCCTGATCTGGCTGAAGTATAACTTCTGCTCTGGGTGTGCTACATTGGCCTAGAGCTGAAAGGCACAACGTGCAGGCTTCTTTCCAAAGGGCGAGTTGGGCCCCAAAGCTTCTTGCTTCCAGCTCTTTGGGAAGCTAAGAAACAACTCGCTCTGCACAGTGCTCTTACAGCCTACCGGGAACATCTCTTACAAAGGCCTGTGAAACGCAGTTTCTTTGCAGGCCTGATCTGGCTGAACTAGAACTTCTGCTCTGGGTGTGCTACATTGCCCTAGAGCTGAAAGGCACAACGTGCAGGCTTCTTTCCAAAGGGCGAGTTGGGCCCCAAAGCATCTTGCTTCCAGCTCCTTGGGAAGCTAAGAAACAACTCGCTCTGCACAGTGCTTTTACAGCCTACCGGGAACATCTCTTACAAAGGCATCTCAAACGCAGTTTCTTTGCAGGCCTGATCTGGCTGAATTAGAACTTCTGCTCTGGGTGTGCTACATTGGCCTAGAGCTGAAAGGCACAACGTGCAGGCTTCTTTCCAAAGGGCGAGTTGGGCCGCAAAGCATCTTGCTTCCAGCTCTTTGGGAAGCTAAGAAACAACTCGCTCTGCACAGTGCTCTTACAGCCTACCGGGAACATCTCTTCCAAAGGCCTGTGAAACGCAGTTTCTTTGCAGGCCTGATCTGGCTGAAGTAGAACTTCTGCTCTGCGTGTGCTACATTGCCCTAGAGCTGAAAGGCACAGCGTGCAGTCTTCTTTCCAAAGGGCGAGTTGGGCCCCAAAGCATCTTGCTTCCAGCTCTTTGGGAAGCTAAGAAACAACTCGCTCTGCACAGTGCTCTTACAGACTACCGGGAACATCTCTTACAAAGGCCTGTGAAACGAGTTTCTTTGCAGGCCTGATATGGCTGAAGTAGAACTTCTGCTCTGGGTGTTCTACATTGGCCCTGAGCTGAAAGGCACAACGTCCAGGCTTCTTTCCAAAGGGCGAGTTGGGCCCCAAAGCATCTTGCTTCCAGCTCTTTGGAAAGCTAAGAAACAAGTCGCTCTGCACAGTGCTCTTACAGCCTACCGGGAACATCTCTTACAAAGGCCTGTGAAACGCAGTTTCTTTGCAGGCCTGATCTGGCTGAAGTAGAACTTCTGCTCTTGGTGTGCTACATTGGCCTAGATCTGAAAGGCACAACGTGCAGGCTTCTTTCAAAAGGGCGAGTTGGGCCCCAAAGCATCTTGCTTCCAGCTCTTTGGGAAGCTAAGAAACAAGTCGCTCTGCACAGTGCTCTTACAGCCTACCGGGAACATCTCTTACAAAGGCCTGTGAAACGCAGTTTCTTTGCAGGCCTGATCTGGCTGAACTAGAACTTCTGCTCTGCGTGTGCTACATTGCCCTAGAGCTGAAAGGCACAACGTGCAGGCTTCTTTGCAAAGGGCGAGTTGGGCCGCAAAGCATCTTGCTTCCAGCTCCTTGGGAAGCTAAGAAACAACTCGCTCTGCACAGTGCTCTTACAGCCTACCGGGAACATCGCTTACAAAGGCCTGTGAAACGCAGTTTCTTTGCAGGCCTGATCTGGCTGAAGTAGAACTTCTGCTCTGGGTGTGCTACATGGCCCTAGAGCTGAAAGGCACCACGTGCAGGCTTCTTTCCAAAGGGCGAGTTGGGCCCCAAAGCATCTTGCTTCCAGCTCTTTGGGCTAGCTATGAAACAACTCGCTCTGCACAGTGCTCTTACAGCCTACCGGGAACATCTCTTACAAAGGCCTGTGAAACGCAGTTTCTTTGCAGGCCTGATGTGGCTGAAGTAGAACTTCTGCTCTGGGTGTGCTACATTGCCCTAGAGCTGAAGGGCACAACGTGCAGGCCTGTTTCCAAAGGGCGAGTTGGGCCCCAAAGCATCTTGCTTCCAGCTCTTTGGGCTAGCTATGAAACAACTCGCTCTGCACAGTGCTCTTACAGCCTACCGGGAGCATCAGTTACAAAGGCCTGTGAAATGCAGTTTCTTTGCAGGCCTGATCTGGCTGAACTAGAACTTCTGCTCTGGGTGTGCTACATGGCCCTAGAGCTGAAAGGCACAACCTGCAGGCTTCTTTCCAAAGGGCGAGTTGGGCCCCAAAGCATCTTGCTTCCAGCTCTTTGGGAAGCTAAGAAAAAACTTGCTCTGCAGAGTGCTCTTACAGCCTACCGGGAACATCTCTTACAAATGCCTGTGAAACGCAGTTTCTTTGCAGGCCTGATCTGGCTGAAGTGGAACTTCTGCTCTGGGTGCTCTACATTGCCCTAGAGCTGAAAGGCACAACGTGCAGGCTTCTTTCCAAAGGGCGAGTTGGGCCCCAAAGCATCTTGCTTCCAGCTCTTTGGGAAGCTAAGAAACAACTCGCTCTGCACAGTGCTCTTACAGCCTAACAGGAACATCTCTTACAAAGGCCTGTGAAACGCAGTTTCTTTGCAGGCCTGATCTGGCTGAAGTATAACTTCTGCTCTGGGTGTGCTACATTTGCCTAGAGCTGAAAGGGACAACGTGCAGGGTTCTTTCCAAAGGGCGAGTTGGGCCCCAAAGCATCTTGCTTCCAGCTCTTTGGGAAGCTAAGAAACAACTCGCTCTGCACAGTGCTCTTACAGCCTACCGGGAACATCTCTTCCAAAGGCCTGTGAAACGCAGTTTCTTTGCAGGCCTGATCTGGCTGAAGTAGAACTTCTGCTCTGGGAGTGCTACATTGGCCTAGAGTTGAAAGGCACAACGTGCAGGCTTCTTTCCAAAGGGCAAGTTAGGCCCCAAACCATCTTGCTTCCAGCTCTTTGGGCTAGCTATGAAAAAACTCGCTCTGCACAGTGCTCTTACAGCCTACCGGAACCATCACTTACAAAGGCCTGTGAAATGCAGTTTCTTTGCAGGCCTGATCACGCTGCACTAGAACTTCTGCTCTGGGTGTGCTACATTGCCCTAGAGCTGAAGGGCACAACGTGCAGGCCTGTTTCCAAAGGGCGAGTTGGGCCCCAAAGCATCTTGCTTCCAGCTCTTTGGGAAGCTAAGAAACAACTCGCTCTGCACAGTGCTCTTACAGCCTACCGGGAACATCTCTTACAAAGGCCTGTGAAACGCAGTTTCTTTGCAGGCCTGATGTGGCTGAAGTAGAACTTCTGCTCTGTGTGTGCTACATGGCCCTAGAGCTGAAAGGCACAACGTGCAGGCTTCTTTCCAAAGGGCGAGTTGGGCCCCAAAGCATCTTGCTTCCAGCTCTTTGGGAAGCTAAGAAACAACTCGCTCTGCACAGTGCTCTTACAGCCTACCGGGAACATCTCTTACAAAGGCCTGTGAAACGCAGTTTCTTTGCAGGCCTGATCTGGCTGAAGTATAACTTCTGCTCTGGGTGTGCTACATTGGCCTAGAGCTGAAAGGCACAACGTGCAGGCTTCTTTCCAAAGGGCGAGTTGGGCCCCATAGCTTCTTGCTTCCAGCTCTTTGGGAAGCTAAGAAACAACTCGCTCTGCACAGTGCTCTTACAGCCTACCGGGAACATCTCTTACAAAGGCCTGTGAAACGCAGTTTCTTTGCAGGCCTGATCTGGCTGAACTAGAACTTCTGCTCTGGGTGTGCTACATTGCCCTAGAGCTGAAAGGCACAACGTGCAGGCTTCTTTCCAAAGGGCGAGTTGGGCCCCAAAGCATCTTGCTTCCAGCTCTTTGGGCTAGCTATGAAACAACTCGCTCTGCACAGTGCTCTTACAGCCTACCGGGAGCATCAGTTACAAAGGCCTGTGAAATGCAGTTTCTTTGCAGGCCTGATCTGGCTGAACTAGAACTTCTGCTCTGGGTGTGCTACATGGCCCTAGAGCTGAAAGGCACAACCTGCAGGCTTCTTTCCAAAGGGCGAGTTGGGCCCCAAAGCATCTTGCTTCCAGCTCTTTGGGAAGCTAAGAAAAAACTTGCTCTGCAGAGTGCTCTTACAGCCTACCGGGAACATCTCTTACAAAGGCCTGTGAAACGCAGTTTCTTTGCAGGCCTGATCTGGCTGAAGTGGAACTTCTGCTCTGGGTGCTCTACATTGCCCTAGAGCTGAAAGGCACAACGTGCAGGCTTCTTTCCAAAGGGCGAGTTGGGCCCCAAAGCATCTTGCTTCCAGCTCTTTGGGAAGCTAAGAAACAACTCGCTCTGCACAGTGCTCTTACAGCCTACCGGGAACATCTCTTACAAAGGCCTGTGAAACGCAGTTTCTTTGCAGGCCTGATCTGGCTGAAGTATAACTTCTGCTCTGGGTGTGCTACATTTGCCTAGAGCTGAAAGGGACAACGTGCAGGGTTCTTTGCAAAGGGCGAGTTGGGCCCCAAAGCATCTTGCTTCCAGCTCTTTGGGAAGCTAAGAAACAACTCGCTCTGCACAGTGCTCTTACAGCCTACCGGGAACATCTCTTCCAAAGGCCTGTGAAACGCAGTTTCTTTGCAGGCCTGATCTGGCTGAAGTAGAACTTCTGCTCTGGGTGTGCTACATTGGCCTAGAGCTGAAAGGCACAACCTGCAGGCTTCTTTCCAAAGGGCGAGTTGGGCCCCAAAGCATCTTGCTTCCAGCTCTTTGGGAAGCTAAGAAACAACTCGCTATGCACAGTGCTCTTACAGCCTACCGGGAACATCTCTTACAAAGGCCTGTGAAACGAAGTTTCTTTGCAGGCCTGATCTGGCTGAAGTAGAACTTCTGCTCTGGGTGTGCTACATTGGCCTAGAGCTGAAAGGCACAACGTGCAGGCTTCTTTGCAAAGGGCGAGTTGCGACCCAAAGCTTCTTTCTTCCAGCTCTTTGGGAAGCTAAGAAACAACTCGCTCTGCACAGTGCTCTTACAGCCTACTGGGAACATCTCTTACAAAGGCCTGTGAAACGCAGTTTCTTTGCAGGCCTGATCTGGCTGAAGTAGAACTTCTGCTCTGGGTGTGCTACATTGGCCTAGAGCTGAAAGGCACAACGTGCAGGCTTCTTTCCAAAGGGCGAGTTGGGCCCCAAAGCATCTTGCTTCCAGCTCTTTGGGAAGCTAAGAAACAACTCGCTCTGCACAGTGCTTTTACAGCCTACCGGGAACATCTCTTACAAAGGCATCTCAAACGCAGTTTCTTTGCAGGCCTGATCTGGCTGAAGTAGAACTTCTGCTCTGGGTGTGCTACATTGGCCTAGAGCTGAAAGGCACAACGTGCAGGCTTCTTTCCAAAGGGCGAGTTGGGCCGCAAAGCATCTTGCTTCCAGCTCTTTGGGAAGCTAAGAAACAACTCGCTCTGCACAGTGCTCTTACAGCCTACCGGGAACATCTCTTCCAAAGGCCTGTGAAACGCAGTTTCTTTGCAGGCCTGATGTGGCTGAAGTAGAACTTCTGCTGTGGGTGTGCTACATTGGCCTAGAGCTGAAAGGCACAACCTGCAGGCTTCTTTCCAAAGGGCGAGTTGGGCCCCAAAGCATCTTGCTTCCAGCTCTTTGGGAAGCTAAGAAACAACTCGCTCTGCACAGTGCTCTTACAGCCTACCGGGAACATCTCTTACAAAGGCCTGTGAAACGCAGTTTCTTTGCAGGCCTGATCTCGCTGAAGTAGAACTTCTGCTCTGGGTGTGCTACATTGGCCTAGAGCTGAAAGGCACAACCTGCAGGCTTCTTTCCAAAGGGCGAGTTGGGCCCCAAAGCATCTTGCTTCCAGCTCTTTGGGAAGCTAAGAAACAACTCGCTCTGCACAGTGCTCTTACCGACTACAGGGAACATCTCATACAAAGGCCTGTCAAACGCAGTTTCTTTGCCGGCCTGATCTGGCTGAGGTAGAACTTCTGCTCTGGGTGTGCTACATGGCCCTAGAGCTGAAAGGCACAACGTGCAGGCTTCTTTGCAAAGGGCGAGTTGGGCCCCAAACCATCTTGCTTCCAGCTCTTTGGTAAGCTAAGAAACAATTCGCTCTGCACAGTGCTCTTACAGCCTAGTGGGAACATCTCTTACAAAGGCCTGTGAAACACAGTTTCTTTGCAGGCCTGATCTGGCTGAACTAGAACTTCTGCTCTGCGTGTGCTACATTGCCCTAGAGCTGAAAGGCACAACGTGCAGGCTTCTTTGCAAAGGGCGAGTTGGGCCGCAAAGCATCTTGCTTCCAGCTCCTTGGGAAGCTAAGAAACAACTCGCTCTGCACAGTGCTCTTACAGCCTACCGGGAACATCTCTTACAAAGGCCTGTGAAACGCAGTTTCTTTGCAGGCCTGATGTGGCTGAAGTAGAACTTCTGCTCTGGGTGTGCTACTTTGGCCTAGAGCTGAAAGGCACAACCTGCAGGCTTCTTTCCAAAGGGCGAGTTGGGCCCCAAAGCATCTTGCTTCCAGCTCTTTGGGAAGCTAAGAAACAACTCGCTCTGCACAGTGCTCTTACAGCCTACCGGGAACATCTCTTACAAAGGCCTGTGAAATGCAGTTTCCTTGCACGCCTGATCTGGCTGAAGTAGAACTTCTGCTCTGGGTGTGCTACATGGCCCTAGAGCTGAAAGGCACAATGTGCAGGCTTCTTTGCAAAAGGCGAGTTGGGCCCCAAAGCATCTTGCTTCCAGCTCTTTGGGCTAGCTTTGCAACAACTCGCTCTGCACAGTGCTCTTACAGCCTACCGGGAGCATCAGTTACAAAGGCCTGTGAAATGCAGTTTCTTTGCAGGCCTGATCTGGCTGAACTAGAACTTCTGCTCTGGGTGTGCTACATGGCCCTAGAGCTGAAAGGCACAACGTGCAGGCTTCTTTCCAAAGGGCGAGTTGGGCCCCAAAGCATCTTGCTTCCAGCTCTTTGGGAAGCTAAGAAACAACTCGCTCTGCACAGTGCTCTTACAGCCTACCGGGAACATCTCTTACAAAGGCCTGTGAAACGCAGTTTCTTTGCAGGCCTGATCTGGCTGAACCAGAACTTCTGCTCTAGGTGTGCTACATTGGCCTAGAGCTGAAAGGCACAACGTGCAGGCTTCTTTCCCAAGGGCGAGTTGGGCTGCAAAGCATCTTGTTTCCAGCTCCTTGGGAAGGTAAGAAACAACTCGCTCTGCACAGTGCTCTTACAGCCTACTGGGAACATCTCTTACAAAGGCCTGTGAAACGCAGTTTCTTTGCAGGCCTGATCTGGCTGAAGTAGAACTTCTGCTCTGTGTGTGCTACATTGGCCTAGAGCTGAAAGGCACAACGTGCAGGCTTCTTTCCAAAGGGCGAGTTGGGCCCCAAAGCATCTTGCTTCCAGCTCTTTGGGAAGCTAAGAAACAAGTCGCTCTGCACAGTGCTCATAGAGCCTACCGGGAACATCTCTTACGATGTCCTGTGAAACGCAGTTTCTTTGCAGGCCGGATCTGGCTGAACTAGAACTTCTGCTCTGCGTGTGCTACATTGCCCTAGAGCTGAAAGGCACAACGTGCAGGCTTCTTTCCAAAGGGCGAGTTGGGCCGCAAAGCAACTTGATTCCAGCTCTTTGGGAAGCTAAGAAACAACTCGCTCTGCACAGTGCTCTTACAGCCTACCGGGAACATCTCTTACAAAGGCCTGTGAAACGCAGTTTCTTTGCAGGTCTGATCTAGCTGAAGTGGAACTTCTGCTCTGGGTGCTCTACATTGCCCTAGAGCTGAAAGGCACAACGTGCAGGCTTCTTTGCAAAGGGCGAGTTGGGCCCCAAAGCATCTTGCTTCCAGCTCTTTGGGAAGCTAAGAAACAACTCGCTCTGCACAGTGCTCTTACAGCCTACCGGGAACATCTCTTCCAAAGGCCTATGAAACGCAGTTTCTTTGCAGGCCTGATCTGGCTGAAGTGGAACTTCTGCTCTGGGTGCTCTACATTGCCCTAGAGCTGAAAGGCACAACGTGCAGGCTTCTTTCCAAAGGGCGAGTTGGGCCCCAAAGCATCTTGCTTCCAGCTCTTTGGGAAGCTAAGAAACAACTCGCTCTGCACAGTGCTCTTACAGCCTACCGGGAACATCTCTTACAAAGGCCTGTGAAACACAGTTTCTTTGCAGGCCTGACCTAGCTGAAGTAGAACTTCTGCTCTAGGTGTGCTACATTGGCCCTGAGCTGAAAGGCACAACGTGCAGGCTTCTTTCCAAAGGGCGAGTTGGGCCCCAAAGCATCTTGCTTCCAGCTCTTTGGGAAGCTAAGAAACAACTCGCTCTGCACAGTGCTCTTACAGCCTACTGGGAACATCTCTTACAAAGGCCTGTGAAACGCAGTTTCTTTTCAGGCCTGATCTGGCTGAAGTAGAACTTCTGCTCTGGGTGTGCTACATTGGCCTAGAGCTGAAAGGCACAACGTGCAGGCTTCTTTCAAAAGGGCGAGTTGGGCCCCAAAGCATCTTGCTTCCAGCTCTTTGGGAAGCTAAGAAACAACTCGCTCTGCACAGTGCTCTTACAGCCTACCGGGAACATCTCTTACAAAGGCCTGTGAAACGCAGTTTCTTTGCAGGCCTGATCTGGCTGAACTAGAACTTCTGCTCTGCGTGTGCTACATTGCCCTAGAGCTGAAAGGCACAACGTGCAGGCTTCTTTGCAAAGGGCGAGTTGGGCCGCAAAGCATCTTGCTTCCAGCTCCTTGGGAAGATAAGAAACAACTCGCTCTGCACAGTGCTCTTACAGCCTACCGGGAACATCTCTTACAAAGGCCTGTGAAACGCAGTTTCTTTGCAGGCCTGATGTGGCTGAAGTAGAACTTCTGCTCTGGGTGTGCTACATGGCCCTAGAGCTGAAAGGCACAACGTGCAGGCTTCTTTCCAAAGGGCGAGTTGGGCCCCAAAGCTTCTTGCTTCCAGCTCTTTGGGCTAGCTATGAAACAACTCGCTCTGCACAGTGCTCTTACAGCCTACCGGGAACATCTCTTACAAAGGCCTGTGAAATGCAGTTTCTTTGCAGGCCAGATCTGGCTGAACTAGAACTTCTGCTCTGGGTGTGCTACATGGCCCTAGAGCTGAAAGGCACAACGTGCAGGCTTCTTTCCAAAGGGCGAGTTGGGCCCCAAAGCATCTTGCTTCCAGCTCTTTGGGAAGCTAAGAAACAACTCGCTCTGCACAGTGCTCTTACAGCCTACCGGGAACATCTCTTACAAAGGCCTGTGAAACGCAGTTTCTTTGCAGGCCTGATCTGGCTGAAGTGGCACTTCTGCTCTGGGTGCTCTACATTGCCCTAGAGCTGAAAGGCACAATGTGCAGGCTTCTTTGCAAAAGGCGAGTTGGGCCCCAAAGCATCTTGCTTCCAGCTCTTTGGGCTAGCTATGAAACAACTCGCTCTGCACAGTGCTCTTACAGCCTACCGGAACCATCACTTACAAAGGCCTGTGAAATGCAGTTTCTTTGCAGGCCTGATCACGCTGCACTAGAACTTCTGCTCTGGGTGTGCTACATTGCCCTAGAGCTGAAGGGCACAACGTGCAGGCCTGTTTCCAAAGGGCGAGTTGGGCCCCAAAGCATCTTGCTTCCAGCTCTTTGGGAAGCTAAGAAACAAGTCGCTCTGCACAGTGCTCTTACAGCCTACTGGGAACATCTCTTACAAAGGCCTGTGAAACGCAGTTTCTTTGCAGGCGTGATCTGGCTGAAGTCGAACTTCTGCTCTGCGTGTGGTACATTGCCCTAGAGCTGAAAGGCACAACGTGCAGGCTTCTTTGCAAAGGGCGAGTTGGGCCCCAAAGCATCTTGCTTCCAGCTCTTTGGGAAGCTAAGAAACAACTCGCTCTGCACAGTGCTCTTACAGCCTACCGGGAACATCTCTTACAAAGGCCTGTGAAACGCAGTTTCTTTGCAGGCCTGATCTGGCTGAAGTAGAACTTCTGCTCTGGGTGTGCTACATTGGCCTAGAGCTGAAAGGCACAACGTGCAGGCTTCTTTCCAAAGGGCGAGTTAGGCCCCAAACCATCTTGCTTCCAGCTCTTTGGGAAGCTAAGAAACAACTCGCTCTGCACAGTGCTCTTACAGCCTACCGGGAACATCTCTTACAAAGGCCTGTGAAACGCAGTTTCTTTGCAGGCCTGATGTGGCTGAAGTAGAACTTCTGCTCTGGGTGTGCTACATGGCCCTAGAGCTGAAAGGCACAACGTGCAGGCTTCTTTCCAAAGGGCGAGTTGGGCCCCAAAGCTTCTTGCTTCCAGCTCTTTGGGCTAGCTATGAAACAACTCGCTCTGCACAGTGCTCTTACAGCCTACCGGGAACATCTCTTACAAAGGCCTGTGAAATGCAGTTTCTTTGCAGGCCAGATCTGGCTGAACTAGAACTTCTGCTCTGGGTGTGCTACATGGCCCTAGAGCTGAAAGGCACAACGTGCAGGCTTCTTTCCAAAGGGCGAGTTGGGCCCCAAAGCATCTTGCTTCCAGCTCTTTGGGAAGCTAAGAAACAACTCGCTCTGCACAGTGCTCTTACAGCCTACCGGGAACATCTCTTACAAAGGCCTGTGAAACGCAGTTTCTTTGCAGGCCTGATCTGGCTGAAGTAGAACTTCTGCTCTGGGTGTGCTACATTGGCCTAGAGCTGAAAGGCACAACGTGCAGGCTTCTTTCCAAAGGGCGAGTTGGGCCCCAAAGCATCTTGCTTCCAGCTCTTTGGGAAGCTAAGAAACAACTCGCTCTGCACAGTGCTCTTACAGCCTACCGGGAACATCTCTTACAAAGGCCTGTGAAACGCAGTTTCTTTGCAGGCCTGATCTGGCTGAAGTGGCACTTCTGCTCTGGGTGCTCTACATTGCCCTAGAGCTGAAAGGCACAACGTGCAGGCTTCTTTCCAAAGGGCGAGTTGGGCCCCAAAGCATCTTGCTTCCAGCTCTTTGGGAAGCTAAGAAACAACTCGCTCTGCACAGTGCTCTTACAGCCTACCGGGAACATCTCTTACAAAGGCCTGTGAAACGCAGTTTCTTTGCAGGCCTGATCTGGCTGATGTAGAACTTCTGCTCTTGGTGTGCTACATTGCCCTAGAGCTGAAAGGCACAACGTGCAGGCTTCTTTCCAAAGGGCGAGTTGGGCCCCAAAGCATCTTGCTTCCAGCTCCTTGGGAAGCTAAGAAACAACACGCTCTGCACAGTGCTCTTACAGCCTACCGGGAACATCTATTACAAAGGCCTGTGAAACGCAGTTTCTTTGCAGGCCTGATCACGCTGCACTAGAACTTCTGCTCTGGGTGTGCTACATTGCCCTAGAGCTGAAGGGCACAACGTGCAGGCCTGTTTCCAAAGGGCGAGTTGGGCCCCAAAGCATCTTGCTTCCAGCTCTTTGGGAAGCTAAGAAACAACTCGCTCTGCACAGTGCTCTTACAGCCTACCGGGAACATCTCTTACAAAGGCCTGTGAAACGCAGTTTCTTTGCAGGCCTGATCTGGCTGAAGTAGAACTTCTGCTCTGGGTGTGCTACATTGGCCTAGAGCTGAAAGGCACAACCTGCAGGCTTCTTTCCAAAGGGCGAGTTGGGCCCCAAAGCATCTTGCTTCCAGCTCTTTGGGAAGCTAAGAAACAACTCGCTATGCACAGTGCTCTTACAGCCTACCGGGAACATCTCTTACAAAGGCCTGTGAAACGCAGTTTCTTTGCAGGCCTGATCTGGCTGAAGTAGAACTTCTGCTCTGGGTGTGCTACATTGGCCTAGAGCTGAAAGGCACAACCTGCAGGCTTCTTTCCAAAGGGCGAGTTGGGCCCCAAAGCATCTTGCTTCCAGCTCTTTGGGAAGCTAAGAAACAACTCGCTATGCACAGTGCTCTTACAGCCTACCGGGAACATCTCTTACAAAGGCCTGTGAAACGAAGTTTCTTTGCAGGCCTGATCTGGCTGAAGTAGAACTTCTGCTCTGGGTGTGCTACATTGGCCTAGAGCTGAAAGGCACAACGTGCAGGCTTCTTTGCAAAGGGCGAGTTGCGACCCAAAGCTTCTTTCTTCCAGCTCTTTGGGAAGCTAAGAAACAACTCGCTCTGCACAGTGCTCTTACAGCCTACTGGGAACATCTCTTACAAAGGCCTGTGAAACGCAGTTTCTTTGCAGGCCTGATCTGGCTGAAGTAGAACTTCTGCTCTGGGTGTGCTACATTGGCCTAGAGCTGAAAGGCACAACGTGCAGGCTTCTTTCCAAAGGGCGAGTTGGGCCCCAAAGCATCTTGCTTCCAGCTCTTTGGGAAGCTAAGAAACAACTCGCTCTGCACAGTGCTTTTACAGCCTACCGGGAACATCTCTTACAAAGGCATCTCAAACGCAGTTTCTTTGCAGGCCTGATCTGGCTGAAGTAGAACTTCTGCTCTGGGTGTGCTACATTGGCCTAGAGCTGAAAGGCACAACGTGCAGGCTTCTTTCCAAAGGGCGAGTTGGGCCGCAAAGCATCTTGCTTCCAGCTCTTTGGGAAGCTAAGAAACAACTCGCTCTGCACAGTGCTCTTACAGCCTACCGGGAACATCTCTTCCAAAGGCCTGTGAAACGCAGTTTCTTTGCAGGCCTGATGTGGCTGAAGTAGAACTTCTGCTGTGGGTGTGCTACATTGGCCTAGAGCTGAAAGGCACAACCTGCAGGCTTCTTTCCAAAGGGCGAGTTGGGCCCCAAAGCATCTTGCTTCCAGCTCTTTGGGAAGCTAAGAAACAACTCGCTCTGCACAGTGCTCTTACAGCCTACCGGGAACATCTCTTACAAAGGCCTGTGAAACGCAGTTTCTTTGCAGGCCTGATCTCGCTGAAGTAGAACTTCTGCTCTGGGTGTGCTACATTGGCCTAGAGCTGAAAGGCACAACCTGCAGGCTTCTTTCCAAAGGGCGAGTTGGGCCCCAAAGCATCTTGCTTCCAGCTCTTTGGGAAGCTAAGAAACAACTCGCTCTGCACAGTGCTCTTACCGACTACAGGGAACATCTCATACAAAGGCCTGTCAAACGCAGTTTCTTTGCCGGCCTGATCTGGCTGAGGTAGAACTTCTGCTCTGGGTGTGCTACATGGCCCTAGAGCTGAAAGGCACAACGTGCAGGCTTCTTTGCAAAGGGCGAGTTGGGCCCCAAACCATCTTGCTTCCAGCTCTTTGGTAAGCTAAGAAACAATTCGCTCTGCACAGTGCTCTTACAGCCTAGTGGGAACATCTCTTACAAAGGCCTGTGAAACACAGTTTCTTTGCAGGCCTGATCTGGCTGAACTAGAACTTCTGCTCTGCGTGTGCTACATTGCCCTAGAGCTGAAAGGCACAACGTGCAGGCTTCTTTGCAAAGGGCGAGTTGGGCCGCAAAGCATCTTGCTTCCAGCTCCTTGGGAAGCTAAGAAACAACTCGCTCTGCACAGTGCTCTTACAGCCTACCGGGAACATCTCTTACAAAGGCCTGTGAAACGCAGTTTCTTTGCAGGCCTGATGTGGCTGAAGTAGAACTTCTGCTCTGGGTGTGCTACTTTGGCCTAGAGCTGAAAGGCACAACCTGCAGGCTTCTTTCCAAAGGGCGAGTTGGGCCCCAAAGCATCTTGCTTCCAGCTCTTTGGGAAGCTAAGAAACAACTCGCTCTGCACAGTGCTCTTACAGCCTACCGGGAACATCTCTTACAAAGGCCTGTGAAATGCAGTTTCCTTGCACGCCTGATCTGGCTGAAGTAGAACTTCTGCTCTGGGTGTGCTACATGGCCCTAGAGCTGAAAGGCACAATGTGCAGGCTTCTTTGCAAAAGGCGAGTTGGGCCCCAAAGCATCTTGCTTCCAGCTCTTTGGGCTAGCTATGCAACAACTCGCTCTGCACAGTGCTCTTACAGCCTACCGGGAGCATCAGTTACAAAGGCCTGTGAAATGCAGTTTCTTTGCAGGCCTGATCTGGCTGAACTAGAACTTCTGCTCTGGGTGTGCTACATGGCCCTAGAGCTGAAAGGCACAACGTGCAGGCTTCTTTCCAAAGGGCGAGTTGGGCCCCAAAGCATCTTGCTTCCAGCTCTTTGGGAAGCTAAGAAACAACTCGCTCTGCACAGTGCTCTTACAGCCTACCGGGAACATCTCTTACAAAGGCCTGTGAAACGCAGTTTCTTTGCAGGCCTGATCTGGCTGAAGTATAACTTCTGCTCTGGGTGTGCTACATTGGCCTAGAGCTGAAAGGCACAACGTGCAGGCTTCTTTCCAAAGGGCGAGTTGGGCCCCAAAGGTTCTTGCTTCCAGCTCTTTGGGAAGCTAAGAAACAACTCGCTCTGCACAGTGCTCTTACAGCCTACCGGGAACATCTCTTACAAAGGCCTGTGAAACGCAGTTTCTTTGCAGGCCTGATCTGGCTGAACTAGAACTTCTGCTCTGGGTGTGCTACATTGCCCTAGAGCTGAAAGGCACAACGTGCAGGCTTCTTTCCAAAGGGCAAGTTAGGCCCCAAACCATCTTGCTTCCAGCACTTTGGGCTAGCTATGAAACAACTCGCTCTGCACAGTGCTCTTAGAGCCTACCGGAACCATCACTTACAAAGGCCTGTGAAATGCAGTTTCTTTGCAGGCCTGATCACGCTGCACTAGAACTTCTGCTCTGGGTGTGCTACATTGCCCTAGAGCTGAAGGGCACAACGTGCAGGCCTGTTTCCAAAGGGCGAGTTGGGCCCCAAAGCATCTTGCTTCCAGCTCTTTGGGAAGCTAAGAAACAACTCGCTCTGCACAGTGCTCTTACAGCCTACCGGGAACATCTCTTACAAAGGCCTGTGAAACGCAGTTTCTTTGCAGGCCTGATCTGGCTGAACTAGAACTTCTGCTCTGCGTGTGCTACATTGCCCTAGAGCTGAAAGGAACAACGTGCAGGCTTCTTTGCAAAGGGCGAGTTGGGCCGCAAAGCATCTTGATTCCAGCTCCTTGGGAAGCTAAGAAACAACTCGCTCTGCACAGGGCTCTTACAGCCTACCGGGAACATCGCTTACAAAGGCCTGTGAAACGCAGTTTCTTTGCAGGCCTGATCTGGCTGAAGTAGAACTTCTGCTCTGGGTGTGCTACATTGGCCTAGAGCTGAAAGGCACAACGTGCAGGCTTCTTTCCAAAGGGCGAGTTGGGCCCCAAAGCATCTTGCTTCCAGCTCTTTGGGAAGCTAAGAAACAACTCGCTCTGCACAGTGCTCTTACAGCCTACCGGGAACATCTCTTACAAAGGCCTGTGAAACGCAGTTTCTTTGCAGGCCTGATGTGGCTGAAGTAGAACTTCTGCTCTGGGTGTGCTACATGGCCCTAGAGCTGAAAGGCACAACGTGCAGGCTTCTTTCCAAAGGGCGAGTTGGGCCCCAAAGCATCTTGCTTCCAGCTCTTTGGGCTAGCTATGAAACAACTCGCTCTGCACAGTGCTCTTACAGCCTACCGGGAGCATCACTTACAAAGGCCTGTGAAATGCAGTTTCTTTGCAGGCCTGATCTGGCTGAAGTAGAACTTCTGCTCTGGGTGTGCTACATGGCCCTAGAGCTGAAAGGCACAACGTGCAGTCTTCTTTCCAAAGGGCGAGTTGGGCCCCAAAGCATCTTGCTTCCAGCTCTTTGGGCTAGCTATGAAACAACTCGCTCTGCACAGTGCTCTTACAGCCTACCGGGAACATCTCTTACAAAGGCCTGTGAAACGAAGTTTCTTTGCAGGCCTGATGTGGCTGAAGTAGAACTTCTGGTCTGGGTGTGCTACATTGGCCTAGAGCTGAAAGGCACAACGTGCAGGCTTCTTTCCAAACGGCGAGTTGGGCCCCAAAGCATCTTGCTTCCAGCTCTTTGGGAAGCTAAGAAACAACTCGCTCTGCACTTTTGTTTTACACACTACCGCGAACATGTCTTACAAAGGCTTGTGATACGCAGTTTCTTCCCAGGCATGATCTCGCTGAAGTAGAACTTCTGCTCTGCCGTATCCTACATGGGCCTAGAGCTGCAAGGCACAAGGTCCTGCCTTGTTTCCCCAAGAGGAGAGAACTCCCTCAGCGTCCAGGTCCCAACTCTTTGGGCAGCTAAGAAAAAACTAGCTCTGCATAGGGCTCTTTCAGCCTACCGGGAACATGTCTTACAAAAGACTGTGAAACGCAGTTTCTTTGCAGGCCTGATCTGGCTGAAGTAGAACTGCTGCTCTGCGTGTGGTACATTGCCCTAGAGCTGAAAGGCACAACGTGCAGGCTTCTTTCCAAAGGGCGAGATGGGCCCCAAAGCATCTTGCTTCCAGCTCTTTGGGAAGCTAAGAAACAACTCGCTCTGCACAGTGCTCTTACAGCCTACCGGGAACATCTCTTACAAAGGCCTGTGAAACGCAGTGTCTTTGCAGGCCTGATCTGGCTGAAGTAGAACTTCTGCTCTGCGTGTGCTGCATTGCCCTAGAGCTGAAAGGCACAACGTGCAGGCTTCTTTCCATTGGGCGAGTTGGGCCCCAAAGCATCTTGCTTGCAGCTCCTTGGGAAGCTAAGAAACAACTCGCTCTGCACAGTGCTCTTACAGCCTACCGGGAACATCTCTTACAAAGGCCTGTGAAACGCAGTTTCTTTGCAGGCCTGATCTGGCTGAAGTAGAACTTCTGCTCTGGGTGTGCTACATTGCCCTAGAGCTGAAAGGCACAACGTGCAGGCGTCTTTCCAAAGGGAGTGTTTGGCCCCAAAGCATCTTGCTTCCAGTTCTTTGGGAAGCTAAGAAACAATTCGCTCTGCACAGCGCTCTTACAGCCTACCGGGAACATCTCTTACAAAGGCCTGTGAAACGCAGTTTCTTTGCAGGCCTGATCTGGCTGAAGTAGAACTTCTGCTCTGGGTGTGCTACATTGCCATAGAGCTGAAAGGCACAACGTGCAGGCTTCTTTCCAAAGGGCTAGTTGGGACCGAAAGCCTCTTGCTTCCAGCTCTTTGGGAAGCTAAGAAACAGCTCCCTCTGCACAGTGCTCTTACAGCCTACCGGGAACATCTCTTACAAAAGCCTGTGAAACGCAGTTTCTTTGCAGGCCTGATCTGGCTGAAGTAGAACTTCTGCTGTGTGTGTGATACATTGCCCTAGAGCTGAAAGGCACAACGTGCAGGCTTCTTTCCAAAGGGTGAGTTGGGCCCCAAAGCATCTTGCTTCCAGCTCTTTGGGAAGCTAAGAAACAACTCGCTCTGCACAGTGCTCTTACAGCCTACCGGGAACATCTCTTCCAAAGGCCTGTGAAACGCAGTTTCCTTGCAGGCCTGATCTGGCTGAAGTAGAACTTCTGCTCTGGGTGTGCTACATTGCCCTAGAGATGAAAGGCACAACGTGCAGGCTTCTTTCCAAAGGGCGAGTTGGGCCCCAAAGCATCTTGCTTCCAGCTCTTTGGGAAGCTAAGAAACAACTCGCTCTGCACAGTGCTCTTACAGCCTACCGGGAACATCTCTTACAAAGGCCTGTGAAACGCAGTTTCTTTGCAGGCCTGATGTGACTGAAGTCGAACTTCTGCTCTGGGTGTGCTACATTGCCCTAGAGCTGAAAGGCACAACGTGCAGGCTTCTTTCCAAAGGGCGAGTTGGGCCCCAAAGCATCTTTATTCCAGCTCTTTGGGAAGCTAAGAAACAACTCGCTCTGCACTTTTGTTTTACACACTACCACGAACATGTCTTACAAAGGCCTGTGAAACGCAGTTTCTTCCCAGGCATGATCTCGCTGAAGTGGAACTTCTGCTCTGCCGTGTCGTACATGGGCCTAGAGCTGCAAGGCACAAGGTCCTGCCTTGTTTCGGGAAGAGGAGAGAACTCCCTCAGCGTCCAGGTCCCAGCTCTTTGGGCAGGTAAGAAAAAACTAGCTCTTATAGGGCTCTTTCAGCCTACCTGGTGCATGTCTTAAAAGGGCCTGTGAAACGCATTTTCTTTGCAGGCCTGATCTGGCTGAAGTAGAAATTCTGCTCTGGGTGTGCTACATTGGCCTAGAGCTGAAAGGCACAACGTGCCGGCTTCTTTCCAAAGGGCGAGTTTTGCCACAAAGCATCTTGCTTCCAGCTCTTTGGGAAGCTAAGAAACAACTCGCTCTGCACAGTGCTCTTACAGCCTACCGGGAACATCGCTTACAAAGGCCTGTGAAACGCAGTTTCTTTGCAGGCCTGATCCGGCTGAAGTAGAACGTAGGCTCTGCGTGTGCTACATTGCCCTCGAGCTGAAAGGTACAACGTGCAGGCTTCTTTCCAAAGGGCAAGTTGGGCCCCAAAGCATCTTGCTTCCAGCTCTTTGGGAAGCTAAGAAACAACTCGCTCTGCACAGTGCTCTTACAGCCTACCGGGAACATCTCTTCCAAAGGCCTGTGAAACGCACTTTCTTTGCAGGCCTGATCTGGCTGAAGTAGAACTTCTGCTCTGGGTGTGCTACATTGCCCTAGAGCTGAAAGGCAAAATGTGCAGGCTTCTTTCCAAAGGGGGCGTTGGGCCCGAAAGCATCTTGCTTCCAGCTTTTTGGGAAGCTAAGAAACAACTCGCTCTGCACAGTGCTCTTACAGCCTACCGGGAACATCTCTTACAAAGGCCTGTGATACGCAGTTTCTTTGCAGGCCTGATCTATCTGATGTAGAACTTCTGCTCTGGGTGTGCTACATTGCCCTACAGCTGAAAGGCACAACGTGCAGGCTTCTTTCCAAAGGGCGAGTTGGGCCCCAAAGCATCTTGCTTCCAGCTCCTTGGGAAGCTAAGAAACAACACGCTCTGCACAGTGCTCTTACAGCCTACCGGGAACATCTATTACAAAGGCCTGTGAAACGCAGTTTCTTTGCAGGCCTGATCTGGCTGAAGTGGAACTTCTGCTCTGGGTGTGCTACATTGACCTAGAGCTGAAAGGCACAACGTGCAGGCTTCTTTCCAAAGGGCGATTTGGGCCCCAAAGCATCTTGCTTCCAGCTCTTTGGGAAGCTAAGAATCAACTCGTTCTGCACAGTGCTCTTACAGCCTACCGGGAACATCTCTTCCAAAGGCCTGTGAAACGCAGTTTCTTTGCAGGTCTGATATGGCTGAAGTAGAACTTCTGCTCTGGGTGTGCTACATGGCCCTAGAGCTGAAAGGCACAATGTGCAGGCTTCTTTCCAAGGGGCGAGTTGGGCCCCAAAGCATCTTGCTTCCAGCTCTTTGGGAAGCTAAGAAACAACTCGCTCTGCACAGTGCTCTTACAGCCTACCGGGAACATCTCTTACAAAGGCCTGTGAAACGAGTTTCTTTGCAGGCCTGATCTGGCTGAAGTAGAACTTCTGCTCTGGGTGTTCTACATTGGCCCTGACCTGAAAGGCACAACGTGCAGGCTTCTTTCCAAAGGGCGAGTTGGGCCCCAAAGCATCTTGCTTCCAGCTCTTTGGGAAGCTAAGAAACAAGTCGCTCTGCACAGTGCTCTTACAGCCTAACGGGAACATCTCTTACAAAGGCCTGTGAAACGCAGTTTCTTTGCAGGCCTGATCTGGCTGAAGTAGAACTTCTGCTCTGGGTGTGCTACATGGCCCTAGAGCTGAAAGGCACAACGTGCAGGCTTCTTTCCAAAGGGCGAGTTGGGCCCCAAAGCATCTTGCTTCCAGCTCTTTGGGCTAGCTGTGAAACAACTCGCTCTGCACAGTGCTCTTACAGCCTACCGGGAACATCTCTTACAAAGGCCTGTGAAACGCAGTTTCTTTGCAGGCCTGATCTGGCTGAAGTAGAACTTCTGCTCTGCATGTGCTACATTGCCCTAGAGCTGAAAGGCACAGCGTGCAGGCTTCTTTCCAAAGGGCGAGTTGTGCCCCAAAGCATCTTGCTTCCAGCTCTTTGGGAAGCTAAGAAACAACTCGCTCTGCACAGTGCTCTTACAGCCTACCGGGAACATCTCTTACAAAGGCCTGTGAAACGAGTTTCTTTGCAGGCCTGATATGGCTGAAGTAGAACTTCTGCTCTGGGTGTTCTACATTGGCCCTGAGCTGAAAGGACAACGTGCAGGCTTCTTTCCAAAGGGCGAGTTGGGCCCCAAAGCATCTTGCTTCCAGCTCTTTGGGCTAGCTATGAAACAACTCGCTCTGCACAGTGCTCTTACAGCCCACCGGGAGCATCACTACAAAGGCCTGTAAAATGCAGTTTCTTTGCAGGCCTGATCTAGCTGAAGTAGAACTTCTGCTCTGGGTGTGCTACATTGCCCTAGAGCTGAAAGGAACAACGTGCAGGCTTCTTTCCAAAGGGCGAGTTGGGCCGCAAAGCATCTTGCTTCCAGCTCTTTGGGAAGCTAAGAAACAACACGCTCTGCACAGTGCTCTTACAGCCTACCGGGAACATCTATTACAAAGGCCTGTGAAACGCAGTTTCTTTGCAGGCCTGATCTGGCTGAAGTGGAACTTCTGCTCTGGGTGTGCTACATTGCCCTAGAGCTGAAAGGCACAACGTGCAGGCTTCTTTCCAAAGGGCGATTTGGGCCCCAAAGCATCTTGCTTCCAGCTCTTTGGGAAGCTAAGAAACAACTCGCTCTGCACAGTGCTCTTACAGCCTACCGGGAACATCTCTTACAAAGGCCTGTGAAACGCAGTTTCTTTGCAGGCCTGATCTGGCTGATGTAGAACTTCTGCTCTGGGTGTGCTACATGGCCCTAGAGCTGAAAGGCCCAACGTGCAGTCTTCTTTCCAAAGGGCGAGTTGGGCCCCAAAGCATCTTGCTTCCAGCTCCTTGGGAAGCTAAGAAACAACACGCTCTGCACAGTGCTCTTACGGCCTACCGGGAACATCTATTACAAAGGCCTGTGAAACGCAGTTTCTTTGCAGGCCTGATCTGGCTGAAGTGGAACTTCTGCTCTGGGTGTGCTACATTGCCCTAGAGCTGAAAGGCACAACGTGCAGGCTTCTTTCCAAAGGGCGAGTTGGGCCCCAAAGCATCTTGCTTCCAGCTCTTTGGGCTAGCTATGAAACAACTCGCTCTGCACAGTGCTCTTACAGCCTACCGGGAACATCTCTTACAAAGGCCTGTGAAACGAAGTTTCCTTGCAGGCCTGATCTGGCTGAAGTAGAACTTCTGCTCTGCGTGTGCTACATTGCCCTAGAGCTGAAAGGCACAACGTGCAGGCTTCTTTGCAAAGGGCGAGTTGGGCCGCAAAGCATCTTGCTTCCAGCTCCTTGGGAAGCTAAGAAACAACTCGCTCTGCACAGTGCTCTTACAGCCTACCGGGAATATCTCTTACAAAGGCCTGTGAAACGCAGTTTCTTTGCAGGCCTGATCTGGCTGATGTAGAACTTCTGCTGTGGGTGTGCTACATTGGCCTAGAGCTGAAAGGCACAACCTGCAGGCTTCTTTCCAAAGGGCGAGTTGGGCCCCAAAGCATCTTGCTTCCAGCTCTTTGGGCTAGCTATGAAACAACTCGCTCTGCACAGTGCTCTTACAGCCTACCGGGAACATCTCTTACAAAGGCCTGTGAAACGAAGTTTCCTTGCAGGCCTGATCTGGCTGAAGTAGAACTTCTGCTCTGGGTGTGCTACATTGGCCTAGAGCTGAAAGGCACAACGTGCAGGCTTCTTTCCAAAGGGCGAGTTGGGCCCCAAACCATCTTGCTTCCAGCTCTTTGGTAAGCTAAGAAACAATTCGCTCTGCACAGTGCTCTTACAGCCTAGTGGGAAAATCTCTTACAAAGGCCTGTTAAACACAGTTTCTTTGCAGGCCTGATGTGGCTGAAGTAGAACTTCTGCTCTGCGTGTGCTTCATGGCCCTAGAGCTGAAAGGCACAACGTGCAGGCTTCTTTCCAAAGGGCGAGTTGGGCCCCAAAGCATCTTGCTTCCAGCTCCTTGGGAAGCTAAGAAACAACTCGCTCTGCACAGTGCTCTTACAGCCTACCGGGAACATCTCTTACAAAGGCCTGTGAAATGCAGTTTCTTTGCAGGCCTGATCTGGCTGAACTAGAACTTCTGCTCTGGGTGTGCTACATGGCCCTAGAGCTGAAAGGCACAACGTGCAGGCTTCTTTGCAAAGGGCGAGTTGGGCCCCAAAGCATCTTGCTTCCAGCTCTTTGGGAAGCTAAGAAACAACTCGCTCTGCACAGTGCTCTTACAGCCTACCGGGAACATCTCTTACAAAGGCCTGTGAAACGCAGTTTCTTTGCAGGCCTGATCTGGCTGAACCAGAACTTCTGCTCTGGGTGTGCTACATTGGCCTAGAGCTGAAAGGCACAACGTGCAGGCTTCTTTCCCAAGGGCGAGTTGGGCTGCAAAGCATCTTGTTTCCAGCTCCTTGGGAAGGTAAGAAACAACTCGCTCTGCACAGTGCTCTTACAGCCTACTGGGAACATCTCTTACAAAGGCCTGTGAAACGCAGTTTCTTTGCAGGCCTGATCTGGCTGAAGTAGAACTTCTGCTCTGTGTGTGCTACATTGGCCTAGAGCTGAAAGGCACAACGTGCAGGCTTCTTTCCAAAGGGCGAGTTGGGCCCCAAAGCATCTTGCTTCCAGCTCTTTGGGAAGCTAAGAAACAAGGCGCTCTGCACAGTGCTCATAGAGCCTACCGGGAACATCTCTTACGATGTCCTGTGAAACGCAGTTTCTTTGCAGGCCGGATCTGGCTGAACTAGAACTTCTGCTCTGCGTGTGCTACATTGCCCTAGAGCTGAAAGGCACAACGTGCAGGCTTCTTTCCAAAGGGCGAGTTGGGCCGCAAAGCAACTTGATTCCAGCTCTTTGGGAAGCTAAGAAACAACTCGCTCTGCACAGTGCTCTTACAGCCTACCGGGAACATCTCTTACAAAGGCCTGTGAAACGCAGTTTCTTTGCAGGCCTGATCTAGCTGAAGTGGAACTTCTGCTCTGGGTGCTCTACATTGCCCTAGAGCTGAAAGGCCCAACGTGCAGGCTTCTTTCCAAAGGGCGAGTTGGGCCCCAAAGCATCTTGCTTCCAGCTCTTTGGGAAGCTAAGAAACAACTCGCTCTGCACAGTGCTCTTACAGCCTACCGGGAACATCTCTTACAAAGGCCTGTGAAACGAGTTTCTTTGCAGGCCTGATCTGGCTGAAGTAGAACTTCTGCTCTGGGTGTTCTACATTGGCCCTGAGCTGAAAGGCACAACGTGCAGGCTTCTTTCCAAAGGGCGAGTTGGGCCCCAAAGCATCTTGCTTCCAGCTCTTTGGGAAGCTAAGAAACAAGTCGCTCTGCACATTGCTCTTACAGCCTAACGGGAACATCTCTTACAAAGGCCTGTGAAACGCAGTTTCTTTGCAGGCCTGATCTGGCTGAAGTAGAACTTCTGCTCTGGGTGTGCTACATGGCCCTAGAGCTGAAAGGCACAACGTGCAGGCTTCTTTCCAAAGGGCGAGTTGGGCCCCAAAGCATCTTGCTTCCAGCTCTTTGGGCTAGCTATGAAACAACTCGCTCTGCACAGTGCTCTTACAGCCTACCGGGAACATCTCTTACAAAGGCCTGTGAAACGCAGTTTCTTTGCAGGCCTGATCTGGCTGAAGTAGAACTTCTGCTCTGCATGTGCTACATTGCCCTAGAGCTGAAAGGCACAGCGTGCAGACTTCTTTCCAAAGGGCGAGTTGGGCCCCAAAGCATCTTGCTTCCAGCTCTTTGGGAAGCTAAGAAACAACTCGCTCTGCACAGTGCTCTTACAGCCTACCGGGAACATCTCTTACAAAGGCCTGTGAAACGAGTTTCTTTGCAGGCCTGATCTCGCTGAAGTAGAACTTCTGCTCTGGGTGTTCTACATTGGCCCTGAGCTGAAAGGCACAAGCTGCAGGCTTCTTTCCAAAGGGCGAGTTGGGCCCCAAAGCATCTTGCTTCCAGCTCCTTGGGAAGCTAAGAAACAACTCGCTCTGCACAGTGCTCTTACAGCCTACTGGGAACATCTCTTACAAAGGCCTGTGAAACGCAGTTTCTTTGCAGGCCTGATCTGGCTGAAGTAGAACTTCTGATCTGGGTGTGCTACATTGCCCTAGAGCTGAAAGGCGCAACGTGCAGGCTTCTTTCCAAAGGGCGAGTTGGGCCCCAAAGCATCTTGCTTCCAGCTCTTTGGGAAGCTAAGAAACAACTCGCTCTGCACAGTGCTTTTACAGCCTACCGGGAACATCTCTTACAAAGGCCTGTGAAACGCAGTTTCTTTGCAGGCCTGATCTGGCTGAAGTGGAACTTCTGCTCTGGGTGCTCTACATTGCCCTAGAGCTGAAAGGCACAACGTGCAGGCTTCTTTCCAAAGGGCGAGTTGGGCCCCAAAGCATCTTGCTTCCAGCTCTTTGGGAAGCTAAGAAACAACTCGCTCTGCACAGTGCTCTTACAGCCTACCGGGAACATCTCTTACAAAGGCCTGTGAAACGCAGTTTCTTTGCAGGCCTGATCTGGCTGAAGTAGAACTTCTGCTTTGCGTGTGCTACATTGCCCTAGAGCTGAAAGGCACAGCGTGCAGGCTTCTTTCCAAGGGGCGAGTTGGGCCCCAAAGCATCTTGCTTCCAGCTCTTTGGGAAGCTAAGAAACAACTCCCTCTGCACAGTGCTCTAACAGCCTACCGGGAACATCTCTTACAAATGCCTGTGAAACGCAGTTTCTTTGCAGGCCTGATCTGGCTGAAGTAGAACTTCTGCTCTGGGTGTGCTACATTGGCCTAGAGCTGAAAGGCACAACGTGCAGGCTTCTTTCCAAAGGGCGAGTTGGGCCCCAAAGCATCTTGCTTCCAGCTCTTTGGGCTAGCTATGAAACAACTCGCTCTGCACAGTGCTCTTACAGCCTACCGGGAACATCTCTTACAAAGGCCTGTGAAACGAAGTTTCCTTGCAGGCCTGATCTGGCTGAAGTAGAACTTCTGCTCTGGGTGTGCTACATTGGCCTAGAGCTGAAAGGCACAACGTGCAGGCTTCTTTCCAAAGGGCGAGTTGGGCCCCAAACCATCTTGCTTCCAGCTCTTTGGTAAGCTAAGAAACAATTCGCTCTGCACAGTGCTCTTACAGCCTAGTGGGAAAATCTCTTACAAAGGCCTGTTAAACACAGTTTCTTTGCAGGCCTGATGTGGCTGAAGTAGAACTTCTGCTCTGCGTGTGCTTCATGGCCCTAGAGCTGAAAGGCACAACGTGCAGGCTTCTTTCCAAAGGGCGAGTTGGGCCCCAAAGCATCTTGCTTCCAGCTCCTTGGGAAGCTAAGAAACAACTCGCTCTGCACAGTGCTCTTACAGCCTACCGGGAACATCTCTTACAAAGGCCTGTGAAATGCAGTTTCTTTGCAGGCCTGATCTGGCTGAACTAGAACTTCTGCTCTGGGTGTGCTACATGGCCCTAGAGCTGAAAGGCACAACGTGCAGGCTTCTTTGCAAAGGGCGAGTTGGGCCCCAAAGCATCTTGCTTCCAGCTCTTTGGGAAGCTAAGAAACAACTCGCTCTGCACAGTGCTCTTACAGCCTACCGGGAACATCTCTTACAAAGGCCTGTGAAACGCAGTTTCTTTGCAGGCCTGATCTGGCTGAACCAGAACTTCTGCTCTGGGTGTGCTACATTGGCCTAGAGCTGAAAGGCACAACGTGCAGGCTTCTTTCCCAAGGGCGAGTTGGGCTGCAAAGCATCTTGTTTCCAGCTCCTTGGGAAGGTAAGAAACAACTCGCTCTGCACAGTGCTCTTACAGCCTACTGGGAACATCTCTTACAAAGGCCTGTGAAACGCAGTTTCTTTGCAGGCCTGATCTGGCTGAAGTAGAACTTCTGCTCTGTGTGTGCTACATTGGCCTAGAGCTGAAAGGCACAACGTGCAGGCTTCTTTCCAAAGGGCGAGTTGGGCCCCAAAGCATCTTGCTTCCAGCTCTTTGGGAAGCTAAGAAACAAGGCGCTCTGCACAGTGCTCATAGAGCCTACCGGGAACATCTCTTACGATGTCCTGTGAAACGCAGTTTCTTTGCAGGCCGGATCTGGCTGAACTAGAACTTCTGCTCTGCGTGTGCTACATTGCCCTAGAGCTGAAAGGCACAACGTGCAGGCTTCTTTCCAAAGGGCGAGTTGGGCCGCAAAGCAACTTGATTCCAGCTCTTTGGGAAGCTAAGAAACAACTCGCTCTGCACAGTGCTCTTACAGCCTACCGGGAACATCTCTTACAAAGGCCTGTGAAACGCAGTTTCTTTGCAGGCCTGATCTAGCTGAAGTGGAACTTCTGCTCTGGGTGCTCTACATTGCCCTAGAGCTGAAAGGCCCAACGTGCAGGCTTCTTTCCAAAGGGCGAGTTGGGCCCCAAAGCATCTTGCTTCCAGCTCTTTGGGAAGCTAAGAAACAACTCGCTCTGCACAGTGCTCTTACAGCCTACCGGGAACATCTCTTACAAAGGCCTGTGAAACGAGTTTCTTTGCAGGCCTGATCTGGCTGAAGTAGAACTTCTGCTCTGGGTGTTCTACATTGGCCCTGAGCTGAAAGGCACAACGTGCAGGCTTCTTTCCAAAGGGCGAGTTGGGCCCCAAAGCATCTTGCTTCCAGCTCTTTGGGAAGCTAAGAAACAAGTCGCTCTGCACATTGCTCTTACAGCCTAACGGGAACATCTCTTACAAAGGCCTGTGAAACGCAGTTTCTTTGCAGGCCTGATCTGGCTGAAGTAGAACTTCTGCTCTGGGTGTGCTACATGGCCCTAGAGCTGAAAGGCACAACGTGCAGGCTTCTTTCCAAAGGGCGAGTTGGGCCCCAAAGCATCTTGCTTCCAGCTCTTTGGGCTAGCTATGAAACAACTCGCTCTGCACAGTGCTCTTACAGCCTACCGGGAACATCTCTTACAAAGGCCTGTGAAACGCAGTTTCTTTGCAGGCCTGATCTGGCTGAAGTAGAACTTCTGCTCTGCATGTGCTACATTGCCCTAGAGCTGAAAGGCACAGCGTGCAGACTTCTTTCCAAAGGGCGAGTTGGGCCCCAAAGCATCTTGCTTCCAGCTCTTTGGGAAGCTAAGAAACAACTCGCTCTGCACAGTGCTCTTACAGCCTACCGGGAACATCTCTTACAAAGGCCTGTGAAACGAGTTTCTTTGCAGGCCTGATCTCGCTGAAGTAGAACTTCTGCTCTGGGTGTTCTACATTGGCCCTGAGCTGAAAGGCACAAGCTGCAGGCTTCTTTCCAAAGGGCGAGTTGGGCCCCAAAGCATCTTGCTTCCAGCTCCTTGGGAAGCTAAGAAACAACTCGCTCTGCACAGTGCTCTTACAGCCTACTGGGAACATCTCTTACAAAGGCCTGTGAAACGCAGTTTCTTTGCAGGCCTGATCTGGCTGAAGTAGAACTTCTGATCTGGGTGTGCTACATTGCCCTAGAGCTGAAAGGCGCAACGTGCAGGCTTCTTTCCAAAGGGCGAGTTGGGCCCCAAAGCATCTTGCTTCCAGCTCTTTGGGAAGCTAAGAAACAACTCGCTCTGCACAGTGCTTTTACAGCCTACCGGGAACATCTCTTACAAAGGCCTGTGAAACGCAGTTTCTTTGCAGGCCTGATCTGGCTGAAGTGGAACTTCTGCTCTGGGTGCTCTACATTGCCCTAGAGCTGAAAGGCACAACGTGCAGGCTTCTTTCCAAAGGGCGAGTTGGGCCCCAAAGCATCTTGCTTCCAGCTCTTTGGGAAGCTAAGAAACAACTCGCTCTGCACAGTGCTCTTACAGCCTACCGGGAACATCTCTTACAAAGGCCTGTGAAACGCAGTTTCTTTGCAGGCCTGATCTGGCTGAAGTAGAACTTCTGCTTTGCGTGTGCTACATTGCCCTAGAGCTGAAAGGCACAGCGTGCAGGCTTCTTTCCAAGGGGCGAGTTGGGCCCCAAAGCATCTTGCTTCCAGCTCTTTGGGAAGCTAAGAAACAACTCCCTCTGCACAGTGCTCTTACAGCCTACCGGGAACATCTCTTACAAATGCCTGTGAAACGCAGTTTCTTTGCAGGCCTGATCTGGCTGAAGTAGAACTTCTGCTCTGGGTGTGCTACATTGGCCTAGAGCTGAAAGGCACAACGTGCAGGCTTCTTTCCAAAGGGCGAGTTGGGCCCCAAAGCATCTTGCTTCCAGCTCTTTGGGCTAGCTATGAAACAACTCGCTCTGCACAGTGCTCTTACAGCCTACCGGGAACATCTCTTACAAAGGCCTGTGAAACGAAGTTTCCTTGCAGGCCTGATCTGGCTGAAGTAGAACTTCTGCTCTGGGTGTGCTACATTGGCCTAGAGCTGAAAGGCACAACGTGCAGGCTTCTTTCCAAAGGGCGAGTTGGGCCCCAAACCATCTTGCTTCCAGCTCTTTGGTAAGCTAAGAAACAATTCGCTCTGCACAGTGCTCTTACAGCCTAGTGGGAAAATCTCTTACAAAGGCCTGTTAAACACAGTTTCTTTGCAGGCCTGATGTGGCTGAAGTAGAACTTCTGCTCTGGGTGTTCTACATTGGCCCTGAGCTGAAAGGCACAACGTGCAGGCTTCTTTCCAAAGGGCGAGTTGGGCCCCAAAGCATCTTGCTTCCAGCTCTTTGGGAAGCTAAGAAACAAGGCGCTCTGCACAGTGCTCTTACAGCCTACCGGGAACATCTCTTCCAAAGTCCTGTGAAACGCAGTTTCTTTGCAGGCCTGATCTGGCTGAAGTAGAACTTCTGCTCTGGGTGTGCTACATTGGCCTAGAGCTGAAAGGCACAACGTGCAGGCTTCTTTCCAAAGGGCGAGTTGGGCCCCAAAGCATCTTGCTTCCAGCTCTTTGGGCTAGCTATGAAACAACTCGCTCTGCACAGTGCTCTTACAGCCTACGGGGAACATCTCTTACAAAGGCCTGTGAAACGAAGTTTCCTTGCAGGCCTGATCTGGCTGAAGTAGAACTTCTGCTCTGGGTGTGCTACATTGGCCTAGAGCTGAAAGGCACAACGTGCAGGCTTCTTTCCAAAGGGCGAGTTGGGCCCCAAACCATCTTGCTTCCAGCTCTTTGGTAAGCTAAGAAACAATTCGCTCTGCACAGTGCTCTTACAGCCTAGTGGGAAAATCTCTTACAAAGGCCTGTTAAACACAGTTTCTTTGCAGGCCTGATGTGGCTGAAGTAGAACTTCTGCTCTGCGTGTGCTTCATGGCCCTAGAGCTGAAAGGCACAACGTGCAGGCTTCTTTCCAAAGGGCGAGTTGGGCCCCAAAGCATCTTGCTTCCAGCTCCTTGGGAAGCTAAGAAACAACTCGCTCTGCACAGTGCTCTTACAGCCTACCGGGAACATCTCTTACAAAGGCCTGTGAAATGCAGTTTCTTTGCAGGCCTGATCTGGCTGAACTAGAACTTCTGCTCTGGGTGTGCTACATGGCCCTAGAGCTGAAAGGCACAACGTGCAGGCTTCTTTGCAAAGGGCGAGTTGGGCCCCAAAGCATCTTGCTTCCAGCTCTTTGGGAAGCTAAGAAACAACTCGCTCTGCACAGTGCTCTTACAGCCTACCGGGAACATCTCTTACAAAGGCCTGTGAAACGCAGTTTCTTTGCAGGCCTGATCTGGCTGAACCAGAACTTCTGCTCTGGGTGTGCTACATTGGCCTAGAGCTGAAAGGCACAACGTGCAGGCTTCTTTCCCAAGGGCGAGTTGGGCTGCAAAGCATCTTGTTTCCAGCTCCTTGGGAAGGTAAGAAACAACTCGCTCTGCACAGTGCTCTTACAGCCTACTGGGAACATCTCTTACAAAGGCCTGTGAAACGCAGTTTCTTTGCAGGCCTGATCTGGCTGAAGTAGAACTTCTGCTCTGTGTGTGCTACATTGGCCTAGAGCTGAAAGGCACAACGTGCAGGCTTCTTTCCAAAGGGCGAGTTAGGCCCCAAAGCATCTTGCTTCCAGCTCTTTGGGAAGCTAAGAAACAACTCGCTCTGCACAGTGCTCTTACAGCCTACCGGGAGCATCAGTTACAAAGGCCTGTGAAATGCAGTTTCTTTGCAGGCCTAATCTGGCTGAACCAGAACTTCTGCTCTGGGTGTGCTACATTTCCCTAGAGCTGAAAGGCACAATGTGCAGGCTTCTTTCCAAAGGGCGAGTTGGGCCCCAAAGCATATTGCTTCCAACTCCTTGGGAAGCTAAGAAACAACTCGCTCTGCACAGTGCTCTTACAGCCTACCGGGAACATCTCTTACAAACGCCTGTGAAACGCAGTTTCTTTGCAGGCCTGATGTGGCTGAAGTAGAACTTCTGCTCTGTGTGTGCTACATGGTCCTAGAGCTGAAAGGCACAACGTGCAGGCTTCTTTCCAAAGGGCGAGTTGGGCCCCAAAGCGTCTTGCTTCCAGCTCTTTGGGCTAGCTATGAAACAACTCGCTCTGCACAGTGCTCTTACAGCCTACCGGGAGCATCAGTTACAAAGGCCTGTGAAATGCAGTTTCTTTGCAGGCCTGATCTGGCTGAACTAGAACTTCTGCTCTGGGTGTGCTACATGGCCCTAGAGCTGAAAGGCACAACGTGCAGGCTTCTTTCCAAAGGGCGAGTTGGGCCCCAAAGCATCTTGCTTCCAGCTCTTTGGGAAGCTAAGAAACAACTCGCTCTGCACAGTGCTCTTACAGCCTACCGGGAACATCTCTTCCAAAGGCCTGTGAAACGCAGTTTCTTTGCAGGTCTGATCTGGCTGAAGTAGAACTTCTGCTCTGGGTGTGCTACATGGCCCTAGAGCTGAAAGGAACAACGTGCAGGCTTCTTTCCTAAGGGCGAGTTGGGCCGCAAAGCATCTTGCTTCCAGCTCTTTGGGAAGCTAAGAAACAACTCGCTCTGCACAGTGCTCTTACAGCCTACCGGGAACATCTATTACAAAGGCCTGTGAAACGCAGTTTCTTTGCAGGCCTGATCTGGCTGAAGTGGAACTTCTGCTCTGGGTGTGCTACATTGCCCTAGAGCTGAAAGGCACAACGTGCAGGCTTCTTTCCAAAGGGCGATTTGGGCCCCAAAGCATCTTGCTTCCAGCTCTTTGGGAAGCTAAGAAACAACTCGCTCTGCACAGTGCTCTTACAGCCTACCGGGAACATCTCTTCCAAAGGCCTGTGAAACGCAGTTTCTTTGCAGGCCTGATCTGGCTGAAGTAGAACTTCTGCTTTGCGTGTGCTACATTGCCCTAGAGCTGAAAGGCACAGCGTGCAGGCTTCTTTCCAAGGGGCGAGTTGGGCCCCAAAGCATCTTGCTTCCAGCTCTTTGGGAAGCTAAGAAACAACTCCCTCTGCACAGTGCTCTTACAGCCTACCGGGAACATCTCTTACAAAGGCCTGTGAAACGCAGTTTCTTTGCAGGCCTGATCTGGCTGAAGTAGAACTTCTGCTCTGGGTGTGCTACATTGGCCTAGAGCTGAAAGGCACAACGTGCAGGCTTCTTTCCAAAGGGCGAGTTGGGCCCCAAAGCATCTTGCTTCCAGCTCTTTGGGCTAGCTATGAAACAACTCGCTCTGCACAGTGCTCTTACAGCCTACCGGGAACATCTCTTACAAAGGCCTGTGAAACGAAGTTTCCTTGCAGGCCTGATCTGGCTGAAGTAGAACTTCTGCTCTGGGTGTGCTACATTGGCCTAGAGCTGAAAGGCACAACGTGCAGGCTTCTTTCCAAAGGGCGAGTTGGGCCCCAAACCATCTTGCTTCCAGCTCTTTGGTAAGCTAAGAAACAATTCGCTCTGCACAGTGCTCTTACAGCCTAGTGGGAAAATCTCTTACAAAGGCCTGTTAAACACAGTTTCTTTGCAGGCCTGATGTGGCTGAAGTAGAACTTCTGCTCTGGGTGTTCTACATTGGCCCTGAGCTGAAAGGCACAACGTGCAGGCTTCTTTCCAAAGGGCGAGTTGGGCCCCAAAGCATCTTGCTTCCAGCTCTTTGGGAAGCTAAGAAACAAGGCGCTCTGCACAGTGCTCTTACAGCCTACCGGGAACATCTCTTCCAAAGTCCTGTGAAACGCAGTTTCTTTGCAGGCCTGATCTGGCTGAAGTAGAACTTCTGCTCTGGGTGTGCTACATTGGCCTAGAGCTGAAAGGCACAACGTGCAGGCTTCTTTCCAAAGGGCGAGTTGGGCCCCAAAGCATCTTGCTTCCAGCTCTTTGGGCTAGCTATGAAACAACTCGCTCTGCACAGTGCTCTTACAGCCTACGGGGAACATCTCTTACAAAGGCCTGTGAAACGAAGTTTCCTTGCAGGCCTGATCTGGCTGAAGTAGAACTTCTGCTCTGGGTGTGCTACATTGGCCTAGAGCTGAAAGGCACAACGTGCAGGCTTCTTTCCAAAGGGCGAGTTGGGCCCCAAACCATCTTGCTTCCAGCTCTTTGGTAAGCTAAGAAACAATTCGCTCTGCACAGTGCTCTTACAGCCTAGTGGGAAAATCTCTTACAAAGGCCTGTTAAACACAGTTTCTTTGCAGGCCTGATGTGGCTGAAGTAGAACTTCTGCTCTGCGTGTGCTTCATGGCCCTAGAGCTGAAAGGCACAACGTGCAGGCTTCTTTCCAAAGGGCGAGTTGGGCCCCAAAGCATCTTGCTTCCAGCTCCTTGGGAAGCTAAGAAACAACTCGCTCTGCACAGTGCTCTTACAGCCTACCGGGAACATCTCTTACAAAGGCCTGTGAAATGCAGTTTCTTTGCAGGCCTGATCTGGCTGAACTAGAACTTCTGCTCTGGGTGTGCTACATGGCCCTAGAGCTGAAAGGCACAACGTGCAGGCTTCTTTGCAAAGGGCGAGTTGGGCCCCAAAGCATCTTGCTTCCAGCTCTTTGGGAAGCTAAGAAACAACTCGCTCTGCACAGTGCTCTTACAGCCTACCGGGAACATCTCTTACAAAGGCCTGTGAAACGCAGTTTCTTTGCAGGCCTGATCTGGCTGAACCAGAACTTCTGCTCTGGGTGTGCTACATTGGCCTAGAGCTGAAAGGCACAACGTGCAGGCTTCTTTCCCAAGGGCGAGTTGGGCTGCAAAGCATCTTGTTTCCAGCTCCTTGGGAAGGTAAGAAACAACTCGCTCTGCACAGTGCTCTTACAGCCTACTGGGAACATCTCTTACAAAGGCCTGTGAAACGCAGTTTCTTTGCAGGCCTGATCTGGCTGAAGTAGAACTTCTGCTCTGTGTGTGCTACATTGGCCTAGAGCTGAAAGGCACAACGTGCAGGCTTCTTTCCAAAGGGCGAGTTAGGCCCCAAAGCATCTTGCTTCCAGCTCTTTGGGAAGCTAAGAAACAACTCGCTCTGCACAGTGCTCTTACAGCCTACCGGGAGCATCAGTTACAAAGGCCTGTGAAATGCAGTTTCTTTGCAGGCCTAATCTGGCTGAACCAGAACTTCTGCTCTGGGTGTGCTACATTTCCCTAGAGCTGAAAGGCACAATGTGCAGGCTTCTTTCCAAAGGGCGAGTTGGGCCCCAAAGCATATTGCTTCCAACTCCTTGGGAAGCTAAGAAACAACTCGCTCTGCACAGTGCTCTTACAGCCTACCGGGAACATCTCTTACAAACGCATGTGAAACGCAGTTTCTTTGCAGGCCTGATGTGGCTGAAGTAGAACTTCTGCTCTGGGTGTTCTACATTGGCCCTGAGCTGAAAGGCACAACGTGCAGGCTTCTTTCCAAAGGGCGAGTTGGGCCCCAAAGCATCTTGCTTCCAGCTCTTTGGGAAGCTAAGAAACAAGTCGCTCTGCACATTGCTCTTACAGCCTAACGGGAACATCTCTTACAAAGGCCTGTGAAACGCAGTTTCTTTGCAGGCCTGATCTGGCTGAAGTAGAACTTCTGCTCTGGGTGTGCTACATGGCCCTAGAGCTGAAAGGCACAACGTGCAGGCTTCTTTCCAAAGGGCGAGTTGGGCCCCAAAGCATCTTGCTTCCAGCTCTTTGGGCTAGCTGTGAAACAACTCGCTCTGCACAGTGCTCTTACAGCCTACCGGGAACATCTCTTACAAAGGCCTGTGAAACGCAGTTTCTTTGCAGGCCTGATCTGGCTGAAGTAGAACTTCTGCTCTGCATGTGCTACATTGCCCTAGAGCTGAAAGGCACAGCGTGCAGACTTCTTTCCAAAGGGCGAGTTGGGCCCCAAAGCATCTTGCTTCCAGCTCTTTGGGAAGCTAAGAAACAACTCGCTCTGCACAGTGCTCTTACAGCCTACCGGGAACATCTCTTACAAAGGCCTGTGAAACGAGTTTCTTTGCAGGCCTGATCTCGCTGAAGTAGAACTTCTGCTCTGGGTGTTCTACATTGGCCCTGAGCTGAAAGGCACAAGCTGCAGGCTTCTTTCCAAAGGGCGAGTTGGGCCCCAAAGCATCTTGCTTCCAGCTCCTTGGGAAGCTAAGAAACAACTCGCTCTGCACAGTGCTCTTACAGCCTACTGGGAACATCTCTTACAAAGGCCTGTGAAACGCAGTTTCTTTGCAGGCCTGATCTGGCTGAAGTAGAACTTCTGATCTGGGTGTGCTACATTGCCCTAGAGCTGAAAGGCGCAACGTGCAGGCTTCTTTCCAAAGGGCGAGTTGGGCCCCAAAGCATCTTGCTTCCAGCTCTTTGGGAAGCTAAGAAACAACTCGCTCTGCACAGTGCTTTTACAGCCTACCGGGAACATCTCTTACAAAGGCCTGTGAAACGCAGTTTCTTTGCAGGCCTGATCTGGCTGAAGTGGAACTTCTGCTCTGGGTGCTCTACATTGCCCTAGAGCTGAAAGGCACAACGTGCAGGCTTCTTTCCAAAGGGCGAGTTGGGCCCCAAAGCATCTTGCTTCCAGCTCTTTGGGAAGCTAAGAAACAACTCGCTCTGCACAGTGCTCTTACAGCCTACCGGGAACATCTCTTACAAAGGCCTGTGAAACGCAGTTTCTTTGCAGGCCTGATCTGGCTGAAGTAGAACTTCTGCTTTGCGTGTGCTACATTGCCCTAGAGCTGAAAGGCACAGCGTGCAGGCTTCTTTCCAAGGGGCGAGTTGGGCCCCAAAGCATCTTGCTTCCAGCTCTTTGGGAAGCTAAGAAACAACTCCCTCTGCACAGTGCTCTTACAGCCTACCGGGAACATCTCTTACAAAGGCCTGTGAAACGAGTTTCTTTGCAGGCCTGATCTGGCTGAAGTTGCACTTCTGCTCTGGGTGTGCTACATGGCCCTAGAGCTGAAAGGCACAATGTGCAGGCTTCTTTGCAAAAGGCGAGTTGGGCCCCAAAGCATCTTGCTTCCAGCTCTTTGGGCTAGCTATGAAACAACTCGCTCTGCACAGTGCTCTTACAGCCTACCGGAACCATCACTTACAAAGGCCTGTGAAATGCAGTTTCTTTGAAGGCCTGATCACGCTGCACTAGAACTTCTGCTCTGGGTGTGCTACATTGCCCTAGAGCTGAAGGGCACAACGTGCAGGCCTGTTTCCAAAGGGCGAGTTGGGCCCCAAAGCATATTGCTTCCAACTCCTTGGGAAGCTAAGAAACAAGTCGCTCTGCACAGTGCTCTTACAGCCTACCGGGAACATCTCTTACAAAGGCCTGTGAAACGCAGTTTCTTTGCAGGCCTGATCTGGCTGAAGTAGAACTTCTGCTCTGGGTGTGCTACATTGGCCTAGAGCTGAAAGGCACAACGTCCAGGCTTCTTTCAAAAGGGCGAGTTGGGCCCCAAACCATCTTGCTTCCAGCTCTTTGGTAAGCTAAGAAACAATTCGCTCTGCACAGTGCTCTTACAGCCTAGTGGGAAAATCTCTTACAAAGGCCTGTTAAACACAGTTTCTTTGCAGGCCTGATGTGGCTGAAGTAGAACTTCTGCTCTGCGTGTGCTACATGGCCCTAGAGCTGAAAGGCACAACGTGCAGGCTTCTTTCCAAAGGGCGAGTTGGGCCCCAAAGCATCTTGCTTCCAGCTCCTTGGGAAGCTAAGAAACAACTCGCTCTGCACAGTGCTCTTACAGCCTCCCGGGAACATCTCTTACAAAGGCCTGTGAAATGCAGTTTCTTTGCAGGCCTGATCTGGCTGAACTAGAACTTCTGCTCTGCGTGTGCTACATGGCCCTAGAGCTGAAAGGCACAACGTGCAGGCTTCTTTGCAAAGGGCGAGTTGGGCCCCAAAGCATCTTGCTTCCAGCTCTTTGGGAAGCTAAGAAACAAGGCGCTCTGCACAGTGCTCATAGAGCCTACCGGGAACATCTCTTACGATGTCCTGTGAAACGCAGTTTCTTTGCAGGCCGGATCTGGCTGAACTAGAACTTCTGCTCTGCGTGTGCTACATTGCCCTAGAGCTGAAAGGCACAACGTGCAGGCTTCTTTCCAAAGGGCGAGTTGGGCCGCAAAGCAACTTGATTCCAGCTCTTTGGGAAGCTAAGAAACAACTCGCTCTGCACAGTGCTCTTACAGCCTACCGGGAATATCTCTTACAAAGGCCTGTGAAACGCAGTTTCTTTGCAGGCCTGATCTAGCTGAAGTGGAACTTCTGCTCTGGGTGCTCTACATTGCCCTAGAGCTGAAAGGCACAACGTGCAGGCTTCTTTGCAAAGGGCGAGTTGGGCCCCAAAGCATCTTGCTTCCAGCTCTTTGGGAAGCTAAGAAACAACTCGCTCTGCACAGTGCTCTTACAGCCTACCGGGAACATCTCTTCCAAAGGCCTGTGAAACGCAGTTTCTTTGCAGGTCTGATCTGGCTGAAGTGGAACTTCTGCTCTGGGTGCTCTACATTGCCCTAGAGCTGAAAGGCACAACGTGCAGGCTTCTTTCCAAAGGGCGAGTTGGGCCCCAAAGCATCTTGCTTCCAGCTCTTTGGGAAGCTAAGAAACAACTCGCTCTGCACAGTGCTCTTACAGCCTACCGGGAACATCTCTTACAAAGGCCTGTGAAACGCAGTTTCTTTGCAGGCCTGATCTGGCTGAAGTAGAACTTCTGCTCTGGGTGTGCTACATTGCCCTAGAGCTGAAAGGCACAACGTGCAGTCTTCTTTCCAAAGGGCGAGTTGGACCCCAAAGCATCTTGCTTCCAGCTCCTTGGGAAGCTAAGAAACAACACGCTCTGCACAGTGCTCTTACGGCCTACCGGGAACATCTATTACAAAGGCCTGTGAAACGCAGTTTCTTTGCAGGCCTGATCTGGCTGAAGTGGAACTTCTGCTCTGGGTGTGCTACATTGCCCTAGAGCTGAAAGGCACAACGTGCAGGCTTCTTTCCAAAGGGCGAGTTGGGCCCCAAAGCATCTTGCTTCCAGCTCTTTGGGCTAGCTATGAAACAACTCGCTCTGCACAGTGCTCTTACAGCCTACCGGGAACATCTCTTACAAAGGCCTGTGAAACGAAGTTTCCTTGCAGGCCTGATCTGGCTGAAGTAGAACTTCTGCTCTGCGTGTGCTACATTGCCCTAGAGCTGAAAGGCACAACGTGCAGGCTTCTTTGCAAAGGGCGAGTTGGGCCGCAAAGCATCTTGCTTCCAGCTCCTTGGGAAGCTAAGAAACAACTCGCTCTGCACAGTGCTCTTACAGCCTACCGGGAACATCTCTTACAAAGGCCTGTGAAACGCAGTTTCTTTGCAGGCCTGATCTGGCTGATGTAGAACTTCTGCTGTGGGTGTGCTACGTTGGCCTAGAGCTGAAAGGCACAACCTGCAGGCTTCTTTCCAAAGGGCGAGTTGGGCCCCAAAGCATCTTGCTTCCAGCTCTTTGGGAAGCTAAGAAACAACTCGCTCTGCACAGTGCTCTTACAGCCTACCGGGAACATCTCTTACAAAGGCCTGTGAAACGAGTTTTTTTGCAGGCCTGATATGGCTGAAGTAGAACTTCTGTTCTGGGTGTTCTACATTGGCCCTGAGCTGAAAGGCACAACGTGCAGGCTTCTTTCCAAAGGGCGAGTTGGGCCCCAAAGCATCTTGCTTCCAGCTCTTTGGGAAGCTAAGAAACAAGTCGCTCTGCACAGTGCTCTTACAGCCTACTGGGAACATCTCTTACAAAGGCCTGTGAAACGCAGTTTCTTTGCAGGCCTGATCTGGCTGAAGTAGAACTTCTGCTCTGGGTGTGCTACATTGGCCTAGATCTGAAAGGCACAACGTGCAGGCTTCTTTCCAAAGGGCGAGTTGGGCCCCAAAGCATCTTGCTTCCAGCTCTTTGGGAAGCTAAGAAACAAGTCGCTCTGCACAGTGCTCTTACAGCCTACCGGGAACATCTCTTACAAAGGCCCGTGAAACGCAGTTTCTTTGCAGGCCTGATCTGGCTGATGTAGAACTTCTGCTGTGGGTGTGCTACATTGGCCTAGAGCTGAAAGGCACAACCTGCAGGCTTCTTTCCAAAGGGCGAGTTGGGCCCCAAAGCATCTTGCTTCCAGCTCTTTGGGAAGCTAAGAAACAACTCGCTATGCACAGTGCTCTTACAGCCTACCGGGAACATCTCTTACAAAGGCCTGTGAAACAAGTTTCTTTGCAGGCCTGATATGGCTGAAGTAGAACTTCTGCTCTGGGTGTTCTACATTGGCCCTGAGCTGAAAGGCACAACGTGCAGGCTTCTTTCCAAAGGGCGAGTTGGGCCCCAAAGCATCTTGCTTCCAGCTCTTTGGGAAGCTAAGAAACAAGGCGCTCTGCACAGTGCTCTTACAGCCTACCGGGAACATCTCTTACAAAGGCCTGTGAAACGCAGTTTCTTTGCAGGCCTGATCTGGCTGAAGTAGAACTTCTGCTCTGGGTGTGCTACATTGGCCTAGAGCTGAAAGGCACAACGTGCAGGCTTCTTTCCAAAGGGCGAGTTGGGCCCCAAAGCATCTTGCTTCCAGCTCTTTGGGCTAGCTATGAAACAACTCGCGCTGCACAGTGCTCTTACAGCCTACCGGGAACATCTCTTACAAAGGCCTGTGAAACGAAGTTTCCTTGCAGGCCTGATCTGGCTGAAGTAGAACTTCTGCTCTGGGTGTGCTACATTGGCCTAGAGCTGAAAGGCACAACGTGCAGGCTTCTTTCCAAAGGGCGAGTTGGGCCCCAAACCATCTTGCTTCCAGCTCTTTGGTAAGCTAAGAAACAATTCGCTCTGCACAGTGCTCTTACAGCCTAGTGGGAAAATCTCTTACAAAGGCCTGTTAAACACAGTTTCTTTGCAGGCCTGATGTGGCTGAAGTAGAACTTCTGCTCTGCGTGTGCTACATGGCCCTAGAGCTGAAAGGCACAACGTGCAGGCTTCTTTCCAAAGGGCGAGTTGGGCCCCAAAGCATCTTGCTTCCAGCTCCTTGGGAAGCTAAGAAACAACTCGCTCTGCACAGTGCTCTTACAGCCTACCGGGAACATCTCTTACAAAGGCCTGTGAAATGCAGTTTCTTTGCAGGCCTGATCTGGCTGAACTAGAACTTCTGCTCTGGGTGTGCTACATGGCCCTAGAGCTGAAAGGCACAACGTGCAGGCTTCTTTGCAAAGGGCGAGTTGGGCCCCAAAGCATCTTGCTTCCAGCTCTTTGGGAAGCTAAGAAACAACTCGCTCTGCACAGTGCTCTTACAGCCTACCGGGAACATCTCTTACAAAGGCCTGTGAAACGCAGTTTCTTTGCAGGCCTGATCTGGCTGAACCAGAACTTCTGCTCTGGGTGTGCTACATTGGCCTAGAGCTGAAAGGCACAACGTGCAGGCTTCTTTCCCAAGGGCGAGTTGGGCTGCAAAGCATCTTGTTTCCAGCTCCTTGGGAAGGTAAGAAACAACTCGCTCTGCACAGTGCTCTTACAGCCTACTGGGAACATCTCTTACAAAGGCCTGTGAAACGCAGTTTCTTTGCAGGCCTGATCTGGCTGAAGTAGAACTTCTGCTCTGTGTGTGCTACATTGGCCTAGAGCTGAAAGGCACAACGTGCAGGCTTCTTTCCAAAGGGCGAGTTGGGCCCCAAAGCATCTTGCTTCCAGCTCTTTGGGAAGCTAAGAAACAAGGCGCTCTGCACAGTGCTCATAGAGCCTACCGGGAAAATCTCTTACGATGTCCTGTGAAACGCAGTTTCTTTGCAGGCCGGATCTGGCTGAACTAGAACTTCTGCTCTGCGTGTGCTACATTGCCCTAGAGCTGAAAGGCACAACGTGCAGGCTTCTTTCCAAAGGGCGAGTTGGGCCGCAAAGCAACTTGATTCCAGCTCTTTGGGAAGCTAAGAAACAACTCGCTCTGCACAGTGCTCTTACAGCCTACCGGGAACATCTCTTACAAAGGCCTGTGAAACGCAGTTTCTTTGCAGGCCTGATCTAGCTGAAGTGGAACTTCTGCTCTGGGTGCTCTACATTGCCCTAGAGCTGAAAGGCCCAACGTGCAGGCTTCTTTGCAAAGGGCGAGTTGGGCCCCAAAGCATCTTGCTTCCAGCTCTTTGGGAAGCTAAGAAACAACTCGCTCTGCACAGTGCTCTTACAGCCTACCGGGAACATCTCTTCCAAAGGCCTGTGAAACGCAGTTTCTTTGCAGGCCTGATCTGGCTGAAGTGGAACTTCTGCTCTGGGTGCTCTACATTGCCCTAGAGCTGAAAGGCACAACGTGCAGGCTTCTTTGCAAAGGGCGAGTTGGGCCCCAAAGCATCTTGCTTCCAGCTCTTTGGGAAGCTAAGAAACAACTCGCTCTGCACAGTGCTCTTACAGCCTACCGGGAACATCTCTTACAAAGGCCTGTGAAACGCAGTTTCTTTGCAGGCCTGATCTGGCTGATGTAGAACTTCTGCTCTGGGTGTGCTACATTGCCCTAGAGCTGAAAGGAACAACGTGCAGGCTTCTTTCCAAAGGGCGAGTTGGACCCCAAAGCATCTTGCTTCCAGCTCCTTGGGAAGCTAAGAAACAACACGCTCTGCACAGTGCTCTTACGGCCTACCGGGAACATCTATTACAAAGGCCTGTGAAACGCAGTTTCTTTGCATGCCTGATCTGGCTGAAGTGGAACTTCTCCTCTGGGTGTGCTACATTGCCCTAGAGCTGAAAGGCACAACGTGCAGGCTTCTTTCCAAAGGGCGAGTTAGGCCCCAAAGCATCTTGCTTCCAGCTCTTTGGGAAGCTAAGAAACAACTCGCTCTGCACAGTGCTCTTACAGCCTACCGGGAGCATCAGTTACAAAGGCCTGTGAAATGCAGTTTCTTTGCAGGCCTAATCTGGCTGAACCAGAACTTCTGCTCTGGGTGTGCTACATTTCCCTAGAGCTGAAAGGCACAATGTGCAGGCTTCTTTCCAAAGGGCGAGTTGGGCCCCAAAGCATCTTGCTTCCAGCTCTTTGGGAAGCTAAGAAACAACTCGCTCTGCACAGTGCTCTTACAGCCTACCGGGAACATCTCTTACAAAGGCCTGTGAAACGCAGTTTCTTTGCAGGCCTGATCTGGCTGAAGTTGAACTTCTGCTCTGGGTGTGCTACATGGCCCTAGAGCTGAAAGGCACAATGTGCAGGCTTCTTTGCAAAAGGCGAGTTGGGCCCCAAAGCATCTTGCTTCCAGCTCTTTGGGCTAGCTATGAAACAACTCGCTCTGCACAGTGCTCTTACAGCCTACCGGAACCATCACTTACAAAGGCCTGTGAAATGCAGTTTCTTTGAAGGCCTGATCACGCTGCACTAGAACTTCTGCTCTGGGTGTGCTACATTGCCCTAGAGCTGAAGGGCACAACGTGCAGGCCTGTTTCCAAAGGGCGAGTTGGGCCCCAAAGCATATTGCTTCCAACTCCTTGGGAAGCTAAGAAACAACTCGCTCTGCACAGTGCTCTTACAGCCTACCGGGAACATCTCTTACAAACGCCTGTGAAACGCAGTTTCTTTGCAGGCCTGAGGTGGCTGAAGTAGAACTTCTGCTCTGTGTGTGCTACATGGCCCTAGAGCTGAAAGGCACAACGTGCAGGCTTCTTTCCAAAGGGCGAGTTGGGCCCCAAAGCGTCTTGCTTCCAGCTCTTTGGGCTAGCTATGAAACAACTCGCTCTGCACAGTGCTCTTACAGCCTACCGGGAGCATCAGTTACAAAGGCCTGTGAAATGCAGTTTCTTTGCAGGCCTGATCTGGCTGAACTAGAACTTCTGCTCTGGGTGTGCTACATGGCCCTAGAGCTGAAAGGCACAACGTGCAGGCTTCTTTCCAAAGGGCGAGTTGGGCCCCAAAGCATCTTGCTTCCAGCTCTTTGGGAAGCTAAGAAACAACTCGCTCTGCACAGTGCTCTTACAGCCTACCGGGAACATCTCTTACAAAGGCCTGTGAAACGCAGTTTCTTTGCAGGCCTGATCTAGCTGAAGTGGAACTTCTGCTCTGGGTGCTCTACATTGCCCTAGAGCTGAAAGGCACAACGTGCAGGCTTCTTTGCAAAGGGCGAGTTGGGCCCCAAAGCATCTTGCTTCCAGCTCTTTGGGAAGCTAAGAAACAACTCGCTCTGCACAGTGCTCTTACAGCCTACCGGGAACATCTCTTCCAAAGGCCTGTGAAACGCAGTTTCTTTGCAGGCCTGATCTGGCTGAAGTGGAACTTCTGCTCTGGGTGCTCTACATTGCCCTAGAGGTGAAAGGCACAACGTGCAGGCTTCTTTCCAAAGGGCGAGTTGGGCCCCAAAGCATCTTGCTTCCAGCTCTTTGGGAAGCTAAGAAACAACTCGCTCTGCACAGTGCTCTTACAGCCTACCGGGAATATCTCTTACAAAGGCCTGTGAAACGCAGTTTCTTTGCAGGCCTGATCTGGCTGATGTAGAACTTCTGCTCTGGGTGTGCTACATTGGCCTAGAGCTTAAAGGCACAACCTGCAGGCTTCTTTCCAAAGGGCGAGTTGGGCCCCAAAGCATCTTGCTTCCAGCTCTTTGGGAAGCTAAGAAACAACTCGCTATGCACAGTGCTCTTACAGCCTACCGGGAACATCTCTTACAAAGGCCTGTGAAACAAGTTTCTTTGCAGGCCTGATATGGCTGAAGTAGAACTTCTGCTCTGGGTGTGCTACATTGGCCTAGAGCTGAAAGGCACAACGTGCAGGCTTCTTTCCAAAGGGCGAGTTGGGCCCCAAAGCATCTTGCTTCCAGCTCTTTGGGCTAGCTATGAAACAACTCGCTCTGCACAGTGCTCTTACAGCCTACCGGGAACATCTCTTACAAAGGCCTGTGAAACGAAGTTTCCTTGCAGGCCTGATCTGGCTGAAGTAGAACTTCTGCTCTGGGTGTGCTACATTGGCCTAGAGCTGAAAGGCACAACGTGCAGGCTTCTTTCCAAAGGGCGAGTTGGGCCCCAAACCATCTTGCTTCCAGCTCTTTGGTAAGCTAAGAAACAATTCGCTCTGCACAGTGCTCTTACAGCCTAGTGGGAAAATCTCTTACAAAGGCCTGTTAAACACAGTTTCTTTGCAGGCCTGATGTGGCTGAAGTAGAACTTCTGCTCTGCGTGTGCTACATGGCCCTAGAGCTGAAAGGCACAACGTGCAGGCTTCTTTCCAAAGGGCGAGTTGGGCCCCAAAGCATCTTGCTTCCAGCTCCTTGGGAAGCTAAGAAACAACTCGCTCTGCACAGTGCTCTTACAGCCTACCGGGAACATCTCTTACAAAGGCCTGTGAAATGCAGTTTCTTTGCAGGCCTGATCTGGCTGAACTAGAACTTCTGCTCTGGGTGTGCTACATGGCCCTAGAGCTGAAAGGCACAACGTGCAGGCTTCTTTGCAAAGGGCGAGTTGGGCCCCAAAGCATCTTGCTTCCAGCTCTTTGGGAAGCTAAGAAACAACTCGCTCTGCACAGTGCTCTTACAGCCTACCGGGAACATCTCTTACAAAGGCCTGTGAAACGCAGTTTCTTTGCAGGCCTGATCTGGCTGAACCAGAACTTCTGCTCTGGGTGTGCTACATTGGCCTAGAGCTGAAAGGCACAACGTGCAGGCTTCTTTCCCAAGGGCGAGTTGGGCTGCAAAGCATCTTGTTTCCAGCTCCTTGGGAAGGTAAGAAACAACTCGCTCTGCACAGTGCTCTTACAGCCTACTGGGAACATCTCTTACAAAGGCCTGTGAAACGCAGTTTCTTTGCAGGCCTGATCTGGCTGAAGTAGAACTTCTGCTCTGTGTGTGCTACATTGGCCTAGAGCTGAAAGGCACAACGTGCAGGCTTCTTTCCAAAGGGCGAGTTGGGCCCCAAAGCATCTTGCTTCCAGCTCTTTGGGAAGCTAAGAAACAAGTCGCTCTGCACAGTGCTCTTACAGCCTACCGGGAACATCTCTTACAAAGGCCTGTGAAACGCAGTTTCTTTGCAGGCCTGATCTGGCTGATGTAGAACTTCTGCTGTGGGTGTGCTACATTGGCCTAGAGCTGAAAGGCACAACCTGCAGGCTTCTTTCCAAAGGGCGAGTTGGGCCCCAAAGCATCTTGCTTCCAGCTCTTTGGGAAGCTAAGAAACAACTCGCTATGCACAGTGCTCTTACAGCCTACCGGGAACATCTCTTACAAAGGCCTGTGAAACAAGTTTCTTTGCAGGCCTGATATGGCTGAAGTAGAACTTCTGCTCTGGGTGTTCTTCATTGGCCCTGAGCTGAAAGGCACAACGTGCAGGCTTCTTTCCAAAGGGCGAGTTGGGCCCCAAAGCATCTTGCTTCCAGCTCTTTGGGAAGCTAAGAAACAAGGCGCTCTGCACAGTGCTCTTACAGCCTACCGGGAACATCTCTTACAAAGGCCTGTGAAACGCAGTTTCTTTGCAGGCCTGATCTGGCTGAAGTAGAACTTCTGCTCTGGGTGTGCTACATTGGCCTAGAGCTGAAAGGCACAACGTGCAGGCTTCTTTCCAAAGGGCGAGTTGGGCCCCAAAGCATCTTGCTTCCAGCTCTTTGGGCTAGCTATGAAACAACTCGCTCTGCACAGTGCTCTTACAGCCTACCGGGAACATCTCTTACAAAGGCCTGTGAAACGAAGTTTCCTTGCAGGCCTGATCTGGCTGAAGTAGAACTTCTGCTCTGGGTGTGCTACATTGGCCTAGAGCTGAAAGGCACAACGTGCAGGCTTCTTTCCAAAGGGCGAGTTGGGCCCCAAACCATCTTGCTTCCAGCTCTTTGGTAAGCTAAGAAACAATTCGCTCTGCACAGTGCTCTTACAGCCTAGTGGGAAAATCTCTTACAAAGGCCTGTTAAACACAGTTTCTTTGCAGGCCTGATGTGGCTGAAGTAGAACTTCTGCTCTGCGTGTGCTACATGGCCCTAGAGCTGAAAGGCACAACGTGCAGGCTTCTTTCCAAAGGGCGAGTTGGGCCCCAAAGCATCTTGCTTCCAGCTCCTTGGGAAGCTAAGAAACAACTCGCTCTGCACAGTGCTCTTACAGCCTACCGGGAACATCTCTTACAAAGGCCTGTGAAATGCAGTTTCTTTGCAGGCCTGATCTGGCTGAAGTAGAACTTCTGCTCTGGGTGTGCTACATGGCCCTAGAGCTGAAAGGCACAACGTGCAGGCTTCTTTCCAAAGGGCGAGTTGGGCCCCAAAGCATCTTGCTTCCAGCTCTTTGGGAAGCTAAGAAACAACTCGCTCTGCACAGTGCTCTTACAGCCTACTGGGAACATCTCTTACAAAGGCCTGTGAAACGCAGTTTCTTTGCAGGCCTGATCTGGCTGAACCAGAACTTCTGCTCTGGGTGTGCTACATTGGCCTAGAGCTGAAAGGCACAACGTGCAGGCTTCTTTCCCAAGGGCGAGTTGGGCTGCAAAGCATCTTGTTTCCAGCTCCTTGGGAAGGTAAGAAACAACTCGCTCTGCACAGTGCTCTTACAGCCTACTGGGAACATCTCTTACAAAGGCCTGTGAAACGCAGTTTCTTTGCAGGCCTGATCTGGCTGAAGTAGAACTTCTGCTCTGTGTGTGCTACATTGGCCTAGAGCTGAAAGGCACAACGTGCAGGCTTCTTTCCAAAGGGCGAGTTGGGCCCCAAAGCATCTTGCTTCCAGCTCTTTGGGAAGCTAAGAAACAAGGCGCTCTGCACAGTGCTCATAGAGCCTACCGGGAACATCTCTTACGATGTCCTGTGAAACGCAGTTTCTTTGCAGGCCGGATCTGGCTGAACTAGAACTTCTGCTCTGCGTGTGCTACATTGCCCTAGAGCTGAAAGGCACAACGTGCAGGCTTCTTTCCAAAGGGCGAGTTGGGCCGCAAAGCAACTTGATTCCAGCTCTTTGGGAAGCTAAGAAACAACTCGCTCTGCACAGTGCTCTTACAGCCTACCGGGAACATCTCTTACAAAGGCCTGTGAAACGCAGTTTCTTTGCAGGCCTGATCTAGCTGAAGTGGAACTTCTGCTCTGGGTGCTCTACATTGCCCTAGAGCTGAAAGGCCCAACGTGCAGGCTTCTTTGCAAAGGGCGAGTTGGGCCCCAAAGCATCTTGCTTCCAGCTCTTTGGGAAGCTAAGAAACAACTCGCTCTGCACAGTGCTCTTACAGCCTACCGGGAACATCTCTTCCAAAGGCCTGTGAAACGCAGTTTCTTTGCAGGCCTGATCTGGCTGAAGTGGAACTTCTGCTCTGGGTGCTCTACATTGCCCTAGAGCTGAAAGGCACAACGTGCAGGCTTCTTTGCAAAGGGCGAGTTGGGCCCCAAAGCATCTTGCTTCCAGCTCTTTGGGAAGCTAAGAAACAACTCGCTCTGCACAGTGCTCTTACAGCCTACCGGGAACATCTCTTACAAAGGCCTGTGAAACGCAGTTTCTTTGCAGGCCTGATCTGGCTGATGTAGAACTTCTGCTCTGGGTGTGCTACATTGCCCTAGAGCTGAAAGGAACAACGTGCAGGCTTCTTTCCAAAGGGCGAGTTGGGCCCCAAAGCATCTTGCTTCCAGCTCCTTGGGAAGCTAAGAAACAACACGCTCTGCACAGTGCTCTTACGGCCTACCGGGAACATCTATTACAAAGGCCTGTGAAACGCAGTTTCTTTGCAGGCCTGATCTGGCTGAAGTGGAACTTCTGCTCTGGGTGTGCTACATTGCCCTAGAGCTGAAAGGCACAACGTGCAGGCTTCTTTCCAAAGGGCGAGTTAGGCCCCAAAGCATCTTGCTTCCAGCTCTTTGGGAAGCTAAGAAACAACTCGCTCTGCACAGTGCTCTTACAGCCTACCGGGAGCATCAGTTACAAAGGCCTGTGAAATGCAGTTTCTTTGCAGGCCTGATCTGGCTGAACTAGAACTTCTGCTCTGGGTGTGCTACATGGCCCTAGAGCTGAAAGGCACAACGTGCAGGCTTCTTTCCAAAGGGCGAGTTGGGCCCCAAAGCATCTTGCTTCCAGCTCTTTGGGAAGCTAAGAAACAACTCGCTCTGCACAGTGCTCTTACAGCCTACCGGGAACATCTCTTACAAAGGCCTGTGAAACGCAGTTTCTTTGCAGGCCTGATCTGGCTGAAGTTGAACTTCTGCTCTGGGTGTGCTACATGGCCCTAGAGCTGAAAGGCACAATGTGCAGGCTTCTTTGCAAAAGGCGAGTTGGGCCCCAAAGCATCTTGCTTCCAGCTCTTTGGGCTAGCTATGAAACAACTCGCTCTGCACAGTGCTCTTACAGCCTACCGGAACCATCACTTACAAAGGCCTGTGAAATGCAGTTTCTTTGAAGGCCTGATCACGCTGCACTAGAACTTCTGCTCTGGGTGTGCTACATTGCCCTAGAGCTGAAGGGCACAACGTGCAGGCCTGTTTCCAAAGGGCGAGTTGGGCCCCAAAGCATATTGCTTCCAACTCCTTGGGAAGCTAAGAAACAACTCGCTCTGCACAGTGCTCTTACAGCCTACCGGGAACATCTCTTACAAACGCCTGTGAAACGCAGTTTCTTTGCAGGCCTGATGTGGCTGAAGTAGAACTTCTGCTCTGTGTGTGCTACATGGCCCTAGAGCTGAAAGGCACAACGTGCAGGCTTCTTTCCAAAGGGCGAGTTGGGCCCCAAAGCATCTTGCTTCCAGCTCTTTGGGCTAGCTATGAAACAACTCGCTCTGCACAGTACTCTTACAGCCTACCGGGAGCATCAGTTACAAAGGCCTGTGAAATGCAGTTTCTTTGCAGGCCTGATCTGGCTGAACTAGAACTTCTGCTCTGGGTGTGCTACATGGCCCTAGAGCTGAAAGGCACAACGTGCAGGCTTCTTTCCAAAGGGCGAGTTGGGCCCCAAAGCATCTTGCTTCCAGCTCTTTGGGAAGCTAAGAAACAACTCGCTCTGCACAGTGCTCTTACAGCCTACCGGGAACATCTCTTACAAAGGCCTGTGAAACGCAGTTTCTTTGCAGGCCTGATCTGGCTGAAGTGGAACTTCTGCTCTGGGTGCTCTACATTGCCCTAGAGCTGAAAGGCACAACGTGCAGGCTTCTTTCAAAAGGGCGAGTTGGGCCCAAAAGCATCTTGCTTCCAGCTCTTTGGGAAGCTAAGAAACAACTCGCTCTGCACAGTGCTCTTACAGCCTACCGGGAACATCTCTTACAAAGGCCTGTGAAACGCAGTTTCTTTGCAGGCCTGATCTGGCTGATGTAGAACTTCTGCTCTGGGTGTGCTACATTGCCCTAGAGCTGAAAGGCACAACGTGCAGTCTTCTTTCCAAAGGGCGAGTTGGACCCCAAAGCATCTTGCTTCCAGCTCCTTGGGAAGCTAAGAAACAACACGCTCTGCACAGTGCTCTTACGGCCTACCGGGAACATCTATTACAAAGGCCTGTGAAACGCAGTTTCTTTGCAGGCCTGATCTGGCTGAAGTGGAACTTCTGCTCTGGGTGTGCTACATTGCCCTAGAGCTGAAAGGCACAACGTGCAGGCTTCTTTCCAAAGGGCGAGTTGGGCCCCAAAGCATCTTGCTTCCAGCTCTTTGGGCTAGCTATGAAACAACTCGCTCTGCACAGTGCTCTTACAGCCTACCGGGAACATCTCTTACAAAGGCCTGTGAAACGAAGTTTCCTTGCAGGCCTGATCTGGCTGAAGTAGAACTTCTGCTCTGGGTGTGCTACATTGGCCTAGAGCTGAAAGGCACAACGTGCAGGCTTCTTTCCAAAGGGCGAGTTGGGCCCCAAACCATCTTGCTTCCAGCTCTTTGGTAAGCTAAGAAACAATTCGCTCTGCACAGTGCTCTTACAGCCTAGTGGGAAAATCTCTTACAAAGGCCTGTTAAACACAGTTTCTTTGCAGGCCTGATCTGGCTGAACTAGAACTTCTGCTCTGCGTGTGCTACATTGCCCTAGAGCTGAAAGGCACAACGTGCAGGCTTCTTTGCAAAGGGCGAGTTGGGCCGCAAAGCATCTTGCTTCCAGCTCCTTGGGAAGCTAAGAAACAACTCGCTCTGCACAGTGCTCTTACAGCCTACCGGGAACATCTCTTACAAAGGCCTGTGAAACGCAGTTTCTTTGCAGGCCTGATCTGGCTGATGTAGAACTTCTGCTGTGGGTGTGCTACATTGGCCTAGAGCTGAAAGGCACAACCTGCAGGCTTCTTTCCAAAGGGCGAGTTGGGCCCCAAAGCATCTTGCTTCCAGCTCTTTGGGAAGCTAAGAAACAACTCGCTCTGCACAGTGCTCTTACAGCCTACCGGGAACATCTCTTACAAAGGCCTGTGAAACGAGTTTTTTTGCAGGCCTGATATGGCTGAAGTAGAACTTCTGTTCTGGGTGTTCTACATTGGCCCTGAGCTGAAAGGCACAACGTGCAGGCTTCTTTCCAAAGGGCGAGTTGGGCCCCAAAGCATCTTGCTTCCAGCTCTTTGGGAAGCTAAGAAACAAGGCGCTCTGCACAGTGCTCATAGAGCCTACCGGGAACATCTCTTACGATGTCCTGTGAAACGCAGTTTCTTTGCAGGCCGGATCTGGCTGAACTAGAACTTCTGCTCTGCGTGTGCTACATTGCCCTAGAGCTGAAAGGCACAACGTGCAGGCTTCTTTCCAAAGGGCGAGTTGGGCCGCAAAGCAACTTGATTCCAGCTCTTTGGGAAGCTAAGAAACAACTCGCTCTGCACAGTGCTCTTACAGCCTACCGGGAACATCTCTTACAAAGGCCTGTGAAACGCAGTTTCTTTGCAGGCCTGATCTAGCTGAAGTGGAACTTCTGCTCTGGGTGCTCTACATTGCCCTAGAGCTGAAAGGCCCAACGTGCAGGCTTCTTTGCAAAGGGCGAGTTGGGCCCCAAAGCATCTTGCTTCCAGCTCTTTGGGAAGCTAAGAAACAACTCGCTCTGCACAGTGCTCTTACAGCCTACCGGGAACATCTCTTCCAAAGGCCTGTGAAACGCAGTTTCTTTGCAGGCCTGATCTGGCTGAAGTGGAACTTCTGCTCTGGGTGCTCTACATTGCCCTAGAGCTGAAAGGCACAACGTGCAGGCTTCTTTGCAAAGGGCGAGTTGGGCCCCAAAGCATCTTGCTTCCAGCTCTTTGGGAAGCTAAGAAACAACTCGCTCTGCACAGTGCTCTTACAGCCTACCGGGAACATCTCTTACAAAGGCCTGTGAAACGCAGTTTCTTTGCAGGCCTGATCTGGCTGATGTAGAACTTCTGCTCTGGGTGTGCTACATTGCCCTAGAGCTGAAAGGAACAACGTGCAGGCTTCTTTCCAAAGGGCGAGTTGGACCCCAAAGCATCTTGCTTCCAGCTCCTTGGGAAGCTAAGAAACAACACGCTCTGCACAGTGCTCTTACGGCCTACCGGGAACATCTATTACAAAGGCCTGTGAAACGCAGTTTCTTTGCAGGCCTGATCTGGCTGAAGTTGAACTTCTGCTCTGGGTGTGCTACATGGCCCTAGAGCTGAAAGGCACAATGTGCAGGCTTCTTTGCAAAAGGCGAGTTGGGCCCCAAAGCATCTTGCTTCCAGCTCTTTGGGCTAGCTATGAAACAACTCGCTCTGCACAGTGCTCTTACAGCCTACCGGAACCATCACTTACAAAGGCCTGTGAAATGCAGTTTCTTTCAAGGCCTGATCACGCTGCACTAGAACTTCTGCTCTGGGTGTGCTACATTGCCCTAGAGCTGAAGGGCACAACGTGCAGGCCTGTTTCCAAAGGGCGAGTTGGGCCCCAAAGCATATTGCTTCCAACTCCTTGGGAAGCTAAGAAACAACTCGCTCTGCACAGTGCTCTTACAGCCTACCGGGAACATCTCTTACAAACGCCTGTGAAACGCAGTTTCTTTGCAGGCCTGATGTGGCTGAAGTAGAACTTCTGCTCTGTGTGTGCTACATGGCCCTAGAGCTGAAAGGCACAACGTGCAGGCTTCTTTCCAAAGGGCGAGTTGGGCTCCAAAGCATCTTGCTTCCAGCTCTTTGGGCTAGCTATGAAACAACTCGCTCTGCACAGTACTCTTACAGCCTACCGGGAGCATCAGTTACAAAGGCCTGTGAAATGCAGTTTCTTTGCAGGCCTGATCTGGCTGAACTAGAACTTCTGCTCTGGGTGTGCTACATGGCCCTAGAGCTGAAAGGCACAACGTGCAGGCTTCTTTCCAAAGGGCGAGTTGGGCCCCAAAGCATCTTGCTTCCAGCTCTTTGGGAAGCTAAGAAACAACTCGCTCTGCACAGTGCTCTTACAGCCTACCGGGAACATCTCTTACAAAGGCCTGTGAAACGCAGTTTCTTTGCAGGCCTGATCTGGCTGAAGTGGAACTTCTGCTCTGGGTGCTCTACATTGCCCTAGAGCTGAAAGGCACAACGTGCAGGCTTCTTTCAAAAGGGCGAGTTGGGCCCAAAAGCATCTTGCTTCCAGCTCTTTGGGAAGCTAAGAAACAACACGCTCTGCACAGTGCTCTTACAGCCTACCGGGAACATCTCTTCCAAAGGCCTGTGAAACGCAGTTTCTTTGCAGGCCTGATCTGGCTGATGTAGAAGTTCTGCTCTGGGTGTGCTACATTGCCCTAGAGCTGAAAGGCACAACGTGCAGGCTTCTTTCCAAAGGGCGAGTTGGGCCCCAAAGAATCTTGCTTCCAGCTCTTTGGGAAGCTAAGAAACAACTCGCTCTGCACAGTGCTCTTACAGCCTACCGGGAACATCTCTTACAAAGGCCTGTGAAACGCAGTTTCTTTGCAGGCCTGATCTGGCTGAAGTAGAACTTCTGCTGTGGGTGTTCTACATTGGCCTAGAGCTGAAAGGCACAACGTGCAGGCTTCTTTCCAAAGGGCGAGTTGGGCCCCAAAGCATCTTGCTTCCAGCTCTTTGGGAAGCTAAGAAACAACTCACTATGCACAGTGCTCTTACAGCCTACCGGGAACATCTCTTACAAAGGCCTGTGAAACGCAGTTTCTTTGCAGGCCTGATCTGGCTGAAGTAGAACTTCTGCTCTGGGTGTGCTACATGGCCCTAGAGCTGAAAGGCACAATGTGCAGGCTTCTTTGCAAAAGGCGAGTTGGGCCCCAAAGCATCTTGCTTCCAGCTCTTTGGGCTAGCTATGAAACAACTCGCTCTGCACAGTGCTCTTACAGCCTACCGGGAACATCTCTTACAAAGGCCTGTGAAACGAAGTTTCCTTGCAGGCCTGATCTGGCTGAAGTAGAACTTCTGCTCTGGGTGTGCTACATTGGCCTAGAGCTGAAAGGCACAACGTGCAGGCTTCTTTCCAAAGGGCGAGTTGGGCCCCAAACCATCTTGCTTCCAGCTCTTTGGTAAGCTAAGAAACAATTCGCTCTGCACAGTGCTCTTACAGCCTAGTGGGAAAATCTCTTACAAAGGCCTGTTAAACACAGTTTCTTTGCAGGCCTGATGTGGCTGAAGTAGAACTTCTGCTCTGCGTGTGCTACATGGCCCTAGAGCTGAAAGGCACAACGTGCAGGCTTCTTTCCAAAGGGCGAGTTGGGCCCCAAAGCATCTTGCTTCCAGCTCCTTGGGAAGCTAAGAAACAACTCGCTCTGCACAGTGCTCTTACAGCCTACCGGGAACATCTCTTACAAAGGCCTGTGAAATGCAGTTTCTTTGCAGGCCTGATCTGGCTGAACTAGAACTTCTGCTCTGGGTGTGCTACATGGCCCTAGAGCTGAAAGGCACAACGTGCAGGCTTCTTTGCAAAGGGCGAGTTGGGCCCCAAAGCATCTTGCTTCCAGCTCTTTGGGAAGCTAAGAAACAACTCGCTCTGCACAGTGCTCTTACAGCCTACCGGGAACATCTCTTACAAAGGCCTGTGAAACGCAGTTTCTTTGCAGGCCTGATCTGGCTGAACCAGAACTTCTGCTCTGGGTGTGCTACATTGGCCTAGAGCTGAAAGGCACAACGTGCAGGCTTCTTTCCCAAGGGCGAGTTGGGCTGCAAAGCATCTTGTTTCCAGCTCCTTGGGAAGGTAAGAAACAACTCGCTCTGCACAGTGCTCTTACAGCCTACTGGGAACATCTCTTACAAAGGCCTGTGAAACGCAGTTTCTTTGCAGGCCTGATCTGGCTGAAGTAGAACTTCTGCTCTGTGTGTGCTACATTGGCCTAGAGCTGAAAGGCACAACGTGCAGGCTTCTTTCCAAAGGGCGAGTTGGGACCCAAAGCATCTTGCTTCCAGCTCTTTGGGAAGCTAAGAAACAAGGCGCTCTGCACAGTGCTCATAGAGCCTACCGGGAACATCTCTTACGATGTCCTGTGAAACGCAGTTTCTTTGCAGGCCGGATCTGGCTGAACTAGAACTTCTGCTCTGCGTGTGCTACATTGCCCTAGAGCTGAAAGGCACAACGTGCAGGCTTCTTTCCAAAGGGCGAGTTGGGCCGCAAAGCAACTTGATTCCAGCTCTTTGGGAAGCTAAGAAACAACTCGCTCTGCACAGTGCTCTTACAGCCTACCGGGAACATCTCTTACAAAGGCCTGTGAAACGCAGTTTCTTTGCAGGCCTGATCTAGCTGAAGTGGAACTTCTGCTCTGGGTGCTCTACATTGCCCTAGAGCTGAAAGGCACAACGTGCAGGCTTCTTTGCAAAGGGCGAGTTGGGCCCCAAATATTCTTGCTTCCAGCTCTTTGGGAAGCTAAGAAACAACTCGCTCTGCACAGTGCTCTTACAGCCTACCGGGAACATCTCTTCCAAAGGCCTGTGAAACGCAGTTTCTTTGCAGGCCTGATCTGGCTGAAGTGGAACTTCTGCTCTGGGTGCTCTACATTGCCCTAGAGCTGAAAGGCACAACGTGCAGGCTTCTTTCCAAAGGGCGAGTTGGGCCCCAAAGCATCTTGCTTCCAGCTCTTTGGGAAGCTAAGAAACAACTCGCTCTGCACAGTGCTCTTACAGCCTACCGGGAACATCTCTTACAAAGGCCTGTGAAACGCAGTTTCTTTGCAGGCCTGATCTGGCTGAAGTTGAACTTCTGCTCTGGGTGTGCTACATGGCCCTAGAGCTGAAAGGCACAATGTGCAGGCTTCTTTGCAAAAGGCGAGTTGGGCCCCAAAGCATCTTGCTTCCAGCTCTTTGGGCTAGCTATGAAACAACTCGCTCTGCACAGTGCTCTTACAGCCTACCGGAACCATCACTTACAAAGGCCTGTGAAATGCAGTTTCTTTGAAGGCCTGATCACGCTGCACTAGAACTTCTGCTCTGGGTGTGCTACATTGCCCTAGAGCTGAAGGGCACAACGTGCAGGCCTGTTTCCAAAGGGCGAGTTGGGCCCCAAAGCATATTGCTTCCAACTCCTTGGGAAGCTAAGAAACAACTCGTTCTGCACAGTGCTCTTACAGCCTACCTGGAACATCTCTTACAAACGCCTGTGAAACGCAGTTTCTTTGCAGGCCTGATCTGGCTGAAGTGGAACTTCTGCTCTGGGTGCTCTACATTGCCCTAGAGCTGAAAGGCACAACGTGCAGGCTTCTTTCAAAAGGGCGAGTTGGGCCCAAAAGCATCTTGCTTCCAGCTCTTTGGGAAGCTAAGAAACAACACGCTCTGCACAGTGCTCTTACAGCCTACCGGGAACATCTCTTCCAAAGGCCTGTGAAACGCAGTTTCTTTGCAGGCCTGATCTGGCTGATGTAGAAGTTCTGCTCTGGGTGTGCTACATTGCCCTAGAGCTGAAAGGCACAACGTGCAGGCTTCTTTCCAAAGGGCGAGTTGGGCCCCAAAGAATCTTGCTTCCAGCTCTTTGGGAAGCTAAGAAACAACTCGCTCTGCACAGTGCTCTTACAGCCTACCGGGAACATCTCTTACAAAGGCCTGTGAAACGCAGTTTCTTTGCAGGCCTGATCTGGCTGAAGTAGAACTTCTGCTGTGGGTGTTCTACATTGGCCTAGAGCTGAAAGGCACAACGTGCAGGCTTCTTTCCAAAGGGCGAGTTGGGCCCCAAAGCATCTTGCTTCCAGCTCTTTGGGAAGCTAAGAAACAACTCACTATGCACAGTGCTCTTACAGCCTACCGGGAACATCTCTTCCAAAGGCCTGTGAAACGCAGTTTCTTTGCAGGCCTGATCTGGCTGAAGTAGAACTTCTGCTCTGGGTGTGCTACATGGCCCTAGAGCTGAAAGGCACAATGTGCAGGCTTCTTTGCAAAAGGCGAGTTGGGCCCCAAAGCATCTTGCTTCCAGCTCTTTGGGCTAGCTATGAAACAACTCGCTCTGCACAGTGCTCTTACAGCCTACCGGGAACATCTCTTACAAAGGCCTGTGAAACGAAGTTTCCTTGCAGGCCTGATCTGGCTGAAGTAGAACTTCTGCTCTGGGTGTGCTACATTGGCCTAGAGCTGAAAGGCACAACGTGCAGGCTTCTTTCCAAAGGGCGAGTTGGGCCCCAAACCATCTTGCTTCCAGCTCTTTGGTAAGCTAAGAAACAATTCGCTCTGCACAGTGCTCTTACAGCCTAGTGGGAAAATCTCTTACAAAGGCCTGTTAAACACAGTTTCTTTGCAGGCCTGATGTGGCTGAAGTAGAACTTCTGCTCTGCGTGTGCTACATGGCCCTAGAGCTGAAAGGCACAACGTGCAGGCTTCTTTCCAAAGGGCGAGTTGGGCCCCAAAGCATCTTGCTTCCAGCTCCTTGGGAAGCTAAGAAACAACTCGCTCTGCACAGTGCTCTTACAGCCTACCGGGAACATCTCTTACAAAGGCCTGTGAAATGCAGTTTCTTTGCAGGCCTGATCTGGCTGAACTAGAACTTCTGCTCTGGGTGTGCTACATGGCCCTAGAGCTGAAAGGCACAACGTGCAGGCTTCTTTGCAAAGGGCGAGTTGGGCCCCAAAGCATCTTGCTTCCAGCTCTTTGGGAAGCTAAGAAACAACTCGCTCTGCACAGTGCTCTTACAGCCTACCGGGAACATCTCTTACAAAGGCCTGTGAAACGCAGTTTCTTTGCAGGCCTGATCTGGCTGAACCAGAACTTCTGCTCTGGGTGTGCTACATTGGCCTAGAGCTGAAAGGCACAACGTGCAGGCTTCTTTCCCAAGGGCGAGTTGGGCTGCAAAGCATCTTGTTTCCAGCTCCTTGGGAAGGTAAGAAACAACTCGCTCTGCACAGTGCTCTTACAGCCTACTGGGAACATCTCTTACAAAGGCCTGTGAAACGCAGTTTCTTTGCAGGCCTGATCTGGCTGAAGTAGAACTTCTGCTCTGTGTGTGCTACATTGGCCTAGAGCTGAAAGGCACAACGTGCAGGCTTCTTTCCAAAGGGCGAGTTGGGCCCCAAAGCATCTTGCTTCCAGCTCTTTGGGAAGCTAAGAAACAAGGCGCTCTGCACAGTGCTCATAGAGCCTACCGGGAACATCTCTTACGATGTCCTGTGAAACGCAGTTTCTTTGCAGGCCGGATCTGGCTGAACTAGAACTTCTGCTCTGCGTGTGCTACATTGCCCTAGAGCTGAAAGGCACAACGTGCAGGCTTCTTTCCAAAGGGCGAGTTGGGCCGCAAAGCAACTTGATTCCAGCTCTTTGGGAAGCTAAGAAACAACTCGCTCTGCACAGTGCTCTTACAGCCTACCGGGAACATCTCTTACAAAGGCCTGTGAAACGCAGTTTCTTTGCAGGCCTGATCTAGCTGAAGTGGAACTTCTGCTCTGGGTGCTCTACATTGCCCTAGAGCTGAAAGGCACAACGTGCAGGCTTCTTTGCAAAGGGCGAGTTGGGCCCCAAAGCATCTTGCTTCCAGCTCTTTGGGAAGCTAAGAAACAACTCGCTCTGCACAGTGCTCTTACAGCCTACCGGGAACATCTCTTCCAAAGGCCTGTGAAACGCAGTTTCTTTGCAGGCCTGATCTGGCTGAAGTGGAACTTCTGCTCTGGGTGCTCTACATTGCCCTAGAGCTGAAAGGCACAACGTGCAGGCTTCTTTCCAAAGGGCGAGTTGGGCCCCAAAGCATCTTGCTTCCAGCTCTTTGGGAAGCTAAGAAACAACTCGCTCTGCACAGTGCTCTTACAGCCTACCGGGAACATCTCTTACAAAGGCCTGTGAAACTCAGTTTCTTTGCAGGCCTGATCTGGCTGAAGTTGAACTTCTGCTCTGGGTGTGCTACATGGCCCTAGAGCTGAAAGGCACAATGTGCAGGCTTCTTTGCAAAAGGCGAGTTGGGCCCCAAAGCATCTTGCTTCCAGCTCTTTGGGCTAGCTATGAAACAACTCGCTCTGCACAGTGCTCTTACAGCCTACCGGAACCATCACTTACAAAGGCCTGTGAAATGCAGTTTCTTTGAAGGCCTGATCACGCTGCACTAGAACTTCTGCTCTGGGTGTGCTACATTGCCCTAGAGCTGAAGGGCACAACGTGCAGGCCTGTTTCCAAAGGGCGAGTTGGGCCCCAAAGCATATTGCTTCCAACTCCTTGGGAAGCTAAGAAACAACTCGTTCTGCACAGTGCTCTTACAGCCTACCGGGAACATCTCTTACAAACGCCTGTGAAACGCAGTTTCTTTGCAGGCCTGATGTGGCTGAAGTAGAACTTCTGCTCTGTGTGTGCTACATGGCCCTAGAGCTGAAAGGCACAACGTGCAGGCTTCTTTCCAAAGGGCGAGTTGGGCCCCAAAGCATCTTGCTTCCAGCTCTTTGGGCTAGCTATGAAACAACTCGCTCTGCACAGTGCTCTTACAGCCTACCGGGAGCATCAGTTACAAAGGCCTGTGAAATGCAGTTTCTTTGCAGGCCTGATCTGGCTGAACTAGAACTTCTGCTCTGGGTGTGCTACATGGCCCTAGAGCTGAAAGGCACAACGTGCAGGCTTCTTTCAAAAGGGCGAGTTGGGCCCAAAAGCATCTTGCTTCCAGCTCTTTGGGAAGCTAAGAAACAACTCGCTCTGCACAGTGCTCTTACAGCCTACCGGGAACATCTCTTCCAAAGGCCTGTGAAACGCAGTTTCTTTGCAGGCCTGATCTGGCTGATGTAGAAGTTCTGCTCTGGGTGTGCTACATTGCCCTAGAGCTGAAAGGCACAACGTGCAGGCTTCTTTCCAAAGGGCGAGTTGGGCCCCAAAGAATCTTGCTTCCAGCTCTTTGGGAAGCTAAGAAACAACTCGCTCTGCACAGTGCTCTTACAGCCTACCGGGAACATCTCTTACAAAGGCCTGTGAAACGCAGTTTCTTTGCAGGCCTGATCTGGCTGAAGTAGAACTTCTGCTGTGGGTGTTCTACATTGGCCTAGAGCTGAAAGGCACAACGTGCAGGCTTCTTTCCAAAGGGCGAGTTGGGCCCCAAAGCATCTTGCTTCCAGCTCTTTGGGAAGCTAAGAAACAACTCACTATGCACAGTGCTCTTACAGCCTACCGGGAACATCTCTTACAAAGGCCTGTGAAACGCAGTTTCTTTGCAGGCCTGATCTGGCTGAAGTAGAACTTCTGCTCTGGGTGTGCTACATGGCCCTAGAGCTGAAAGGCACAATGTGCAGGCTTCTTTGCAAAGGGCGAGTTGGGCCCCAAAGCATCTTGCTTTCAGCTCTTTGGGCTAGCAATGAAACAACTCGCTCTGCACAGTGCTCTTACAGCCTACCGGAACCATCACTTACAAAGGCCTGTGAAATGCAGTTTCTTTTCAGGCCTGATCACGCTGCACTAGAACTTCTGCTCTGGGTGTGCTACATTGCCCTAGAGCTGAAGGGCACAACGTGCAGGCCTGTTTCCAAAGGGCGAGTTGGGCCCCAAAGCATATTGCTTCCAACTCCTTGGGAAGCTAAGAAACAACTCGCTCTGCACAGTGCTCTTACAGCCTACCGGGAACATCTCTTACAAAGGCCTGTGAAACGCAGTTTCTTTGCAGGCCTGATCTGGCTGATGTAGAACTTCTGCTCTGGGTGTGCTACATTGGCCTAGAGCTGAAAGGCACAACCTGCAGGCTTCTTTCCAAAGGGCGAGTTGGGCCGCAAAGCATCTTGCTTCCAGCTCCTTGGGAAGCTAAGAAACAACTCGCTCTGCACAGTGCTCTTACAGCCTACCGGGAACATCTCTTACAAAGGCCTGTGAAACGCAGTTTCTTTGCAGGCCTGATGTGGCTGAAGTAGAACTTCTGCTGTGGGTGTGCTACCTTGGCCTAGAGCTGAAAGGCACAACCTGCAGGCTTCTGTCCAAAGGGCGAGTTGGGCCCCAAAGCATCTTGCTTCCAGCTCTTTGGGAAGCTAAGAAACAACTCGCTCTGCACAGTGCTCTTACAGCCTACCGGGAACATCTCTTACAAAGGCCTGTGAAACGCAGTTTCTTTGCAGGCCTGATCTGGCTGATGTAGAACTTCTGCTGTGGGTGTGCTACATTGGCCTAGAGCTTAAAGGCACAACCTGCAGGCTTCTTTCCAAAGGGCGAGTTGGGCCCCAAAGCATCTTGCTTCCAGCTCTTTGGGAAGCTAAGAAACAACTCGCTATGCACAGTGCTCTTACAGCCTACCGGGAACATCTCTTACAAAGGCCTGTGAAACAAGTTTCTTTGCAGGCCTGATATGGCTGAAGTAGAACTTCTGCTCTGGGTGTTCTACATTGGCCCTGAGCTGAAAGGCACAACGTGCAGGCTTCTTTCCAAAGGGCGAGTTGGGCCCCAAAGCATCTTGCTTCCAGCTCTTTGGGAAGCTAAGAAACAAGGCGCTCTGCACAGTGCTCTTACAGCCTACCGGGAACATCTCTTACAAAGGCCTGTGAAACGCAGTTTCTTTGCAGGCCTGATCTGGCTGAAGTAGAACTTCTGCTCTGGGTGTGCTACATTGGCCTAGAGCTGAAAGGCACAACGTGCAGGCTTCTTTCCAAAGGGCGAGTTGGGCCCCAAAGCATCTTGCTTCCAGCTCTTTGGGCTAGCTATGAAACAACTCGCTCTGCACAGTGCTCTTACAGCCTACCGGGAACATCTCTTACAAAGGCCTGTGAAACGAAGTTTCCTTGCAGGCCTGATCTGGCTGAAGTAGAACTTCTGCTCTGGGTGTGCTACATTGGCCTAGAGCTGAAAGGCACAACGTGCAGGCTTCTTTCCAAAGGGCGAGTTGGGCCCCAAACCATCTTGCTTCCAGCTCTTTGGTAAGCTAAGAAACAATTCGCTCTGCACAGTGCTCTTACAGCCTAGTGGGAAAATCTCTTACAAAGGCCTGTTAAACACAGTTTCTTTGCAGGCCTGATGTGGCTGAAGTAGAACTTCTGCTCTGCGTGTGCTACATGGCCCTAGAGCTGAAAGGCACAACGTGCAGGCTTCTTTCCAAAGGGCGAGTTGGGCCCCAAAGCATCTTGCTTCCAGCTCCTTGGGAAGCTAAGAAACAACTCGCTCTGCACAGTGCTCTTACAGCCTACCGGGAACATCTCTTACAAAGGCCTGTGAAATGCAGTTTCTTTGCAGGCCTGATCTGGCTGAACTAGAACTTCTGCTCTGGGTGTGCTACATGGCCCTAGAGCTGAAAGGCACAACGTGCAGGCTTCTTTGCAAAGGGCGAGTTGGGCCCCAAAGCATCTTGCTTCCAGCTCTTTGGGAAGCTAAGAAACAACTCGCTCTGCACAGTGCTCTTACAGCCTACCGGGAACATCTCTTACAAAGGCCTGTGAAACGCAGTTTCTTTGCAGGCCTGATCTGGCTGAACCAGAACTTCTGCTCTGGGTGTGCTACATTGGCCTAGAGCTGAAAGGCACAACGTGCAGGCTTCTTTCCCAAGGGCGAGTTGGGCTGCAAAGCATCTTGTTTCCAGCTCCTTGGGAAGGTAAGAAACAACTCGCTCTGCACAGTGCTCTTACAGCCTACCGGGAACATCTCTTACAAAGGCCTGTGAAACGCAGTTTCTTTGCAGGCCTGATCTGGCTGAAGTAGAACTTCTGCTCTGTGTGTGCTACATTGGCCTAGAGCTGAAAGGCACAACGTGCAGGCTTCTTTCCAAAGGGCGAGTTGGGCCCCAAAGCATCTTGCTTCCAGCTCTTTGGGAAGCTAAGAAACAAGTCGCTCTGCACAGTGCTCTTACAGCCTACCGGGAACATCTCTTACAAAGGCCTGTGAAACGCAGTTTCTTTGCAGGCCTGATCTGGCTGATGTAGAACTTCTGCTGTGGGTGTGCTACATTGGCCTAGAGCTGAAAGGCACAACCTGCAGGCTTCTTTCCAAAGGGCGAGTTGGGCCCCAAAGCATCTTGCTTCCAGCTCTTTGGGAAGCTAAGAAACAACTCGCTATGCACAGTGCTCTTACAGCCTACCGGGAACATCTCTTACAAAGGCCTGTGAAACAAGTTTCTTTGCAGGCCTGATATGGCTGAAGTAGAACTTCTGCTCTGGGTGTTCTACATTGGCCCTGAGCTGAAAGGCACAACGTGCAGGCTTCTTTCCAAAGGGCGAGTTGGGCCCCAAAGCATCTTGCTTCCAGCTCTTTGGGAAGCTAAGAAACAAGGCGCTCTGCACAGTGCTCTTACAGCCTACCGGGAACATCTCTTACAAAGGACTGTGAAACGCAGTTTCTTTGCAGGCCTGATCTGGCTGAAGTAGAACTTCTGCTCTGGGTGTGCTACATTGGCCTAGAGCTGAAAGGCACAACGTGCAGGCTTCTTTCCAATGGGCGAGTTGGGCCCCAAAGCATCTTGCTTCCAGCTCTTTGGGCTAGCTATGAAACAACTCGCTCTGCACAGTGCTCTTACAGCCTACCGGGAACATCTCTTACAAAGGCCTGTGAAACGCAGTTTCTTTGCAGGCCTGATCTGGCTGAACCAGAACTTCTGCTCTGGGTGTGCTACATTGGCCTAGAGCTGAAAGGCACAACGTGCAGGCTTCTTTCCCAAGGGCGAGTTGGGCTGCAAAGCATCTTGTTTCCAGCTCCTTGGGAAGGTAAGAAACAACTCGCTCTGCACAGTGCTCTTACAGCCTACTGGGAACATCTCTTACAAAGGCCTGTGAAACGCAGTTTCTTTGCAGGCCTGATCTGGCTGAAGTAGAACTTCTGCTCTGTGTGTGCTACATTGGCCTAGAGCTGAAAGGCACAACGTGCAGGCTTCTTTCCAAAGGGCGAGTTGGGCCCCAAAGCATCTTGCTTCCAGCTCTTTGGGAAGCTAAGAAACAAGGCGCTCTGCACAGTGCTCATAGAGCCTACCGGGAACATCTCTTACGATGTCCTGTGAAACGCAGTTTCTTTGCAGGCCGGATCTGGCTGAACTAGAACTTCTGCTCTGCGTGTGCTACATTGCCCTAGAGCTGAAAGGCACAACGTGCAGGCTTCTTTCCAAAGGGCGAGTTGGGCCGCAAAGCAACTTGATTCCAGCTCTTTGGGAAGCTAAGAAACAACTCGCTCTGCACAGTGCTCTTACAGCCTACCGGGAACATCTCTTACAAAGTCCTGTGAAACGCAGTTTCTTTGCAGGCCTGATCTAGCTGAAGTGGAACTTCTGCTCTGGGTGCTCTACATTGCCCTAGAGCTGAAAGGCGCAACGTGCAGGCTTCTTTGCAAAGGGCGAGTTGGGCCCCAAAGCATCTTGCTTCCAGCTCTTTGGGAAGCTAAGAAACAACTCGCTCTGCACAGTGCTCTTACAGCCTACCGGGAACATCTCTTCCAAAGGCCTGTGAAACGCAGTTTCTTTGCAGGCCTGATCTGGCTGAAGTGGAACTTCTGCTCTGGGTGCTCTACATTGCCCTAGAGCTGAAAGGCACAACGTGCAGGCTTCTTTGCAAAGGGCGAGTTGGGCCCCAAAGCATCTTGCTTCCAGCTCTTTGGGAAGCTAAGAAACAACTCGCTCTGCACAGTGCTCTTACAGCCTACCGGGAACATCTCTTACAAAGGCCTGTGAAACGCAGTTTCTTTGCAGGCCTGATCTGGCTGATGTAGAACTTCTGCTCTGGGTGTGCTACATTGCCCTAGAGCTGAAAGGAACAACGTGCAGGCTTCTTTCCAAAGGGCGAGTTGGACCCCAAAGCATCTTGCTTCCAGCTCCTTGGGAAGCTAAGAAACAACACGCTCTGCACAGTGCTCTTACGGCCTACCGGGAACATCTATTACAAAGGCCTGTGAAACGCAGTTTCTTTGCAGGCCTGATCTGGCTGAAGTGGAACTTCTGCTCTGGGTGTGCTACATTGCCCTAGAGCTGAAAGGCACAACGTGCAGGCTTCTTTCCAAAGGGCGAGTTAGGCCCCAAAGCATCTTGCTTCCAGCTCTTTGGGAAGCTAAGAAACAACTCGCTCTGCACAGTGCTCTTACAGCCTACCGGGAGCATCAGTTACAAAGGCCTGTGAAATGCAGTTTCTTTGCAGGCCTAATCTGGCTGAACCAGAACTTCTGCTCTGGGTGTGCTACATTTCCCTAGAGCTGAAAGGCACAATGTGCAGGCTTCTTTCCAAAGGGCGAGTTGGGCCCCAAAGCATCTTGCTTCCAGCTCTTTGGGAAGCTAAGAAACAACTCGCTCTGCACAGTGCTCTTACAGCCTACCGGGAACATCTCTTACAAAGGCCTGTGAAACGCAGTTTCTTTGCAGGCCTGATCTGGCTGAAGTTGAACTTCTGCTCTGGGTGTGCTACATGGCCCTAGAGCTGAAAGGCACAATGTGCAGGCTTCTTTGCAAAAGGCGAGTTGGGCCCCAAAGCATCTTGCTTCCAGCTCTTTGGGCTAGCTATGAAACAACTCGCTCTGCACAGTGCTCTTACAGCCTACCGGAACCATCACTTACAAAGGCCTGTGAAATGCAGTTTCTTTGAAGGCCTGATCACGCTGCACTAGAACTTCTGCTCTGGGTGTGCTACATTGCCCTAGAGCTGAAGGGCACAACGTGCAGGCCTGTTTCCAAAGGGCGAGTTGGGCCCCAAAGCATATTGCTTCCAACTCCTTGGGAAGCTAAGAAACAACTCGCTCTGCACAGTGCTCTTACAGCCTACCGGGAACATCTCTTACAAACGCCTGTGAAACGCAGTTTCTTTGCAGGCCTGAGGTGGCTGAAGTAGAACTTCTGCTCTGTGTGTGCTACATGGCCCTAGAGCTGAAAGGCACAACGTGCAGGCTTCTTTCCAAAGGGCGAGTTGGGCCCCAAAGCGTCTTGCTTCCAGCTCTTTGGGCTAGCTATGAAACAACTCGCTCTGCACAGTGCTCTTACAGCCTACCGGGAGCATCAGTTACAAAGGCCTGTGAAATGCAGTTTCTTTGCAGGCCTGATCTGGCTGAACTAGAACTTCTGCTCTGGGTGTGCTACATGGCCCTAGAGCTGAAAGGCACAACGTGCAGGCTTCTTTCCAAAGGGCGAGTTGGGCCCCAAAGCATCTTGCTTCCAGCTCTTTGGGCTAGCTATGAAACAACTCGCTCTGCACAGTGCTCTTACAGCCTACCGGGAACATCTCTTACAAAGGCCTGTGAAACGAAGTTTCCTTGCAGGCCTGATCTGGCTGAAGTAGAACTTCTGCTCTGGGTGTGCTACATTGGCCTAGAGCTGAAAGGCACAACGTGCAGGCTTCTTTCCAAAGGGCGAGTTGGGCCCCAAACCATCTTGCTTCCAGCTCTTTGGTAAGCTAAGAAACAATTCGCTCTGCACAGTGCTCTTACAGCCTAGTGGGAAAATCTCTTACAAAGGACTGTTAAACACAGTTTCTTTGCAGGCCTGATGTGGCTGAAGTAGAACTTCTGCTCTGCGTGTGCTACATGGCCCTAGAGCTGAAAGGCACAACGTGCAGGCTTCTTTCCAAAGGGCGAGTTGGGCCCCAAAGCATCTTGCTTCCAGCTCCTTGGGAAGCTAAGAAACAACTCGCTCTGCACAGTGCTCTTACAGCCTACCGGGAACATCTCTTACAAAGGCCTGTGAAATGCAGTTTCTTTGCAGGCCTGATCTGGCTGAACTAGAACTTCTGCTCTGGGTGTGCTACATGGCCCTAGAGCTGAAAGGCACAACGTGCAGGCTTCTTTGCAAAGGGCGAGTTGGGCCCCAAAGCGTCTTGCTTCCAGCTCTTTGGGCTAGCTATGAAACAACTCGCTCTGCACAGTGCTCTTACAGCCTACCGGGAGCATCAGTTACAAAGGCCTGTGAAATGCAGTTTCTTTGCAGGCCTGATCTGGCTGAACTAGAACTTCTGCTCTGGGTGTGCTACATGGCCCTAGAGCTGAAAGGCACAACGTGCAGGCTTCTTTCCAAAGGGCGAGTTGGGCCCCAAAGCATCTTGCTTCCAGCTCTTTGGGAAGCTAAGAAACAACTCGCTCTGCACAGTGCTCTTACAGCCTACCGGGAACATCTCTTACAAAGGCCTGTGAAACGCAGTTTCTTTGCAGGCCTGATCTAGCTGAAGTGGAACTTCTGCTCTGGGTGCTCTACATTGCCCTAGAGCTGAAAGGCACAACGTGCAGGCTTCTTTGCAAAGGGCGAGTTGGGCCCCAAAGCATCTTGCTTCCAGCTCTTTGGGAAGCTAAGAAACAACTCGCTCTGCACAGTGCTCTTACAGCCTACCGGGAACATCTCTTCCAAAGGCCTGTGAAACGCAGTTTCTTTGCAGGCCTGATCTGGCTGAAGTAGAACTTCTGCTCTGGGTGTGCTACATTGGCCTAGAGCTGAAAGGCACAACGTGCAGGCTTCTTTCCAAAGGGCGAGTTGGGCCCCAAAGCATCTTGCTTCCAGCTCTTTGGGCTAGCTATGAAACAACTCGCTCTGCACAGTGCTCTTACAGCCTACCGGGAACATCTCTTACAAAGGCCTGTGAAACGAAGTTTCCTTGCAGGCCTGATCTGGCTGAAGTAGAACTTCTGCTGTGGGTGTGCTACATTGGCCTAGAGCTGAAAGGCACAACGTGCAGGCTTCTTTCCAAAGGGCGAGTTGGGCCCCAAACCATCTTGCTTCCAGCTCTTTGGGAAGCTGAGAAACAACTCGCTCTGCACAGTGCTCTTACAGCCTAGTGGGAAAATCTCTTACAAAGGCCTGTTAAACACAGTTTCTTTGCAGGCCTGATGTGGCTGAAGTAGAACTTCTGCTCTGCGTGTGCTACATGGCCCTAGAGCTGAAAGGCACAACGTGCAGGCTTCTTTCCAAAGGGCGAGTTGGGCCCCAAAGCATCTTGCTTCCAGCTCCTTGGGAAGCTAAGAAACAACTCGCTCTGCACAGTGCTCTTACAGCCTACCGGGAACATCTCTTACAAAGGCCTGTGAAACGCAGTTTCTTTGCAGGCCTGATCTGGCTGAACCAGAACTTCTGCTCTGGGTGTGCTACATTGGCCTAGAGCTGAAAGGCACAACGTGCAGGCTTCTTTCCCAAGGGCGAGTTGGGCTGCAAAGCATCTTGTTTCCAGCTCCTTGGGAAGGTAAGAAACAACTCGCTCTGCACAGTGCTCTTACAGCCTACTGGGAACATCTCTTACAAAGGCCTGTGAAACGCAGTTTCTTTGCAGGCCTGATCTGGCTGAAGTAGAACTTCTGCTCTGTGTGTGCTACATTGGCCTAGAGCTGAAAGGCACAACGTGCAGGCTTCTTTCCAAAGGGCGAGTTGGGCCCCAAAGCATCTTGCTTCCAGCTCTTTGGGAAGCTAAGAAACAAGGCGCTCTGCACAGTGCTCATAGAGCCTACCGGGAACATCTCTTACGATGTCCTGTGAAACGCAGTTTCTTTGCAGGCCGGATCTGACTGAACTAGAACTTCTGCTCTGCGTGTGCTACATTGCCCTAGAGCTGAAAGGCACAACGTGCAGGCTTCTTTCCAAAGGGCGAGTTGGGCCGCAAAGCAACTTGATTCCAGCTCTTTGGGAAGCTAAGAAACAACTCGCTCTGCACAGTGCTCTTACAGCCTACCGGGAACATCTCTTACAAAGGCCTGTGAAACGCAGTTTCTTTGCAGGCCTGATCTAGCTGAAGTGGAACTTCTGCTCTGGGTGCTCTACATTGCCCTAGAGCTGAAAGGCCCAACGTGCAGGCTTCTTTGCAAAGGGCGAGTTGGGCCCCAAAGCATCTTGCTTCCAGCTCTTTGGGAAGCTAAGAAACAACTCGCTCTGCACAGTGCTCTTACAGCCTACCGGGAACATCTCTTCCAAAGGCCTGTGAAACGCAGTTTCTTTGCAGGCCTGATCTGGCTGAAGTGGAACTTCTGCTCTGGGTGCTCTACATTGCCCTAGAGCTGAAAGGCACAACGTGCAGGCTTCTTTGAAAAGGGCGAGTTGGGCCCCAAAGCATCTTGCTTCCAGCTCTTTGGGAAGCTAAGAAACAACTCGCTCTGCACAGTGCTCTTACAGCCTACCGGGAACATCTCTTACAAAGGCCTGTGAAACGCAGTTTCTTTGCAGGCCTGATCTGGCTGAAGTTGAACTTCTGCTCTGGGTGTGCTACATGGCCCTAGAGCTGAAAGGCACAATGTGCAGGCTTCTTTGCAAAAGGCGAGTTGGGCCCCAAAGCATCTTGCTTCCAGCTCTTTGGGCTAGCTATGAAACAACTCGCTCTGCACAGTGCTCTTACAGCCTACCGGAACCATCACTTACAAAGGCCTGTGAAATGCAGTTTCTTTGAAGGCCTGATCACGCTGCACTAGAACTTCTGCTCTGGGTGTGCTACATTGCCCTAGAGCTGAAGGGCACAACGTGCAGGCCTGTTTCCAAAGGGCGAGTTGGGCCCCAAAGCATATTGCTTCCAACTCCTTGGGAAGCTAAGAAACAACTCGCTCTGCACAGTGCTCTTACAGCCTACCGGGAACATCTCTTACAAACGCCTGTGAAACGCAGTTTCTTTGCAGGCCTGAGGTGGCTGAAGTAGAACTTCTGCTCTGTGTGTGCTACATGGCCCTAGAGCTGAAAGGCACAACGTGCAGGCTTCTTTCCAAAGGGCGAGTTGGGCCCCAAAGCGTCTTGCTTCCAGCTCTTTGGGCTAGCTATGAAACAACTCGCTCTGCACAGTGCTCTTACAGCCTACCGGGAGCATCAGTTACAAAGGCCTGTGAAATGCAGTTTCTTTGCAGGCCTGATCTGGCTGAACTAGAACTTCTGCTCTGGGTGTGCTACATGGCCCTAGAGCTGAAAGGCACAACGTGCAGGCTTCTTTCCAAAGGGCGAGTTGGGCCCCAAAGCATCTTGCTTCCAGCTCTTTGGGAAGCTAAGAAACAACTCGCTCTGCACAGTGCTCTTACAGCCTACCGGGAACATCTCTTACAAAGGCCTGTGAAACGCAGTTTCTTTGCAGGCCTGATCTAGCTGAAGTGGAACTTCTGCTCTGGGTGCTCTACATTGCCCTAGAGCTGAAAGGCACAACGTGCAGGCTTCTTTGCAAAGGGCGAGTTGGGCCCCAAAGCATCTTGCTTCCAGCTCTTTGGGAAGCTAAGAAACAACTCGCTCTGCACAGTGCTCTTACAGCCTACCGGGAACATCTCTTCCAAAGGCCTGTGAAACGCAGTTTCTTTGCAGGCCTGATCTGGCTGAAGTGGAACTTCTGCTCTGGGTGCTCTACATTGCCCTAGAGGTGAAAGGCACAACGTGCAGGCTTCTTTCCAAAGGGCGAGTTGGGCCCCAAAGCATCTTGCTTCCAGCTCTTTGGGAAGCTAAGAAACAACTCGCTCTGCACAGTGCTCTTACAGCCTACCGGGAATATCTCTTACAAAGGCCTGTGAAACGCAGTTTCTTTGCAGGCCTGATCTGGCTGATGTAGAACTTCTGCTCTGGGTGTGCTACATTGCCCTAGAGCTGAAAGGCACAACGTGCAGTCTTCTTTCCAAAGGGCGAGTTGGACCCCAAAGCATCTTGCTTCCAGCTCCTTGGGAAGCTAAGAAACAACACGCTCTGCACAGTGCTCTTACGGCCTACCGGGAACATCTATTACAAAGGCCTGTGAAACGCAGTTTCTTTGCAGGCCTGATCTGGCTGAAGTGGAACTTCTGCTCTGGGTGTGCTACATTGCCCTAGAGCTGAAAGGCACAACGTGCAGGCTTCTTTCCAAAGGGCGAGTTAGGCCCCAAAGCATCTTGCTTCCAGCTCTTTGGGAAGCTAAGAAACAACTCGCTCTGCACAGTGCTCTTACAGCCTACCGGGAGCATCAGTTACAAAGGCCTGTGAAATGCAGTTTCTTTGCAGGCCTAATCTGGCTGAACCAGAACTTCTGCTCTGGGTGTGCTACATTTCCCTAGAGCTGAAAGGCACAATGTGCAGGCTTCTTTCCAAAGGGCGAGTTGGGCCCCAAAGCATCTTGCTTCCAGCTCTTTGGGAAGCTAAGAAACAACTCGCTCTGCACAGTGCTCTTACAGCCTACCGGGAACATCTCTTACAAAGGCCTGTGAAACGCAGTTTCTTTGCAGGCCTGATCTGGCTGAAGTTGAACTTCTGCTCTGGGTGTGCTACATGGCCCTAGAGCTGAAAGGCACAATGTGCAGGCTTCTTTGCAAAAGGCGAGTTGGGCCCCAAAGCATCTTGCTTCCAGCTCTTTGGGCTAGCTATGAAACAACTCGCTCTGCACAGTGCTCTTACAGCCTACCGGAACCATCACTTACAAAGGCCTGTGAAATGCAGTTTCTTTGAAGGCCTGATCACGCTGCACTAGAACTTCTGCTCTGGGTGTGCTACATTGCCCTAGAGCTGAAGGGCACAACGTGCAGGCCTGTTTCCAAAGGGCGAGTTGGGCCCCAAAGCATATTGCTTCCAACTCCTTGGGAAGCTAAGAAACAACTCGCTCTGCACAGTGCTCTTACAGCCTACCGGGAACATCTCTTACAAACGCCTGTGAAACGCAGTTTCTTTGCAGGCCTGATGTGGCTGAAGTAGAACTTCTGCTCTGTGTGTGCTACATGGCCCTAGAGCTGAAAGGCACAACGTGCAGGCTTCTTTCCAAAGGGCGAGTTGGGCCCCAAAGCATCTTGCTTCCAGCTCTTTGGGCTAGCTATGAAACAACTCGCTCTGCACAGTACTCTTACAGCCTACCGGGAGCATCAGTTACAAAGGCCTGTGAAATGCAGTTTCTTTGCAGGCCTGATCTGGCTGAACTAGAAATTCTGCTCTGGGTGTGCTACATGGCCCTAGAGCTGAAAGGCACAACGTGCAGGCTTCTTTCCAAAGGGCGAGTTGGGCCCCAAAGCATCTTGCTTCCAGCTCTTTGGGAAGCTAAGAAACAACTCGCTCTGCACAGTGCTCTTACAGCCTACCGGGAACATCTCTTACAAAGGCCTGTGAAACGCAGTTTCTTTGCAGGCCTGATCTGGCTGAAGTGGAACTTCTGCTCTGGGTGCTCTACATTGCCCTAGAGCTGAAAGGCACAACGTGCAGGCTTCTTTCAAAAGGGCGAGTTGGGACCAAAAGCATCTTGCTTCCAGCTCTTTGGGAAGCTAAGAAACAAGGCACTCTGCACAGTGCTCATAGAGCCTACCGGGAACATCTCTTACGATGTCCTGTGAAACGCAGTTTCTTTGCAGGCCGGATCTGGCTGAACTAGAACTTCTGCTCTGCGTGTGCTACATTGCCCTAGAGCTGAAAGGCCCAACGTGCAGGCTTCTTTCCAAAGGGCGAGTTGGGCCGCAAAGCAACTTGATTCCAGCTCTTTGGGAAGCTAAGAAACAACTCGCTCTGCACAGTGCTCTTACAGCCTACCGGGAACATCTCTTACAAAGGCCTGTGAAACGCAGTTTCTTTGCAGGCCTGATCTAGCTGAAGTGGAACTTCTGCTCTGGGTGCTCTACATTGCCCTAGAGCTGAAAGGCACAACGTGCAGGCTTCTTTGCAAAGGGCGAGTTGGGCCCCAAAGCATCTTGCTTCCAGCTCTTTGGGAAGCTAAGAAACAACTCGCTCTGCACAGTGCTCTTACAGCCTACCGGGAACATCTCTTCCAAAGGCCTGTGAAACGCAGTTTCTTTGCAGGCCTGATCTGGCTGATGTAGAACTTCTGCTCTGGGTGTGCTACATTGCCCTAGAGCTGAAAGGCACAACGTGCAGTCTTCTTTCCAAAGGGCGAGTTGGACCCCAAAGCATCTTGCTTCCAGCTCCTTGGGAAGCTAAGAAACAACACGCTCTGCACAGTGCTCTTACGGCCTACCGGGAACATCTATTACAAAGGCCTGTGAAACGCAGTTTCTTTGCAGGCCTGATCTGGCTGAAGTGGAACTTCTGCTCTGGGTGTGCTACATTGCCCTAGAGCTGAAAGGCACAACGTGCAGGCTTCTTTCCAAAGGGCGAGTTAGGCCCCAAAGCATCTTGCTTCCAGCTCTTTGGGAAGCTAAGAAACAACTCGCTCTGCACAGTGCTCTTACAGCCTACCGGGAGCATCAGTTACAAAGGCCTGTGAAATGCAGTTTCTTTGCAGGCCTAATCTGGCTGAACCAGAACTTCTGCTCTGGGAGTGCTACATTTCCCTAGAGCTGAAAGGCTCAATGTGCAGGCTTCTTTCCAAAGGGCGAGTTGGGCCCCAAAGCATCTTGCTTCCAGCTCTTTGGGAAGCTAAGAAACAACTCGCTCTGCACAGTGCTCTTACAGCCTACCGGGAACATCTCTTACAAAGGCCTGTGAAACGCAGTTTCTTTGCAGGCCTGATCTGGCTGAAGTTGAACTTCTGCTCTGGGTGTGCTACATGGCCCTAGAGCTGAAAGGCACAATGTGCAGGCTTCTTTGCAAAATGCGAGTTGGGCCCCAAAGCATCTTGCTTCCAGCTCTTTGGGCTAGCTATGAAACAACTCGCTCTGCACAGTGCTCTTACAGCCTACCGGAACCATCACTTACAAAGGCCTGTGAAATGCAGTTTCTTTGAAGGCCTGATCACGCTGCACTAGAACTTCTGCTCTGGGTGTGCTACATTGCCCTAGAGCTGAAGGGCACAACGTGCAGGCCTGTTTCCAAAGGGCGAGTTGGGCCCCAAAGCATATTGCTTCCAACTCCTTGGGAAGCTAAGAAACAACTCGCTCTGCACAGTGCTCTTACAGCCTACCGGGAACATCTCTTACAAACGCCTGTGAAACGCAGTTTCTTTGCAGGCCTGATGTGGCTGAAGTAGAACTTCTGCTCTGTGTGTGCTACATGGCCCTAGAGCTGAAAGGCACAACGTGCAAGCTTCTTTCCAAAGGGCGAGTTGGGCCCCAAAGCATCTTGCTTCCAGCTCTTTGGTCTAGCTATGAAACAACTCGCTCTGCACAGTACTCTTACAGCCTACCGGGAACATCTCTTCCAAAGGCCTGTGAAATGCAGTTTCTTTGCAGGCCTGATCTGGCTGAACTAGAACTTCTGCTCTGGGTGTGCTACATGGCCCTAGAGCTGAAAGGCACAACGTGCAGGCTTCTTTCCAAAGGGCGAGTTGGGCCCCAAAGCATCTTGCTTCCAGCTCTTTGGGAAGCTAAGAAACAACTCGCTCTGCACAGTGCTCTTACAGCCTACCGGGAACATCTCTTACAAAGGCCTGTGAAACGCAGTTTCTTTGCAGGCCTGATCTGGCTGAAGTGGAACTTCTGCTCTGGGTGCTCTACATTGCCCTAGAGCTGAAAGGCACAACGTGCAGGCTTCTTTCAAAAGGGCGAGTTGGGCCCAAAAGCATCTTGCTTCCAGCTCTTTGGGAAGATAAGAAACAACACGCTCTGCACAGTGCTCTTACAGCCTACCGGGAACATCTCTTCCAAAGGCCTGTGAAACGCAGTTTCTTTGCAGGCCTGATCTGGCTGATGTAGAAGTTCTGCTCTGGGTGTGCTACATTGCCCTAGAGCTGAAAGGCACAACGTGCAGGCTTCTTTCCAAAGGGCGAGTTGGGCCCCAAAGAATCTTGCTTCCAGCTCTTTGGGAAGCTAAGAAACAACTCGCTCTGCACAGTGCTCTTACAGCCTACCGGGAACATCTCTTACAAAGGCCTGTGAAACGCAGTTTCTTTGCAGGCCTGATCTGGCTGAAGTAGAACTTCTGCTGTGGGTGTTCTACATTGGCCTAGAGCTGAAAGGCACAACGTGCAGGCTTCTTTCCAAAGGGCGAGTTGGGCCCCAAAGCATCTTGCTTCCAGCTCTTTGGGAAGCTAAGAAACAACTCACTATGCACAGTGCTCTTACAGCCTACCGGGAACATCTCTTACAAAGGCCTGTGAAACGCAGTTTCTTTGCAGGCCTGATCTGGCTGAAGTAGAACTTCTGCTCTGGGTGTGCTACATGGCCCTAGAGCTGAAAGGCACAATGTGCAGGCTTCTTTGCAAAAGGCGAGTTGGGCCCCAAAGCATCTTGCTTCCAGCTCTTTGGGCTAGCTATGAAACAACTCGCTCTGCACAGTGCTCTTACAGCCTACCGGGAACATCTCTTACAAAGGCCTGTGAAACGAAGTTTCCTTGCAGGCCTGATCTGGCTGAAGTAGAACTTCTGCTCTGGGTGTGCTACATTGGCCTAGAGCTGAAAGGCACAACGTGCAGGCTTCTTTCCAAAGGGCGAGTTGGGCCCCAAACCATCTTGCTTCCAGCTCTTTGGTAAGCTAAGAAACAATTCGCTCTGCACAGTGCTCTTACAGCCTAGTGGGAAAATCTCTTACAAAGGCCTGTTAAACACAGTTTCTTTGCAGGCCTGATGTGGCTGAAGTAGAACTTCTGCTCTGCGTGTGCTACATGGCCCTAGAGCTGAAAGGCACAACGTGCAGGCTTCTTTCCAAAGGGCGAGTTGGGCCCCAAAGCATCTTGCTTCCAGCTCCTTGGGAAGCTAAGAAACAACTCGCTCTGCACAGTGCTCTTACAGCCTACCGGGAACATCTCTTACAAAGGCCTGTGAAATGCAGTTTCTTTGCAGGCCTGATCTGGCTGAACTAGAACTTCTGCTCTGGGTGTGCTACATGGCCCTAGAGCTGAAAGGCACAACGTGCAGGCTTCTTTGCAAAGGGCGAGTTGGGCCCCAAAGCATCTTGCTTCCAGCTCTTTGGGAAGCTAAGAAACAACTCGCTCTGCACAGTGCTCTTACAGCCTACCGGGAACATCTCTTACAAAGGCCTGTGAAACGCAGTTTCTTTGCAGGCCTGATCTGGCTGAACCAGAACTTCTGCTCTGGGTGTGCTACATTGGCCTAGAGCTGAAAGGCACAACGTGCAGGCTTCTTTCCCAAGGGCGAGTTGGGCTGCAAAGCATCTTGTTTCCAGCTCCTTGGGAAGGTAAGAAACAACTCGCTCTGCACAGTGCTCTTACAGCCTACTGGGAACATCTCTTACAAAGGCCTGTGAAACGCAGTTTCTTTGCAGGCCTGATCTGGCTGAAGTAGAACTTCTGCTCTGTGTGTGCTACATTGGCCTAGAGCTGAAAGGCACAACGTGCAGGCTTCTTTCCAAAGGGCGAGTTGGGACCCAAAGCATCTTGCTTCCAGCTCTTTGGGAAGCTAAGAAACAAGGCGCTCTGCACAGTGCTCATAGAGCCTACCGGGAACATCTCTTACGATGTCCTGTGAAACGCAGTTTCTTTGCAGGCCGGATCTGGCTGAACTAGAACTTCTGCTCTGCGTGTGCTACATTGCCCTAGAGCTGAAAGGCACAACGTGCAGGCTTCTTTCCAAAGGGCGAGTTGGGCCGCAAAGCAACTTGATTCCAGCTCTTTGGGAAGCTAAGAAACAACTCGCTCTGCACAGTGCTCTTACAGCCTACCGGGAACATCTCTTACAAAGGCCTGTGAAACGCAGTTTCTTTGCAGGCCTGATCTAGCTGAAGTGGAACTTCTGCTCTGGGTGCTCTACATTGCCCTAGAGCTGAAAGGCACAACTTGCAGGCTTCTTTGCAAAGGGCGAGTTGGGCCCCAAAGCATCTTGCTTCCAGCTCTTTGGGAAGCTAAGAAACAACTCGCTCTGCACAGTGCTCTTACAGCCTACCGGGAACATCTCTTCCAAAGGCCTGTGAAACGCAGTTTCTTTGCAGGCCTGATCTGGCTGAAGTGGAACTTCTGCTCTGGGTGCTCTACATTGCCCTAGAGCTGAAAGGCACAACGTGCAGGCTTCTTTCCAAAGGGCGAGTTGGGCCCCAAAGCATCTTGCTTCCAGCTCTTTGGGAAGCTAAGAAACAACTCGCTCTGCACAGTGCTCTTACAGCCTACCGGGAACATCTCTTACAAAGGCCTGTGAAACGCAGTTTCTTTGCAGGCCTGATCTGGCTGAAGTTGAACTTCTGCTCTGGGTGTGCTACATGGCCCTAGAGCTGAAAGGCACAATGTGCAGGCTTCTTTGCAAAAGGCGAGTTGGGCCCCAAAGCATCTTGCTTCCAGCTCTTTGGGCTAGCTATGAAACAACTCGCTCTGCACAGTGCTCTTACAGCCTACCGGAACCATCACTTACAAAGGCCTGTGAAATGCAGTTTCTTTGAAGGCCTGATCACGCTGCACTAGAACTTCTGCTCTGGGTGTGCTACATTGCCCTAGAGCTGAAGGGCACAACGTGCAGGCCTGTTTCCAAAGGGCGAGTTGGGCCCCAAAGCATATTGCTTCCAACTCCTTGGGAAGCTAAGAAACAACTCGCTCTGCACAGTGCTCTTACAGCCTACCGGGAACATCTCTTACAAACGCCTGTGAAACGCAGTTTCTTTGCAGGCCTGATGTGGCTGAAGTAGAACTTCTGCTCTGTGTGTGCTACATGGCCCTAGAGCTGAAAGGCACAACGTGCAGGCTTCTTTCCAAAGGGCGAGTTGGGCCCCAAAGCATCTTGCTTCCAGCTCTTTGGGCTAGCTATGAAACAACTCGCTCTGCACAGTGCTCTTACAGCCTACCGGGAGCATCAGTTACAAAGGCCTGTGAAATGCAGTTTCTTTGCAGGCCTGATCTGGCTGAACTAGAACTTCTGCTCTGGGTGTGCTACATGGCCCTAGAGCTGAAAGGCACAACGTGCAGGCTTCTTTCCAAAGGGCGAGTTGGGCCCAAAAGCATCTTGCTTCCAGCTCTTTGGGAAGCTAAGAAACAACTCGCTCTGCACAGTGCTCTTACAGCCTACCGGGAACATCTCTTCCAAAGGCCTGTGAAACGCAGTTTCTTTGCAGGCCTGATCTGGCTGATGTAGAAGTTCTGCTCTGGGTGTGCTACATTGCCCTAGAGCTGAAAGGCACAACGTGCAGGCTTCTTTCCAAAGGGCGAGTTGGGCCCCAAAGAATCTTGCTTCCAGCTCTTTGGGAAGCTAAGAAACAACTCGCTCTGCACAGTGCTCTTACAGCCTACCGGGAACATCTCTTACAAAGGCCTGTGAAACGCAGTTTCTTTGCAGGCCTGATCTGGCTGAAGTAGAACTTCTGCTGTGGGTGTTCTACATTGGCCTAGAGCTGAAAGGCACAACGTGCAGGCTTCTTTCCAAAGGGCGAGTTGGGCCCCAAAGCATCTTGCTTCCAGCTCTTTGGGAAGCTAAGAAACAACTCACTATGCACAGTGCTCTTACAGCCTACCGGGAACATCTCTTACAAAGGCCTGTGAAACGCAGTTTCTTTGCAGGCCTGATCTGGCTGAAGTAGAACTTCTGCTCTGGGTGTGCTACATGGCCCTAGAGCTGAAAGGCACAATGTGCAGGCTTCTTTGCAAAAGGCGAGTTGGGCCCCAAAGCATCTTGCTTTCAGCTCTTTGGGCTAGCAATGAAACAACTCGCTCTGCACAGTGCTCTTACAGCCTACCGGAACCATCACTTACAAAGGCCTGTGAAATGCAGTTTCTTTTCAGGCCTGATCACGCTGCACTAGAACTTCTGCTCTGGGTGTGCTACATTGCCCTAGAGCTGAAGGGCACAACGTGCAGGCCTGTTTCCAAAGGGCGAGTTGGGCCCCAAAGCATATTGCTTCCAACTCCTTGGGAAGCTAAGAAACAACTCGCTCTGCACAGTGCTCTTACAGCCTACCGGGAACATCTCTTACAAAGGCCTGTGAAACGCCGTTTCTTTGCAGGCCTGATCTGGCTGATGTAGAACTTCTGCTCTGGGTGTGCTACATTGGCCTAGAGCTGAAAGGCACAACCTGCAGGCTTCTTTCCAAAGGGCGAGTTGGGCCGCAAAGCATCTTGCTTCCAGCTCCTTGGGAAGCTAAGAAACAACTCGCTCTGCACAGTGCTCTTACAGCCTACCGGGAACATCTCTTACAAAGGCCTGTGAAACGCAGTTTCTTTGCAGGCCTGATGTGGCTGAAGTAGAACTTCTGCTGTGGGTGTGCTACCTTGGCCTAGAGCTGAAAGGCACAACCTGCAGGCTTCTTTCCAAAGGGCGAGTTGGGCCCCAAAGCATCTTGCTTCCAGCTCTTTGGGAAGCTAAGAAACAACTCGCTCTGCACAGTGCTCTTACAGCCTACCGGGAACATCTCTTACAAAGGCCTGTGAAACGCAGTTTCTTTGCAGGCCTGATCTCGCTGAAGTAGAACTTCTGCTCTGGGTGTGCTACATTGGCCTAGAGCTGAAAGGCACAACCTGCAGGCTTCTTTCCAAAGGGCGAGTTGTGCCCCAAAGCATCTTGCTTCCAGCTCTTTGGGAAGCTAAGAAACAACTCGCTCTGCACAGTGCTCTTACAGACTACAGGGAACATCTCATACAAAGGCCTGTCAAACGCAGTTTCTTTGCCGGCCTGATCTGGCTGAGGTAGAACTTCTGCTCTGGGTGTGCTACATGGCCCTAGAGCTGAAAGGCACAACGTGCAGGCTTCTTTCCAAAGGGCGAGTTAGGCCCCAAACCATCTTGCTTCCAGCTCTTTGGTAAGCTAAGAAACAATTCGCTCTGCACAGTGCTCTTACAGCCTAGTGGGAACATCTCTTACAAAGGCCTGTGAAACACAGTTTCTTTGCAGGCCTGATCTGGCTGAACTAGAACTTCTGCTCTGCGTGTGCTACATTGCCCTAGAGCTGAAAGGCACAACGTGCAGGCTTCTTTGCAAAGGGCGAGTTGGGCCGCAAAGCATCTTGCTTCCAGCTCCTTGGGAAGCTAAGAAACAACTCGCTCTGCACAGTGCTCTTACAGCCTACCGGGAACATCTCTTACAAAGGCCTGTGAAACGCAGTTTCTTTGCAGGCCTGATGTGGCTGAAGTAGAACTTCTGCTCTGGGTGTGCTACTTTGGCCTAGAGCTGAAAGGCACAACCTGCAGGCTTCTTTCCAAAGGGCGAGTTGGGCCCCAAAGCATCTTGCTTCCAGCTCTTTGGGAAGCTAAGAAACAACTCGCTCTGCACAGTGCTCTTACAGCCTACCGGGAACATCTCTTACAAAGGCCTGTGAAACGCAGTTTCCTTGCACGCCTGATCTGGCTGAAGTAGAACTTCTGCTCTGGGTGTGCTACATGGCCCTAGAGCTGAAAGGCACAATGTGCAGGCTTCTTTCCAAAGGGCGAGTTGGGCCCCAAAGCATCTTGCTTCCAGCTCTTTGGGCTAGCTATGCAACAACTCGCTCTGCACAGTGCTCTTACAGCCTACCGGGAACATCTCTTACAAACGCCTGTGAAACGCAGTTTCTTTGCAGGCCTGATGTGGCTGAAGTAGAACTTCTGCTCTGTGTGTGCTACATGGCCCTAGAGCTGAAAGGCACAACGTGCAGGCTTCTTTCCAAAGGGCGAGTTGGGCCCCAAAGCATCTTGCTTCCAGCTCTTTGGGCTAGCTATGAAACAACTCGCTCTGCACAGTGCTCTTACAGCCTACCGGGAGCATCAGTTACAAAGGCCTGTGAAATGCAGTTTCTTTGCAGGCCTGATCTGGCTGAACTAGAACTTCTGCTCTGGGTGTGCTACATGGCCCTAGAGCTGAAAGGCACAACGTGCAGGCTTCTTTCCAAAGGGCGAGTTGGGCCCCAAAGCATCTTGCTTCCAGCTCTTTGGGAAGCTAAGAAACAACTCGCTCTGCACAGTGCTCTTACAGCCTACCGGGAACATCTCTTACAAAGGCCTGTGAAACGCAGTTTCTTTGCAGGCCTGATCTGGCTGAAGTGGAACTTCTGCTCTGGGTGCTCTACATTGCCCTAGAGCTGAAAGGCACAACGTGCAGGCTTCTTTCAAAAGGGCGAGTTGGGCCCAAAAGCATCTTGCTTCCAGCTCTTTGGGAAGATAAGAAACAACACGCTCTGCACAGTGCTCTTACAGCCTACCGGGAACATCTCTTCCAAAGGCCTGTGAAACGCAGTTTCTTTGCAGGCCTGATCTGGCTGATGTAGAACTTCTGCTCTGGGTGTGCTACATTGGCCTAGAGCTGAAAGGCACAACGTTCAGGGTTCTTTCCATTGGGCGAGTTGGGCCCCAAAGCATCTTGCTTCCAGCTCTTTGGGAAGCTAAGAAACAACTCGCTCTGCACAGTGCTCTTACAGCCTACCGGGAACATCTCTTACAATGGCCTGTGAAACGCAGTTTCTTTGCAGGCCTGATCTGGCTGAAGTAGAACTTCTGCTGTGGGTGTGCTACATTGGCCTAGAGCTGAAAGGCACAACGTGCAGGCTTCTTTCCAAAGGGCGAGTTGGGCCCCAAAGCATCTTGCTTCCAGCTCTTTGGGAAGCTAAGAAACAAGTCGCTCTGCACAGTGCTCTTACAGCCTACCGGGAACATCTCTTACAAAGGCCTGTGAAACGCAGTTTCTTTGCAGGCCTGATCTGGCTGAAGTAGAACTTCTGCTCTGGGTGTGCTACATTGGCCTAGATCTGAAAGGCACAACGTGCAGGCTTCTTTCCAAAGGGCGAGTTGGGCCCCAAAGCATCTTGCTTCCAGCTCTTTGGGCTAGCTATGAAACAACTCGCTCTGCACAGTGCTCTTACAGCCTACCGGAACCATCACTTACAAAGGCTTGTGAAATGCAGTTTCTTTGCAGGCCTGATCACGCTGCACTAGAACTTCTGCGCTGGGTGTGCTACATTGCCCTAGAGCTGAAGGGCACAACGTGCAGGCCTGTTTCCAAAGGGCGAGTTGGGCACCAAAGCATCTTGCTTCCAGCTCTTTGGGAAGCTAAGAAACAAGTCGCTCTGCACAGTGCTCTTACAGCCTACTGGGAACATCTCTTACAAAGGCCTGTGAAACGCAGTTTCTTTGCAGGCCTGATCTGGCTGAAGTAGAACTTCTGCTCTGGGTGTGCTACATTGGCCTAGAGCTGAAAGGCACAACGTGCAGGCTTCTTTCCAAAGGGCGAGTTGGGCCCCAAAGCATGTTGCTTCCAGCTCTTTGGGAAGCTAAGAAACAACTCGCTCTGCACATTGCTCTTACTGCCTACCGGGAATATCTCTTACAAAGGCCTGTGAAACGCAGTTTCTTTGCAGGCCTGATGTGGCTGAAGTAGAACTTCTGCTCAGGGTGTGCTACATTGCCCTAGAGCTGAAAGGAACAACGTGCAGGCTTCTTTGCAAAGGGCGAGTTGGGCCCCAAAGCATCTTGCTTCCAGCTCTTTGGGAAGCTAAGAAACAACTCGCTCTGCACAGTGCTCTTACAGCCTACCGGGAACATCTCTTACAAAGGCCTGTGAAACGCAGTTTCTTTGCAGGCCTGATCGGGGTGAAGTAGAACTTCTGCTCTGGGTGTGCTACATTGGCCTAGAGCTGAAAGGCACAACGTGCAGGCTTCTTTCCAAAGGGCGAGTTAGGCCCCAAACCATCTTGCTTCCAGCTCTTTGGGAAGCTAAGAAACAATTCGCTCTGCACAGTGCTCTTACAGCCTAGTGGGAACATCTCGTACAAAGGCCTGTGAAACACAGTTTCTTTGCAGGCCTGATCTGGCTGAAGTAGAACTTCTGCTCTGCGTGTGCTACATTGCCCTAGAGCTGATAGGCACAACGTGCAGGCTTCTTTCCAAAGGGCGAGTTGGGCCCCAAAGCATCTTGCTTCCAGCTCTTTGGGAAGCTAAGAAACAAGGCGCTCTGCACAGTGCTCTTACAGCCTACCGGGAACATCTCTTACAAAGGCCTGTGAAACGCAGTTTCTTTGGAGGCCGGATCTGGCTGAACTAGAACTTCTGCTCTGCGTGTGCTACATTGGCCTAGAGCTGAAAGGCACAACGTGCAGGCTTCTTTGCAAAGGGCGAGTTGGGCCGCAAAGCAACTTGCTTCCAGCTCCTTGGGAAGCTAAGAAACAACTCGCACTGCACAGTGCTCTTACAGCCTACTGGGAACATCTCATACAAAGGCCTGTCAAACGCAGTTTCTTTGCAGGACTGATCTGGCTGAGGTAGAACTTCTGCTCTGGGTGTGCTACATGGCCCTAGAGCTGAAAGGCACAACGTGCAGGCTTCTTTCCAAAGGGCGAGTTGGGCCCCAAAGCATCTTGCTTCCAGCTCTTTGGGCTAGCTATGAAACAACTCGCTCTGCACAGTGCTCTTACAGCCTACCGGGGGCATCAGTTACAAAGGCCTGTGAAATGCAGTTTCTTTGCAGGCCTGATCTGGCTGAACTAGAACTTCTGCTCTGGGTGTGCTACATGGCCCTAGAGCTGAAAGGCACAACGTGTAGGCTTCTTTCCAAAGGGCGAGTTGGGCCCCAAAGCATCTTGCTTCCAGCTCTTTGGGAAGCTAAGAAACAACTCGCTCTGCACAGTGCTCTTACAGCCTACCGGGAACATCTCTTACAAAGGCCTGTGAAACGCAGTTTCTTTGCAGGCCTGATCTGGCTGAAGTGGAACTTCTGCTCTGGGTGCTCTACATTGCCCTAGAGCTGAAAGGCACAACGTGCAGGCTTCTTTCCAAAGGGCGAGTTGGGCCCCAAAGCATCTTGCTTCCAGCTCTTTGGGAAGCTAAGAAACAACTCGCTCTGCACAGTGCTCTTACAGCCTACCGGGAACGTCTCTTACAAAGGCCTGTGAGACGCAGTTTCTTTGAAGGCCTGATCTGGCTGAAGTAGAACTTCTGCTCTGGGTGTGCTACATTGGCCTAGAGCTGAAAGGCACAACGTTCAGGGTTCTTTCCATTGGGCGAGTTGGGCCCCAAAGCATCTTGCTTCCAGCTCTTTGGGAAGCTAAGAAACAACTCGCTCTGCACAGTGCTCTTACAGCCTACCGGGAACATCTCTTACAATGGCCTGTGAAACGCAGTTTCTTTGCAGGCCTGATCTGGCTGAAGTAGAACTTCTGCTGTGGGTGTGCTACATTGGCCTAGAGCTGAAAGGCACAACGTGCAGGCTTCTTTCCAAAGGGCGAGTTGGGCCCCAAAGCATCTTGCTTCCAGCTCTTTGGGAAGCTAAGAAACAACTCGCTATGCACAGTGCTCTTACAGCCTACCGGGAACATCTCTTACAAAGGCCTGTGAAACGCAGTTTCTTTGCAGGCCTGATCTGGCTGAAGTAGAACTTCTGCTCTGGGTGTGCTACATGGCCCTAGAGCTGAAAGGCACAACGTGCAGGCTTCTTTGCAAAAGGCGAGTTGGGCCCCAAAGCATCTTGCTTCCAGCTCTTTGGGCTAGCTATGAAACAACTCGCTCTGCACAGTGCTCTTACAGCCTACCGGGAACATCTCTTACAAAGGCCTGTGAAACGCAGTTTCTTTGCAGGCCTGATGTGGCTGAAGTACAACTTCTGCTCTGGGTGTGCTACATTGGCCTACAGCTGAAAGGCACAACCTGCAGGCTTCTTTCCAAAGGGCGAGTTGGGCCCCAAAGCATCTTGCTTCCAGCTCTTTGGGAAGCTAAGAAACAAGTCGCTCTGCACAGTGCTCTTACAGCCTACAGGGAACATCTCTTACAAAGGCCTGTGAAACGCAGTTTCTTTGCAGGCCTCATCTGGCTGAAGTAGAACTTCTGCTCTGGGTGTGCTACATGGCCCTAGATGTGAAAGGCACAACGTGCAGGCTTCTTTGCAAAAGGCGAGTTGGGCCCCAAAGCATCTTGCTTCCAGCTCTTTGGGCTAGCTATGAAACAACTCGCTCTGCACAGTGCTCTTACAGCCTACCGGGAACATGTCTTACAAAGGCCTGTGAAATGCAGTTTCTTTGCAGGCCTGATCTGGCTGAACTAGAACTTCTGCTCTGGGTGTGCCACATGGGCCTAGAGCTGAAAGGCACAACGTGCAGGCTTCTTTCCAAAGGGCGAGTTGGGCCCCAAAGCATCTTGCTTCCAGCTCTTTGGGAAGCTAAGAAACAACTCGCTCTGCACAGTGCTCTTACAGCCTACCGGGAACATCTCTTACAAAGGCCTGTGAAACGCAGTTTCTTTGCAGGCCTGATCTGGCTGAAGTGGAACTTCTGCTCTGGGTGCTCTACATTGCCCTAGAGCTGAAAGGCACAACGTGCAGGCTTCTTTCCAAAGGGCGAGTTGGGCCCCAAAGCATCTTGCTTCCAGCTCTTTGGGAAGCTAAGAAACAACTCGCTCTGCACAGTGCTTTTAAAGCCTACCGGGAACATCTCTTACAAAGGCATCTGAAACGCAGTTTCTTTGCAGGCCTGATCTGGCTGAAGTAGAACTTCTGCTCTGGGTGTGCTACATTGGCCTAGAGCTGAAAGGCACAACGTGCAGGCTTCTTTCCAAAGGGCGAGTTGGGCCCCAAAGCATCTTGCTTCCAGCTCTTTGGGAAGCTAAGAAACAACTCGCTCTGCACAGTGCTCTTACAGCCTACCGGGAACATCTCTTACAAAGGCCTGTGAAACGCAATTTCTTTGCAGGCTTGATCTGGCTGAACTAGAACTTCTGCTCTGCGTGTGCTACATTGCCCTAGAGCTGAAAGGCACAACGTGCAGGCTTCTTTCCAAAGGGCGAGTTGGGCCGCAAAGCATCTTGCTTCCAGCTCCTTGGGAAGCTAAGAAACAACTCGCTCTGCACAGTGCTCTTACAGCCTACCGGGAACATCTCTTACAAAGGCCTGTGAAACGCAGTTTCTTTGCAGGCCTGATCTCGCTGAAGTAGAACTTCTGCTCTGGGTGTGCTACATTGGCCTAGAGCTGAAAGGCACAACGTGCAGGCTTCTTTCCAAAGGGCGAGTTAGGCCCCAAACCATCTTGCTTCCAGCTCTTTGGGCTAGCTATGAAACAACTCGCTCTGCACAGTGCTCTTACAGCCTACCGGAACCATCACTTACAAAGGCCTGTGAAATGCAGTTTCTTTGCAGGCCTGATCACGCTGCACTAGAACTTCTGCTCTGGGTGTGCTACATTGCCCTAGAGCTGAAGGGCACAACGTGCAGGCCTGTTTCCAAAGGGCGAGTTGGGCCCCAAAGCATCTTGCTTCCAGCTCTTTGGGAAGCTAAGAAACAAGTCGCTCTGCACAGTGCTCTTACAGCCTACTGGGAACATCTCTTACAAAGGCCTGTGAAACGCAGTTTCTTTGCAGGCCTGATCTGGCTGAAGTAGAACTTCTGCTCTGGGTGTGCTACATTGGCCTAGAGCTGAAAGGCACAACGTGCAGGCTTCTTTCCAAAGGGCGAGTTGGGCCCCAAAGCATCTTGCTTCCAGCTCTTTGGGAAGCTAAGAAACAAGGCGCTCTGCACAGTGCTCTTACAGCCTACAGGGAACATCTCTTACAAAGGCCTGTGAAACGCAGTTTCTTTGCAGGCCTGATCTGGCTGAAGTAGAACTTCTGCTCTGGGTGTGCTACATTGCCCTAGAGCTGAAAGGCACAACGTGCAGGCTTCTTTCCAAAGGGCGAGTTGGGCCCCAAAGCTTCTTGCTTCCAGCTCTTTGGGAAGCTAAGAAACAACTCGCTCTGCACAGTGCTCTTACAGCCTACCGGGAACATCTCTTACAAAGGCCTGTGAAACGCAGTTGCTTTGCAGGCCTGATCTGGCTGAACTAGAACTTCTGCTCTGGGTGTGCTACATTGCCCTAGAGCTGAAAGGCACAACGTGCAGGCTTCTTTCCATAGGGCAAGTTAGGCCCCAAACCATCTTGCTTCCAGCTCTTTGGGCTAGCTATGAAACAACTCGCTCTGCACAGTGCTCTTAGAGCCTACCGGAACCATCACTTACAAAGGCCTGTGAAATGCAGTTTCTTTGCAGGCCTGATCACGCTGCACTAGAACTTCTGCTCTGGGTGTGCTACATTGCCCTAGAGCTGAAGGGCACAACGTGCAGGCCTGTTTCCAAAGGGCGAGTTGGGCCCCAAAGCATCTTGCTTCCAGCTCTTTGGGAAGCTAAGAAACAACTCGCTCTGCACAGTGCTCTTACAGCCTACCGGGAACATCTCTTACAAAGGCCTGTGAAACGCAGTTTCTTTGCAGGCCTGATGTGGCTGAAGTAGAACTTCTGCTCTGTGTGTGCTACATGGCCCTAGAGCTGAAAGGCACAACGTGCAGGCTTCTTTCCAAAGGGCGAGTTGGGCCCCAAAGCATCTTGCTTCCAGCTCTTTGGGAAGCTAAGAAACAACTCGCTCTGCACAGTGCTCTTACAGACTACCGGGAACATCTCTTACAAAGGCCTGTGAAACGCAGTTTCTTTGCAGGCCTGATCTGGCTGAAGTAGAACTTCTGCTCTGGGTGTGCTACATTGGCCTAGAGCTGAAAGGCACAACGTGCAGGCTTCTTTCCAAAGGGCGAGTTGGGCCCCAAAGCTTCTTGCTTCCAGCTCTTTGGGAAGCTAAGAAACAACTCGCTCTGCACAGTGCTCTTACAGCCTACCGGGAACATCTCTTACAAAGGCCTGTGAAACGCAGTTTCTTTGCAGGCCTGATGTGGCTGAAGTAGAACTTCTGCTCTGTGTGTGCTACATGGCCCTAGAGCTGAAAGGCACAACGTGCAGGCTTCTTTGCAAAGGGCGAGTTGGGCCCCAAAGCATCTTGCTTCCAGCTCTTTGGGCTAGCTATGAAACAACTCGCTCTGCACAGTGCTCTTACAGCCTACCGGGAGCATCAGTTACAAAGGCCTGTGAAATGCAGTTTCTTTGCAGGCCTGATCTGGCTGAACTAGAACTTCTGCTCTGGGTGTGCTACATGGCCCTAGAGCTGAAAGGCACAACCTGCAGGCTTCTTTCCAAAGGGCGAGTTGGGCCCCAAAGCATCTTGCTTCCAGCTCTTTGGGAAGCTAAGAAACAAGTCGCTCTGCACAGTGCTCTTACAGCCTACTGGGAACATCTGTTACAAAGGCCTGTGAAACGCAGTTTCTTTGCAGGCCTGATCTGGCTGAAGTAGAACTTCTGCTCTGGGTGTGCTACATTGGCCTAGATCTGAAAGGCACAACGTGCAGGCTTCTTTCAAAAGGGCGAGTTGGGCCCCAAAGCATCTTGCTTCCAGCTCTTTGGGAAGCTAAGAAACAAGTCGCTCTGCACAGTGCTCTTACAGCCTACCGGGAACATCTCTTACAAAGGCCTGTGAAACGCAGTTTCTTTGCAGGCCTGATCTGGCTGAACTAGAACTTCTGCTCTGCGTGTGCTACATTGCCCTAGAGCTGAAAGGCACAACGTGCAGGCTTCTTTGCAAAGGGCGAGTTGGGCCGCAAAGCATCTTGCTTCCAGCTCCTTGGGAAGCTAAGAAACAACTCGCTCTGCACAGTGCTCTTACAGCCTACCGGGAACATCGCTTACAAAGGCCTGTGAAACGCAGTTTCTTTGCAGGCCTGATCTGGCTGAAGTAGAACTTCTGCTCTGGGTGTGCTACATTGGCCTAGAGCTGAAAGGCACAACCTGCAGGCTTCTTTCCAAAGGGCGAGTTGGGCCCCAAAGCATCTTGCTTCCAGCTCTTTGGGAAGCTAAGAAACAACTCGCTCTGCACAGTGCTCTTACAGCCTACCGGGAACATCTCTTACAAAGGCCTGTGAAACGCAGTTTCTTTGCAGGCCTGATCTGGCTGAAGTGGAACTTCTGCTCTGGGTGCTCTACATTGCCCTAGAGCTGAAAGGCACAACGTGCAGGCTTCTTTCCAAAGGGCGAGTTGGGCCCCAAAGCATCTTGCTTCCAGCTCCTTGGGAAGCTAAGAAACAACTCGCTCTGCACAGTGCTCTTACAGCCTACCGGGAACATCTCTTACAAAGGCCTGTGAAACGCAGTTTCTTTGCAGGCCTGATCTGGCTGAAATAGAACTTCTGCTCTGCGTGTGCTACATTGCCCTAGAGCTGAAAGGCACAACGTGCAGGCTTCTTTGCAAAGGGCGAGTTGGGCCGCAAAGCATCTTGCTTCCAGCTCCTTGGGAAGCTAAGAAACAACTCGCTCTGCACAGTGCTCTTACAGCCTACCGGGAACATCTCTTACAAAGGCCTGTGAAACGCAGTTTCTTTGCAGGCCTGATCTCGCTGAAGTAGAACTTCTGCTCTGGGTGTGCTACATTTGCCTAGAGCTGAAAGGCACAACCTGCAGGCTTCTTTCCAAAGGGCGAGTTGGGCCGCAAAGCATCTTGCTTCCAGCTCCTTGGGAAGCTAAGAAACAACTCGCTCTGCACAGTGCTCTTACAGCCTACCGGGAACATCTCTTGCAAAGGCCTGTGAAACGCAGTTTCTTTGCAGGCCTGATCTGGCTGAAGTAGAACTTCCGCTCTGGGTGTGCTACATTGGCCTAGAGCTGAAAGGCACAACCTGCAGGCTTCTTTCCAAAGGGCGAGTTGGGCCCCAAAGCATCTTGCTTCCAGCTCTTTGGGAAGCTAAGAAACAACTCGCTCTGCACATTGCTCTTACTGCCTACCGGGAATATCTCTTACAAAGGCCTGTGAAACGCAGTTTCTTTGCAGGCCTGATGTGGCTGAAGTAGAACTTCTGCTCAGGGTGTGCTACATTGCCCTAGAGCTGAAAGGAACAACGTGCAGGCTTCTTTGCAAAGGGCGAGTTGGGCCCCAAAGCATCTTGCTTCCAGCTCTTTGGGAAGCTAAGAAACAACTCGCTCTGCACAGTGCTCTTACAGCCTACCGGGAACATCTCTTACAAAGGCCTGTGAAACGCAGTTTCTTTGCAGGCCTGATCGGGGTGAAGTAGAACTTCTGCTCTGGGTGTGCTACATTGGCCTAGAGCTGAAAGGCACAACGTGCAGGCTTCTTTCCAAAGGGCGAGTTAGGCCCCAAACCATCTTGCTTCCAGCTCTTTGGGAAGCTAAGAAACAATTCGCTCTGCACAGTGCTCTTACAGCCTAGTGGGAACATCTCGTACAAAGGCCTGTGAAACACAGTTTCTTTGCAGGCCTGATCTGGCTGAAGTAGAACTTCTGCTCTGCGTGTGCTACATTGCCCTAGAGCTGATAGGCACAACGTGCAGGCTTCTTTCCAAAGGGCGAGTTGGGCCCCAAAGCATCTTGCTTCCAGCTCTTTGGGAAGCTAAGAAACAAGGCGCTCTGCACAGTGCTCTTACAGCCTACCGGGAACATCTCTTACAAAGGCCTGTGAAACGCAGTTTCTTTGGAGGCCGGATCTGGCTGAACTAGAACTTCTGCTCTGCGTGTGCTACATTGGCCTAGAGCTGAAAGGCACAACGTGCAGGCTTCTTTGCAAAGGGCGAGTTGGGCCGCAAAGCAACTTGCTTCCAGCTCCTTGGGAAGCTAAGAAACAACTCGCACTGCACAGTGCTCTTACAGCCTACTGGGAACATCTCATACAAAGGCCTGTCAAACGCAGTTTCTTTGCAGGACTGATCTGGCTGAGGTAGAACTTCTGCTCTGGGTGTGCTACATGGCCCTAGAGCTGAAAGGCACAACGTGCAGGCTTCTTTCCAGAGGGCGATTTGGGCCGCAAAGCATCTTGCTTCCAGCTCTTTGGGAAGCTAAGAAACAACTCGCTCTGCACAGTGCTCTTACAGCCTACCGGGAACATCTCTTACAAATGTGTGTGAAACGCAGTTTCTTTGCAGGCCAGATCTGGCTGAAGTAGAACTTCTGCTCTGCGTGTGCTACATTGCCCTAGAGCTGAAAGGCAAAACGTGCAGGCTTCTTTCCAAAGGGCGAGTTGGGCCCCAAAGCATCTTGCTTCCAGCTCCTTGGGAAGCTAAGAAACAACTCGCTCTGCACAGTGCTCTTACAGCCTACCGGGAACATCTCTTTCAAAGGCCTGTGAAACGCAGTTTCTTTGCAGGCCTGATCTGGCTGAACTAGAACTTCTGCTCTGCGTGTGCTACATTGCCCAAGAGCTGAAAGGCACAACGTGCAGGCTTCTTTCCAAAGGGCGAATTGGGCCGCAAAGCATCTTGCTTCCAGCTCCTTGGGAAGCTAAGAAACAACTCGCTCTGCACAGTGCTCTTACAGCCTACCGGGAACATCTCTTACAAAGGCCTGTGAAACGCAGTTTCTTTGCAGGCCTGATCTGGCTGAAGTAGAACTTCTGCTCTGGGTGTGCTACATTGCCCTAGAGCTGAAAGGCACAACGAGCAGGCTTCTTTCCAAAGGGCGAGTTGGGCACCAAAGCATCTTGCTTCCAGCTCTTTGGGAAGCTAAGAAACAACTCGCTCTGCACAGTGCTCTTACAGCCTACGGGAACATCTCTTACAAAGGCCTGTGAAACGCAGTTTCTTTGCAGGCCTGAGCTGGCTGAAGTAGAACTTCTGCTCTGGGTGTGCTACATTGCCCTAGAGATGAAAGGCACAACCTGCAGGCTTCTTTACAAAGGGCGAGTATGGCCCCAAAGTATCTTGCTTCCAGGTCTTTGGAAAGCTAAGAAACAAGTCGCTCTGCACATTGCTCTGACAGCCTACCGGGAACATCTCTTACAAAGGCCTGTGAAATGCAGTTTCTTTGCAGGCCTGATCTGGCTGAAGTAGAACTTGTGCTCTGGGTGTGCTACATGGCCCTAGAGCTGAAAGGCACAACGTGCAGGCTTCTTTCCAAAGGGCGAGTTGGGCCCCAAAGCATCTTGCTTCCAGCTCTTTGGGAAGCTAAGAAACAAGTCGCTCTGCACAGTGCACTTACAGCCTACCGGGAACATCTCTTACAAAGGCCTGTGAAACGCAGTTTCTTTGCAGGCCTGATCTGGCTGAAGTAGAACTTCTGCTCTGCGTGTGCTACATTGCCCTAGAGCTGAAAGGCACAGCGTGAAGGCTTCTTTCCAAAGGGCGAGTTGGGACCCAAAGCATCTTGCTTCCAGCTCTTTGGGAAGCTAAGAAACAACTCGCTCTGCACAGTCCTCTTACAGCCTACCAGGAACATCACTTACAAAGGCCTGTGAAATGCAGTTTCTTTGCAGGCCTGATCTGGTTGAAGTAGAACTTCTGCTCTGGGTGTGCTACATTGGCCTAGAGCTGAAAGGCTCAACGTGCAGGCATCTTTCCAAAGGGCGAGTTGGGCCCCAAAGCATCTTGCTTCCAGCTCTTTGGGAAGCTAAGAAACAACTCGCTCTGCACAGTGCTCTTACAGCCTACCGGGAACATCTCTTACAAATGTGTGTGAAACGCAGTTTCTTTGCAGGCCAGATCTGGCTGAAGTAGAACTTCTACTCTGGGTTGTGCTACAATGCCCTAGAGCTGAAAGGCACAACGTGCAGGCTTCTTTCCAAAGGGCGAGTAGGGCCCCAAAGCATCTTGCTTCCAGCTCTTTGGAAAGCTAAGAAACAACTCGCTCTGCACAGTGCTCTTACAGCCTACCGGGAACATCTCTTACAAAGGCATGTGAAACGCAGTTTCTTTGCAGACCTGATCTGGCTGAAGTAGAACTTCTGCTCTGGGTGTGCTACATTGCCGTAGAGCGGAAAGGCACAACGTGCAGGCTTCTTTCCAAAGGGCGAGTTGGGCCGCAAAGCATCTTGCTTCCAGCTCTTTGGGAAGCTAAGAAACAACTCGCTCTGCACAGTGCTCTTACAGCCTACCGGGAACATCTCTTACAAATGTGTGTGAAACGCAGTTTCTTTGCAGGCCTGATCTGGCTGAAGTAGAACTTCTGCTCTGCGTGTGCTACATTGCCCTAGAGCTGAAAGGCACAACGTGCAGGCTTCTTTCCAAAGGGCGAGTTGGGCCCCAAAGCATCTTGCTTCCAGCTCCTTGGGAAGCTAAGAAACAACTCGCTCTGCACAGTGCTCTTACAGCCTACCGGGAACATCTCTTTCAAAGGCCTGTGAAACGCAGTTTCTTTGCAGGCCTGATCTGGCTGAACTAGAACTTCTGCTCTGCGTGTGCTACATTGCCCTAGAGCTGAAAGGCACAACGTGCAGGCTTCTTACCAAAGGGCGAATTGGGTCGCAAAGCATCTTGCTTCCAGCTCCTTGGGAAGCTAAGAAACAACTCGCTCTGCACAGTGCTCTAACAGTCTACCGGGAACATCTCTTACAAAGGCCTGTGAAACGCAGTTTCTTTGCAGGCCTGAGCTGGCTGAAGTAGAACTTCTGCTCTGGGTGTGCTACTTTGGCCTAGAGCTGAAAGGCACAACGTGCAGGCTTCTTTCCAAAGGGCGAGTTGGGCCCCAAAGCATCTTGCTTCCAGCTCTTTGGGAAGCTAAGAAACAACTCGCTGTGCAAAGTGCTCTTACAGCCTACTGTGAGCATCTCTTACAAAGGCCTGTGAAACGCAGTTTCTTTGCAGGCCTGAGCTGGCTGAAGTAGAACTTCTGCTCTGGGGTGCTACCTTGCCCTAGAGCTGAAAGGCACAACGTGCAGGCTTCTTTCCAAAGGGCGAGTTGGGCCCCAAAGCATCTTGCTTCCAGCTCCTTGGGAAGCTAAGAAACAACTCGCTCTGCACAGTGCTCTTACAGCCTACCGGGAACATCTCTTTCAAAGGCCTGTGAAACGCAGTTTCTTTGCAGGCCTGATCTGGCTGAACTAGAACTTCTGCTCTGCGTGTGCTACATTGCCCTAGAGCTGAAAGGCACAACGTGCAGGCTTCTTTCCAAAGGGCGAATTGGGCCGCAAAGCATCTTGCTTCCAGCTCCTTGGGAAGCTAAGAAACAACTCGCTCTGCACAGTGCTCTTACAGCCTACCGGGAACATCTCTTACAAAGGCCTGTGAAACGCAGTTTCTTTGCAGGCCTGATCTGGCTGAAGTAGAACTTCTGCTCTGGGTGTGCTACATTGCCCTAGAGCTGAAAGGCACAACGAGCAGGCTTCTTTCCAAAGGGCGAGTTGGGCACCAAAGCATCTTGCTTCCAGCTCTTTGGGAAGCTAAGAAACAACTCGCTCTGCACAGTGCTCTTACAGCCTACGGGAACATCTCTTACAAAGGCCTGTGAAACGCAGTTTCTTTGCAGGCCTGAGCTGGCTGAAGTAGAACTTCTGCTCTGGGTGTGCTACATTGCCCTAGAGATGAAAGGCACAACCTGCAGGCTTCTTTCCAAAGGGCGAGTATGGCCCCAAAGTATCTTGCTTCCAGGTCTTTGGAAAGCTAAGAAACAAGTCGCTCTGCACAGTGCTCTGACAGCCTACCGGGAACATCTCTTACAAAGGCCTGTGAAATGCAGTTTCTTTGCAGGCCTGATCTGGCTGAAGTAGAACTTGTGCTCTGGGTGTGCTACATGGCCCTAGAGCTGAAAGGCACAACGTGCAGGCTTCTTTCCAAAGGGCGAGTTCGGCCCCAAAGCATCTTGCTTCCAGCTCTTTGGGAAGCTAAGAAACAAGTCGCTCTGCACAGTGCTCTTACAGCCTACCGGGAACATCTCTTACAAAGGCCTGTGAAACGCAGTTTCTTTGCAGGCCTGATCTGGCTGAAGTAGAACTTCTGCTCTGCGTGTGCTACATTGCCCTAGAGCTGAAAGGCACAGCGTGAAGGCTTCTTTCCAAAGGGCGAGTTGGGACCCAAAGCATCTTGCTTCCAGCTCTTTGGGAAGCTAAGAAACAACTCGCTCTGCACAGTCCTCTTACAGCCTACCAGGAACATCACTTACAAAGGCCTGTGAAATGCAGTTTCTTTGCAGGCCTGATCTGGTTGAAGTAGAACTTCTGCTCTGGGTGTGCTACATTGGCCTAGAGCTGAAAGGCTCAACGTGCAGGCTTCTTTCCAAAGGGCGAGTTGGGACGCAAAGCATCTTGCTTCCAGCTCTTTGGGAAGCTAAGAAACAACTCGATCTGCACAGTGCTCTTACAGGCTACGGGAACATATCTTACAAAGGCCTGTGAAACGCAGTTTCTTTGCATGCCTGAACTGGCTGAAGTAGAACTTCTGCTCTGGGTGTGCTACGTTTCCCTAGAGCTGAAAGGCACAACGTGCAGGCTTCTTTCCAAAGGGCGAATTGGGCCGCAAAGCATCTTGCTTCCAGCTCCTTGGGAAGCTAAGAAACAACTCGCTCTGCACAGTGCTCTAACAGCCTACCGGGAACATCTCTTACAAAGGCCTGTGAAACGCAGTTTCTTTGCAGGCCTGATCTGGCTGAAGTGGAAATTCTGCTCTGGGTGTGCTACATTGCCCTAGAGCTGAAAGGCACAACGTGCAGGCTTCTTTCCAAAGGGCGAGTTGGGCCGCAAAGCATCTTGCTTCCAGCTCTTTGGGAAGCTAAGAAACAACTCGCTCTGCACAGTGCTCTTACAGCCTACGGGGAGCATCTCTTACAAAGGGCTGTGAAACGCAGTTTCTTTGCATTCCTGAGCTGGCTGAAGTAGAACTTCTGCTCTGGGTGTGCTACATTGGCCTAGAGCTGAAAGGCTCAACGTGCAGGCATCTTTCCAAAGGGCGAGTTGGGCCCCAAAGCATCTTGCTTCCAGCTCTTTGGGAAGCTAAGAAACAACTCGCTCTGCACAGTGCTCTTACAGCCTACCGGGGACATCTCTTACAAAGGCCTGTGAAACGCAGTTTCTTTGCAGGCCTGATCTGGCTGAAGTAGAACTTCTGCTCTGGGTGTGCTACATTGGCCTAGACCTGAAAGGCTCAACGTGCCGGCATCTTTCCAAAGGGCGATTTGGGCCCCAAAGCATCTTGCTTCCAGCTCTTTGGGAAGCTAAGAAACAACTCGCTCTGCAAAGTGCTCTTACAGCCTACCGGGAACATCTCTTACAAAGGCCTGTGAAACGCAGTTTCTTTGCAGGCCTGAACTGGCTGAAGTAGAACTTCTGCTCTGCGTGTGCTACATTGCCCTAGAGCTGAAAGGCACAACGAGCAGGCTTCTTTCCAAAGGGCGAGTTGGGCCCCAAAGCATCTTGCTTCCAGCTCTTTGGGAAGCTAAGAAACAACTCGCTCTGCACAGTGCTCTGACAGCCTACCGGAACATCTCTTACAAAGGCCTGTGAAACGAAGTTTCTTTGCAGGCCTGATCTGGCTGAAGTAGAACTTCTGCTCTGCGTTTGCTACATTGCCGTAGAGCGGAAAGGCACAACGTTCAGGCTTCTTTCCAGAGGGCGAGTTGGGCCGCAAAGCATCTTGCTTCCAGCTCTTTGGGAAGCTAAGAAACAACTCGCTCTGCACAGTGCTCTTACAGCCTACCGGGAACATCTCTTACAAATGTGTGTGAAACGCAGTTTCTTTGCAGGCCAGATCTGGCTGAAGTAGAACTTCTGCTCTGCGTGTGCTACATTGCCCTAGAGCTGAAAGGCACAACGTGCAGGCTTCTTTCCAAAGGGCGAGTAGGGCCCCAAAGTATCTTGCTTCCAGCTCTTTGGAAAGCTAAGAAACAACTCGCTATGCACAGTGCTCTGACAGCCTACCGGGAACATCTCTTCCAAAGGCCTGTGAAACGCAGTTTCTTTGCAGGCCTGATCTGGCTGAAGTAGAACTTCTGCTCTGGGTGTGCTACATTGGCCTAGAGCTGAAAGGCTCAACGTGCAGGCATCTTTCCAAAGGGCGAGTTGGGCCCCAAAGCATCTTCCTTCCAGCTCTTTGGGAAGCTAAGAAACAACTCGCTATGCACAGTGCTCTGAAAGCCTACCGGGAACATCTCTTACAAAGGCCTGTGAAACGCAGTTTCTTTGCAGGCCTGATCTGGCTGAAGTAGAACTTCTGCTCTGGGTGTGCTACATGGACCTAGAGCTGAAAGTCTCAACGTGCAGGCTTCTTTCCAAAGGGCGAGTTGGGACGCAAAGCATCTTGCTTCCAGCTCTTTGGGAAGCTAAGAAACAACTCGATCTGCACAGTGCTCTTACAGGCTACGGGAACATATCTTACAAAGGCCTGTGAAACGCAGTTTCTTTGCATGCCTGAACTGGCTGAAGTAGAACTTCTGCTCTGGGTGTGCTACGTTTCCCTAGAGCTGAAAGGCACAACGTGCAGGCTTCTTTCCAAAGGGCGAATTGGGCCGCAAAGCATCTTGCTTCCAGCTCCTTGGGAAGCTAAGAAACAACTCGCTCTGCACAGTGCTCTTACAGCCTACCGGGAACATCTCTTACAAAGGCCTGTGAAACGCAGTTTCTTTGCAGGCCTTATCTGGCTGAAGTAGAACTTCTGCTCTGGGTGTGGTACATTGCCCTAGAGCTGAAAGGCACAACGAGCAGGCTTCTTTCCAAAGGGCGAGTTGGGCACCAAAGCATCTTGCTTCCAGCTCTTTGGGAAGCTAAGAAACAACTCGCTCTGCACAGTGCTCTTACAGCCTACGGGAACATCTCTTACAAAGGCCTGTGAAACGCAGTTTCTTTGCAGGCCTGAGCTGGCTGAAGTAGAACTTCTGCTCTGGGTGTGCTACATTGCCCTAGAGATGAAAGGCACAACCTGCAGGCTTCTTTCCAAAGGGCGAGTATGGCCCCAATGTATCTTGCTTCCAGGTCTTTGGAAAGCTAAGAAACAACTCGCTCTGCACAGTGCTCTTACAGCCTACCGGGAACATCTCTTACAAAGGCCTGTGAAACGCAGTTTCTTTGCAGGCCTGATCTGGCTGAAGTAGAACTTGTGCTCTGGGTGTGCTACATTGCCCTAGAGCTGAAAGGCACAACGAGCAGGCTTCTTTCCAAAGGGCGAGTTGGGCACCAAAGCATCTTGCTTCCAGCTCTTTGGGAAGCTAAGAAACAACTCGCTCTGCACAGTGCTCTTACAGCCTACCGGGAACATCTCTTCCAAAGGCCTGTGAAACGCAGTTTCTTTGCAGGCCTGATCTGGCTGAAGTAGAACTTCTGCTCTGGGTGTGCTACATTGGCCTAGAGCTGAAAGGCTCAACGTGCCGGCATCTTTCCAAAGGGCGATTTGGGCCCCAAAGCATCTTGCTTCCAGCTCTTTGGGAAGCTAAGAAACAACTCGCTCTGCAAAGTGCTCTTACAGCCTACCGGGAACATCTCTTACAAAGGCCTGTGAAACGCAGTTTCTTTGCAGGCCTGAACTGGCTGAAGTAGAACTTCTGCTCTGCGTGTGCTACATTGCCCTAGAGCTTAAAGGCACAACGAGCAGGCTTCTTTCCAAAGGGCGAGTTGGGCCCCAAAGCATCTTGCTTCCAGCTCTTTGGGAAGCTAAGAAACAACTCGCTCTGCACAGTGCTCTGACAGCCTACCGGAACATCTCTTACAAAGGCCTGTGAAGCGAAGTTTCTTTGCAGGCCTGATCTGGCTGAAGTAGAACTTCTGCTCTGCGTGTGCTACATTGCCGTAGAGCGGAAAGGCACAACGTTCAGGCTTCTTTCCAGAGGGCGAGTTGGGCCGCAAAGCATCTTGCTTCCAGCTCTTTGGGAAGCTAAGAAACAACTCGCTCTGCACAGTGCTCTTACAGCCTACCGGGAACATCTCTTACAAATGTGTGTGAAACGCAGTTTCTTTGCAGGCCAGATCTGGCTGAAGTAGAACTTCTGCTCTGCGTGTGCTACATTGCCCTAGAGCTGAAAGGCAAAACGTGCAGGCTTCTTTCCAAAGGGCGAGTTGGGCCCCAAAGCATCTTGCTTCCAGCTCCTTGGGAAGCTAAGAAACAACTCGCTCTGCACAGTGCTCTTACAGCCTACCGGGAACATCTCTTTCAAAGGCCTGTGAAACGCAGTTTCTTTGCAGGCCTGATCTGGCTGAACTAGAACTTCTGCTCTGCGTGTGCTACATTGCCCTAGAGCTGAAAGGCACAACGTGCAGGCTTCTTTCCAAAGGGCGAATTGGGCCGCAAAGCATCTTGCTTCCAGCTCCTTGGGAAGCTAAGAAACAACTCGCTCTGCACAGTGCTCTTACAGCCTACCGGGAACATCTCTTACAAAGGCCTGTGAAACGCAGTTTCTTTGCAGGCCTGATCTGGCTGAAGTAGAACTTCTGCTCTGGGTGTGCTACATTGCCCTAGAGCTGAAAGGCACAACGAGCAGGCTTCTTTCCAAAGGGCGAGTTGGGCACCAAAGCATCTTGCTTCCAGCTCTTTGGGAAGCTAAGAAACAACTCGCTCTGCACAGTGCTCTTACAGCCTACGGGAACATCTCTTACAAAGGCCTGTGAAACGCAGTTTCTTTGCAGGCCTGAGCTGGCTGAAGTAGAACTTCTGCTCTGGGTGTGCTACATTGCCCTAGAGATGAAAGGCACAACCTGCAGGCTTCTTTCCAAAGGGCGAGTATGGCCCCAAAGTATCTTGCTTCCAGGTCTTTGGAAAGCTAAGAAACAAGTCGCTCTGCACAGTGCTCTGACAGCCTACCGGGAACATCTCTTACAAAGGCCTGTGAAATGCAGTTTCTTTGCAGGCCTGATCTGGCTGAAGTAGAACTTGTGCTCTGGGTGTGCTACATGGCCCTAGAGCTGAAAGGCACAACGTGCAGGCTTCTTTCCAAAGGGCGAGTTCGGCCCCAAAGCATCTTGCTTCCAGCTCTTTGGGAAGCTAAGAAACAAGTCGCTCTGCACAGTGCTCTTACAGCCTACCGGGAACATCTCTTACAAAGGCCTGTGAAACGCAGTTTCTTTGCAGGCCTGATCTGGCTGAAGTAGAACTTCTGCTCTGCGTGTGCTACATTGCCCTAGAGCTGAAAGGCACAGCGTGAAGGCTTCTTTCCAAAGGGCGAGTTGGGACCCAAAGCATCTTGCTTCCAGCTCTTTGGGAAGCTAAGAAACAACTCGCTCTGCACAGTCCTCTTACAGCCTACCAGGAACATCACTTACAAAGGCCTGTGAAATGCAGTTTCTTTGCAGGCCTGATCTGGTTGAAGTAGAACTTCTGCTCTGGGTGTGCTACATTGGCCTAGAGCTGAAAGGCTCAACGTGCAGGCTTCTTTCCAAAGGGCGAGTTGGGACGCAAAGCATCTTGCTTCCAGCTCTTTGGGAAGCTAAGAAACAACTCGATCTGCACAGTGCTCTTACAGGCTACGGGAACATATCTTACAAAGGCCTGTGAAACGCAGTTTCTTTGCATGCCTGAACTGGCTGAAGTAGAACTTCTGCTCTGGGTGTGCTACGTTTCCCTAGAGCTGAAAGGCACAACGTGCAGGCTTCTTTCCAAAGGGCGAATTGGGCCGCAAAGCATCTTGCTTCCAGCTCCTTGGGAAGCTAAGAAACAACTCGCTCTGCACAGTGCTCTAACAGCCTACCGGGAACATCTCTTACAAAGGCCTGTGAAACGCAGTTTCTTTGCAGGCCTGATCTGGCTGAAGTGGAAATTCTGCTCTGGGTGTGCTACATTGCCCTAGAGCTGAAAGGCACAACGTGCAGGCTTCTTTCCAAAGGGCGAGTTGGGCCGCAAAGCATCTTGCTTCCAGCTCTTTGGGAAGCTAAGAAACAACTCGCTCTGCACAGTGCTCTTACAGCCTACGGGGAGCATCTCTTACAAAGGCCTGTGAAACGCAGTTTCTTTGCAGGCCTGAGCTGGCTGAAGTAGAACTTCTGCTCTGGGTGTGCTACATTGGCCTAGAGCTGAAAGGCTCAACGTGCAGGCATCTTTCCAAAGGGCGAGTTGGGCCCCAAAGCATCTTGCTTCCAGCTCTTTGGGAAGCTAAGAAACAACTCGCTCTGCACAGTGCTCTTACAGCCTACCGGGGACATCTCTTACAAAGGCCTGTGAAACGCAGTTTCTTTGCAGGCCTGATCTGGCTGAAGTAGAACTTCTGCTCTGGGTGTGCTACATTGGCCTAGACCTGAAAGGCTCAACGTGCCGGCATCTTTCCAAAGGGCGATTTGGGCCCCAAAGCATCTTGCTTCCAGCTCTTTGGGAAGCTAAGAAACAACTCGCTCTGCAAAGTGCTCTTACAGCCTACCGGGAACATCTCTTACAAAGGCCTGTGAAACGCAGTTTCTTTGCAGGCCTGAACTGGCTGAAGTAGAACTTCTGCTCTGCGTGTGCTACATTGCCCTAGAGCTGAAAGGCACAACGAGCAGGCTTCTTTCCAAAGGGCGAGTTGGGCCCCAAAGCATCTTGCTTCCAGCTCTTTGGGAAGCTAAGAAACAACTCGCTCTGCACAGTGCTCTGACAGCCTACCGGAACATCTCTTACAAAGGCCTGTGAAACGAAGTTTCTTTGCAGGCCTGATCTGGCTGAAGTAGAACTTCTGCTCTGCGTTTGCTACATTGCCGTAGAGCGGAAAGGCACAACGTTCAGGCTTCTTTCCAGAGGGCGAGTTGGGCCGCAAAGCATCTTGCTTCCAGCTCTTTGGGAAGCTAAGAAACAACTCGCTCTGCACAGTGCTCTTACAGCCTACCGGGAACATCTCTTACAAATGTGTGTGAAACGCAGTTTCTTTGCAGGCCAGATCTGGCTGAAGTAGAACTTCTGCTCTGCGTGTGCTACATTGCCCTAGAGCTGAAAGGCAAAACGTGCAGGCTTCTTTCCAAAGGGCGAGTTGGGCCCCAAAGCATCTTGCTTCCAGCTCCTTGGGAAGCTAAGAAACAACTCGCTCTGCACAGTGCTCTTACAGCCTACCGGGAACATCTCTTTCAAAGGCCTGTGAAACGCAGTTTCTTTGCAGGCCTGATCTGGCTGAACTAGAACTTCTGCTCTGCGTGTGCTACATTGCCCTAGAGCTGAAAGGCACAACGTGCAGGCTTCTTTCCAAAGGGCGAATTGGGCCGCAAAGCATCTTGCTTCCAGCTCCTTGGGAAGCTAAGAAACAACTCGCTCTGCACAGTGCTCTTACAGCCTACCGGGAACATCTCTTACAAAGGCCTGTGAAACGCAGTTTCTTTGCAGGCCTGATCTGGCTGAAGTAGAACTTCTGCTCTGGGTGTGCTACATTGCCCTAGAGCTGAAAGGCACAACGAGCAGGCTTCTTTCCAAAGGGCGAGTTGGGCACCAAAGCATCTTGCTTCCAGCTCTTTGGGAAGCTAAGAAACAACTCGCTCTGCACAGTGCTCTTACAGCCTACGGGAACATCTCTTACAAAGGCCTGTGAAACGCAGTTTCTTTGCAGGCCTGAGCTGGCTGAAGTAGAACTTCTGCTCTGGGTGTGCTACATTGCCCTAGAGATGAAAGGCACAACCTGCAGGCTTCTTTCCAAAGGGCGAGTATGGCCCCAAAGTATCTTGCTTCCAGGTCTTTGGAAAGCTAAGAAACAACTCGCTCTGCACAGTGCTCTTACAGCCTACCGGGAACATCTCTTCCAAAGGCCTGTGAAACGCAGTTTCTTTGCAGGCCTGATCTGGCTGAAGTAGAACTTCTGCTCTGGGTGTGCTACATTGCCCTAGAGCTGAAAGGCACAACGAGCAGGCTTCTTTCCAAAGGGCGAGTTGGGCACCAAAGCATCTTGCTTCCAGCTCTTTGGGAAGCTAAGAAACAACTCGCTCTGCACAGTGCTCTTACAGCCTACCGGGAACATCTCTTACAAAGGCCTGTGAAACGCAGTTTCTTTGCAGGCCTGAGCTGGCTGAAGTAGAACTTCTGCTCTGGGGTGCTACATTGCCCTAGAGCTGAAAGGCACAACGTGCAGGCTTCTTTCCAAAGGGCGAGTAGGGCCCCAAAGTATCTTGCTTCCAGCTCTTTGGAAAGCTAAGAAACAACTCGCTATGCACAGTGCTCTGACAGCCTACCGGGAACATCTCTTCCAAAGGCCTGTGAAACGCAGTTTCTTTGCAGGCCTGATCTGGCTGAAGTAGAACTTCTGCTCTGGGTGTGCTACATTGGCCTAGAGCTGAAAGGCTCAACGTGCAGGCATCTTTCCAAAGGGCGAGTTGGGCCCCAAAGCATCTTCCTTCCAGCTCTTTGGGAAGCTAAGAAACAACTCGCTATGCACAGTGCTCTGAAAGCCTACCGGGAACATCTCTTACAAAGGCCTGTGAAACGCAGTTTCTTTGCAGGCCTGATCTGGCTGAAGTAGAACTTCTGCTCTGGGTGTGCTACATGGACCTAGAGCTGAAAGTCTCAACGTGCAGGCTTCTTTCCAAAGGGCGAGTTGGGACGCAAAGCATCTTGCTTCCAGCTCTTTGGGAAGCTAAGAAACAACTCGATCTGCACAGTGCTCTTACAGGCTACGGGAACATATCTTACAAAGGCCTGTGAAACGCAGTTTCTTTGCATGCCTGAACTGGCTGAAGTAGAACTTCTGCTCTGGGTGTGCTACGTTTCCCTAGAGCTGAAAGGCACAACGTGCAGGCTTCTTTCCAAAGGGCGAATTGGGCCGCAAAGCATCTTGCTTCCAGCTCCTTGGGAAGCTAAGAAACAACTCGCTCTGCACAGTGCTCTTACAGCCTACCGGGAACATCTCTTACAAAGGCCTGTGAAACGCAGTTTCTTTGCAGGCCTGATCTGGCTGAAGTAGAACTTCTGCTCTGGGTGTGCTACATTGCCCTAGAGCTGAAAGGCACAACGAGCAGGCTTCTTTCCAAAGGGCGAGTTGGGCACCAAAGCATCTTGCTTCCAGCTCTTTGGGAAGCTAATAAACAACTCGCTCTGCACAGTGCTCTTACAGCCTACGGGAACATCTCTTACAAAGGCCTGTGAAACGCAGTTTCTTTGCAGGCCTGAGCTGGCTGAAGTAGAACTTCTGCTCTGGGTGTGCTACATTGCCCTAGAGATGAAAGGCACAACCTGCAGGCTTCTTTCCAAAGGGCGAGTATGGCCCCAAAGTATCTTGCTTCCAGGTCTTTGGAAAGCTAAGAAACAACTCGCTCTGCACAGTGCTCTTACAGCCTACCGGGAACATCTCTTACAAAGGCCTGTGAAACGCAGTTTCTTTGCAGGCCTGATCTGGCTGAAGTAGAACTTCTGCTCTGCGTGTGCTACATTGCCCTAGAGCTGAAAGGCACAACGAGCAGGCTTCTTTCCAAAGGGCGAGTTGGGCACCAAAGCATCTTGCTTCCAGCTCTTTGGGAAGCTAAGAAACAACTCGCTCTGCACAGTGCTCTTACAGCCTACCGGGAACATCTCTTCCAAAGGCCTGTGAAACGCAGTTTCTTTGCAGGCCTGATCTGGCTGAAGTAGAACTTCTGCTCTGGGTGTGCTACATTGGCCTAGAGCTGAAAGGCTCAACGTGCAGGCATCTTTCCAAAGGGCGAGTTGGGCCCCAAAGCATCTTCCTTCCAGCTCTTTGGGAAGCTAAGAAACAACTCGCTATGCACAGTGCTCTGAAAGCCTACCGGGAACATCTCTTACAAAGGCCTGTGAAACGCAGTTTCTTTGCAGGCCTGATCTGGCTGAAGTAGAACTTCTGCTCTGGGTGTGCTACATGGACCTAGAGCTGAAAGTCTCAACGTGCAGGCTTCTTTCCAAAGGGCGAGTTGGGACGCAAAGCATCTTGCTTCCAGCTCTTTGGGAAGCTAAGAAACAACTCGATCTGCACAGTGCTCTTACAGGCTACGGGAACATATCTTACAAAGGCCTGTGAAACGCAGTTTCTTTGCATGCCTGAACTGGCTGAAGTAGAACTTCTGCTCTGGGTGTGCTACGTTTCCCTGGAGCTGAAAGGCACAACGTTCAGGCTTCTTTCCAAAGGGCGAATTGGGCCGCAAAGCATCTTGCTTCCAGCTCCTTGGGAAGCTAAGAAACAACTCGCTCTGCACAGTGCTCTAACAGCCTACCGGGAACATCTCTTACAAAGGCCTGTGAAACGCAGTTTCTTTGCAGGCCTGATCTGGCTGAAGTGGAAATTCTGCTCTGGGTGTGCTACATTGCCCTAGAGCTGAAAGGCACAACGTGCAGGCTTCTTTCCAAAGGGCGAGTTGGGCCGCAAAGCATCTTGCTTCCAGCTCTTTGGGAAGCTAAGAAACAACTCGCTCTACACAGTGCTCTTACAGCCTACGGGGAGCATCTCTTACAAAGGCCTGTGAAACGCAGTTTCTTTGCAGGCCTGAGCTGGCTGAAGTAGAACTTCTGCTCTGGGTGTGCTACATTGGCCTAGAGCTGAAAGGCACAACGTGCAGGCTTCTATCCAAAGGGCGAGTTGGGCCCCAAAGCATCTTGCTTCCAGCTCTTTGGGAAGCTAAGAAACAACTCGCTCTGCACAGTGCTCTTACAGCCTACCAGGAACATCACTTACAAAGGCCAGTGAAACGCAGTTTCTTTGCAGGCCTGATCTGGTTGAAGTAGAACTTCTGCTCTGGGTGTGCTACATTGGCCTAGAGCTGAAAGGCTCAACGTGCAGGCATCTATCAAAAGGGCGAGTTGGGCCCCAAAGCATCTTGCTTCCAGCTCTTTGGGAAGCTAAGAAACAACTCGCTCTGCACAGTGCTCTTACAGCCTACCGGGGACATCTCTTACAAAGGCCTGTGAAACGCAGTTTCTTTGCAGGCCTGATCTGGCTGAAGTAGAACTTCTGCTCTGGGTGTGCTACATTGGCCTAGAGCTGAAAGGCTCAACGTGCCGGCATCTTTCCAAAGGGCGATTTGGGCCCCAAAGCATCTTGCTTCCAGCTCTTTGGGAAGCTAAGAAACAACTCGCTCTGCAAAGTGCTCTTACAGCCTACCGGGAACATCTCTTACAAAGGCCTGTGAAACGCAGTTTCTTTGCAGGCCTGAACTGGCTGAAGTAGAACTTCTGCTCTGCGTGTGCTACATTGCCCTAGAGCTGAAAGGCACAACGAGCAGGCTTCTTTCCAAAGGGCGAGTTGGGCCCCAAAGCATCTTGCTTCCAGCTCTTTGGGAAGCTAAGAAACAACTCGCTCTGCACAGTGCTCTGACAGCCTACCGGAACATCTCTTACAAAGGCCTGTGAAACGAAGTTTCTTTGCAGGCCTGATCTGGCTGAAGTAGAACTTCTGCTCTGCGTGTGCTACATTGCCGTAGAGCGGAAAGGCACAACGTTCAGGCTTCTTTCCAGAGGGCGAGTTGGGCCGCAAAGCATCTTGCTTCCAGCTCTTTGGGAAGCTAAGAAACAACTCGCTCTGCACAGTGCTCTTACAGCCTACCGGGAACATCTCTTACAAATGTGTGTGAAACGCAGTTTCTTTGCAGGCCACATCTGGCTGAAGTAGAACTTCTGCTCTGCGTGTGCTACATTGCCCTAGAGCTGAAAGGCACAACGTGCAGGCTTCTTTCCAAAGGGCGAGTTGGGCCCCAAAGCATCTTGCTTCCAGCTCCTTGGGAAGCTAAGAAACAACTCGCTCTGCACAGTGCTCTTACAGCCTACCGGGAACATCTCTTTCAAAGGCCTGTGAAACGCAGTTTCTTTGCAGGCCTGATCTGGCTGAACTAGAACTTCTGCTCTGCGTGTGGTACATTGCCCTAGAGCTGAAAGGCACAACGTGCAGGCTTCTTTCCAAAGGGCGAATTGGGCCGCAAAGCATCTTGCTTCCAGCTCCTTGGGAAGCTAAGAAACAACTCGCTCTGCACAGTGCTCTTACAGCCTACCGGGAACATCTCTTACAAAGGCCTGTGAAACGCAGTTTCTTTGCAGGCCTGATCTGGCTGAAGTAGAACTTCTGCTCTGGGTGTGCTACATTGCCCTAGAGCTGAAAGGCACAACGAGCAGGCTTCTTTCCAAAGGGCGAGTTGGGCACCAAAGCATCTTGCTTCCAGCTCTTTGGGAAGCTAAGAAACAACTCGCTCTGCACAGTGCTCTTGCAGCCTACGGGAACATCTCTTACAAAGGCCTGTGAAACGCAGTTTCTTTGCAGGCCTGAGCTGGCTGAAGTAGAACTTCTGCTCTGGGTGTGCTACATTGCCCTAGAGATGAAAGGCACAACCTGCAGGCTTCTTTCCAAAGGGCGAGTATGGCCCCAAAGTATCTTGCTTCCAGGTCTTTGGAAAGCTAAGAAACAAGTCGCTCTGCACAGTGCTCTGACAGCCTACCGGGAACATCTCTTACAAAGGCCTGTGAAATGCAGTTTCTTTGCAGGCCTGATCTGGCTGAAGTAGAACTTGTGCTCTGGGTGTGCTACATGGCCCTAGAGCTGAAAGGCACAACGTGCAGGCTTCTTTCCAAAGGGCGAGTTCGGCCCCAAAGCATCTTGCTTCCAGCTCTTTGGGAAGCTAAGAAACAAGTCGCTCTGCACAGTGCTCTTACAGCCTACCGGGAACATCTCTTACAAAGGCCTGTGAAACGCAGTTTCTTTGCAGGCCTGATCTGGCTGAAGTAGAACTTCTGCTCTGCGTGTGCTACATTGCCCTAGAGCTGAAAGGCACAGCGTGAAGGCTTCTTTCCAAAGGGCGAGTTGGGACCCAAAGCATCTTGCTTCCAGCTCGTTGGGAAGCTAAGAAACAACTCGCTCTGCACAGTCCTCTTACAGCCTACCAGGAACATCACTTACAAAGGCCTGTGAAATGCAGTTTCTTTGCAGGCCTGATCTGGTTGAAGTAGAACTTCTGCTCTGGGTGTGCTACATTGGCCTAGAGCTGAAAGGCTCAACGTGCAGGCATCTTTCCAAAGGGCGAGTTGGGCCCCAAAGCATCTTGCTTCCGGCTCTTTGGGAAGCTAAGAAACAACTCGCTCTGCACAGTGCTCTTACAGCCTACCGGGAACATCTCTTACAAATGTGTGTGAAACGCAGTTTCTTTGCAGGCCAGATCTGGCTGAAGTAGAACTTCTGATCTGGGTTGTGCTACAATGCCCTAGAGCTGAAAGGCACAACGTGCAGGCTTCTTTCCAAAGGGCGAGTAGGGCCCCAAAGCATCTTGCTTCCAGCTCTTTGGAAAGCTAAGAAACAACTCGCTCTGCACAGTGCTCTTACAGCCTACCGGGAACATCTCTTACAAAGGCATGTGAAACGCAGTTTCTTTGCAGACCTGATCTGGCTGAAGTAGAACTTCTGCTCTGGGTCTGCTACATTGCCGTAGAGCGGAAAGGCACAACGTGCAGGCTTCTTTCCAAAGGGCGAGTTGGGCCGCAAAGCATCTTGCTTCCAGCTCTTTGGGAAGCAGAGAAACAACTCGCTCTGCACAGTGCTCTTACAGCCTACCGGGAACATCTCTTACAAATGTGTGTGAAACGCAGTTTCTTTGCAGGCCTGATCTGGCTGAAGTAGAACTTCTGCTCTGCGTGTGCTACATTGCCCTAGAGCTGAAAGGCACAACGTGCAGGCTTCTTTCCAAAGGGCGAGTTGGGCCCCAAAGCATCTTGCTTCCAGCTCCTTGGGAAGCTAAGAAACAACTCGCTCTGCACAGTGCTCTTACAGCCTACCGGGAACATCTCTTTCAAAGGCCTGTGAAACGCAGTTTCTTTGCAGGCCTGATCTGGCTGAACTAGAACTTCTGCTCTGAGTGTGCTACATTGCCCTAGAGCTTAAAGGCACAACGTGCAGGCTTCTTTCCAAAGGGCGAATTGGGTCGCAAAGCATCTTGCTTCCAGCTCCTTGGGAAGCTAAGAAACAACTCGCTCTGCACAGTGCTCTAACAGTCTACCGGGAACATCTCTTACAAAGGCCTGTGAAACGCAGTTTCTTTGCAGGCCTGATCTGGCTGAAGTGGAACTTCTGCTCTGGGTGTGCTACATTGCCCTAGAGCTGAAAGGCACAACGTGCAGGCTTCTTTCCAAAGGGCGAGTTGGGCCGCAAAACATCTTGCTTCCAGCTCTTTGGGAAGCTAAGAAACAACTCGCTCTGCACAGTGCTCTTACAGCAAACGGGGAGCATCTCTTACAAGGCCTGTGAAACGCAGTTTCTTTGCAGGCCTGAGCTGGCTGAAGTAGAACTTCTGCTCTGGGTGTGCTACATTGGCCTAGAGCTGAAAGGCACAATGTGCAGGCTTCTTTCCAAAGGGCGAGTTGGGCCCCAAAGCATCTTGCTTCCAGCTCTTTGGGAAGCTAAGAAACAACTCGCTCTGCACAGTCCTCTTACAGCCTACCAGGAACATCACTTACAAAGGCCTGTGAAATGCAGTTTCTTTGCAGGCCTGATCTGGTTGAAGTAGAACTTCTGCTCTGGGTGTGCTACATTGGCCTAGAGCTGAAAGGCTCAACGTGCAGGCATCTTTCCAAAGGGCGAGTTGGGCCCCAAAGCATCTTGCTTCCAGCTCTTTGGGAAGCTAAGAAACAACTTGCTCTGCACAGTGCTCTTACAGCCTACCGGGAACATCTCTTACAAATGTGTGTGAAACGCAGTTTCTTTGCAGGCCACATCTGGCTGAAGTAGAACTTCTGCTCTGCGTGTGCTACATTGCCCTAGAGCTGAAAGGCACAACGTGCAGGCTTCTTTCCAAAGGGCGAGTTGGGCCCCAAAGCATCTTGCTTCCAGCTCCTTGGGAAGCTAAGAAACAACTCGCTCTGCACAGTGCTCTTACAGCCTACCGGGAACATCTCTTTCAAAGGCCTGTGAAACGCAGTTTCTTTGCAGGCCTGATCTGGCTGAACTAGAACTTCTGCTCTGCGTGTGCTACATTGCCCTAGAGCTGAAAGGCACAACGTGCAGGCTTCTTTCCAAAGGGCGAATTGGGCCGCAAAGCATCTTGCTTCCAGCTCCTTGGGAAGCTAAGAAACAACTCGCTCTGCACAGTGCTCTTACAGCCTACCGGGAACATCTCTTACAAAGGCCTGTGAAACGCAGTTTCTTTGCAGGCCTGATCTGGCTGAAGTAGAACTTCTGCTCTGGGTGTGCGACATTGGCCCAGAGCTGAAAGGCTCAACGTGCAGGCATCTTTCCAAAGGGCGAGTTGGGCCCCAAAGTATCTTGCTTCCAGCTCTTTGGGAAGCTAAGAAACAACTCGCTCTGCCCAGTGCTCTGAAAGCCTACCGGGAACATCTCTTACAAAGGCCTGTGAAACGAAGTTTCTTTGCAGGCCTGAACTGGCTGAAGTAGAACTTCTGCTCTGGGTGTGCTACATTGGCCTAGAGCTGAAAGGCTCAACGTGCAGGCATCTTTACAAAAGGTGAGATGGGCCCCAAAGCATCTTGCTTCCAGCTCTTTGGGAAGCTAAGAAACAACACGCTCTGCACAGTGCTCTTACAGCCTACCGGGAACATCTCTTACAAAGGCCTGTGAAATGCAGTTTCTTTGCAGGCCTGATCTGGCTGAAGTAGAACTTCTGCTCTGGGTGTGCTACATGGCCCTAGAGCTGAAAGGCACAACGTGCAGGCTTCTTTCCAAAGGGCGAGTTGGGCCCCAAAGCATCTTGCTTCCAGCTCTTTGGGAAGCTAAGAAACAACTCGCTGTGCAAAGTGCTCTTACAGCCTACCGTGAGCATCTCTTACAAAGGCCTGTGAAACGCAGTTTCTTTGCAGGCCTGAGCTGGCTGAAGTAGAACTTCTGCTCTGGGGTGCTACATTGCCCTAGAGCTGAAAGGCACAACGTGCAGGCTTCTTTCCAAAGGGCGAGTAGGGCCCCAAAGTATCTTGCTTCCAGCTCTTTGGAAAGCTAAGAAACAACTCGCTATGCACAGTGCTCTGACAGCCTACCGGGAACATCTCTTTCAAAGGCCTGTGAAACGCAGTTTCTTTGCAGGCCTGATCTGGCTGAAGTAGAACTTCTGCTCTGGGTGTGCTACATTGGCCTAGAGCTGAAAGGCTCAACGTGCAGGCATCTTTCCAAAGGGCGAGTTGGGCCCCAAAGCATCTTCCTTCCAGCTCTTTGGGAAGCTAAGAAACAACTCGCTATGCACAGTGCTCTGAAAGCCTACCGGGAACATCTCTTACAAAGGCCTGTGAAACGCAGTTTCTTTGCAGGCCTGATCTGGCTGAAGTAGAACTTCTGCTCTGGGTGTGCTACATGGACCTAGAGCTGAAAGGCTCAACGTGCAGGCTTCTTTCCAAAGGGCGAGTTGGGACGCAAAGCATCTTGCTTCCAGCTCTTTGGGAAGCTAAGAAACAACTCGATCTGCACAGTGCTCTTACAGGCTACGGGAACATATCTTACAAAGGCCTGTGAAACGCAGTTTCTTTGCATGCCTGAACTGGCTGAAGTAGAACTTCTGCTCTGGGTGTGCTACGTTTCCCTAGAGCTGAAAGGCACAGCGTGAAGGCTTCTTTCCAAAGGGCGAGTTGGGACCCAAAGCATCTTGCTTCCAGCTCGTTGGGAAGCTAAGAAACAACTCGCTCTGCACAGTCCTCTTACAGCCTACCAGGAACATCACTTACAAAGGCCTGTGAAATGCAGTTTCTTTGCAGGCCTGATCTGGTTGAAGTAGAACTTCTGCTCTGGGTGTGCTACATTGGCCTAGAGCTGAAAGGCTCAACGTGCAGGCATCTTTCCAAAGGGCGAGTTGGGCCCCAAAGCATCTTGCTTCCGGCTCTTTGGGAAGCTAAGAAACAACTCGCTCTGCACAGTGCTCTTACAGCCTACCGGGAACATCTCTTACAAATGTGTGTGAAACGCAGTTTCTTTGCAGGCCAGATCTGGCTGAAGTAGAACTTCTGATCTGGGTTGTGCTACAATGCCCTAGAGCTGAAAGGCACAACGTGCAGGCTTCTTTCCAAAGGGCGAGTAGGGCCCCAAAGCATCTTGCTTCCAGCTCTTTGGAAAGCTAAGAAACAACTCGCTCTGCACAGTGCTCTTACAGCCTACCGGGAACATCTCTTACAAAGGCATGTGAAACGCAGTTTCTTTGCAGACCTGATCTGGCTGAAGTAGAACTTCTGCTCTGGGTCTGCTACATTGCCGTAGAGCGGAAAGGCACAACGTGCAGGCTTCTTTCCAAAGGGCGAGTTGGGCCGCAAAGCATCTTGCTTCCAGCTCTTTGGGAAGCAGAGAAACAACTCGCTCTGCACAGTGCTCTTACAGCCTACCGGGAACATCTCTTACAAATGTGTGTGAAACGCAGTTTCTTTGCAGGCCTGATCTGGCTGAAGTAGAACTTCTGCTCTGCGTGTGCTACATTGCCCTAGAGCTGAAAGGCACAACGTGCAGGCTTCTTTCCAAAGGGCGAGTTGGGCCCCAAAGCATCTTGCTTCCAGCTCCTTGGGAAGCTAAGAAACAACTCGCTCTGCACAGTGCTCTTACAGCCTACCGGGAACATCTCTTTCAAAGGCCTGTGAAACGCAGTTTCTTTGCAGGCCTGATCTGGCTGAACTAGAACTTCTGCTCTGAGTGTGCTACATTGCCCTAGAGCTTAAAGGCACAACGTGCAGGCTTCTTTCCAAAGGGCGAATTGGGTCGCAAAGCATCTTGCTTCCAGCTCCTTGGGAAGCTAAGAAACAACTCGCTCTGCACAGTGCTCTAACAGTCTACCGGGAACATCTCTTACAAAGGCCTGTGAAACGCAGTTTCTTTGCAGGCCTGATCTGGCTGAAGTGGAACTTCTGCTCTGGGTGTGCTACATTGCCCTAGAGCTGAAAGGCACAACGTGCAGGCTTCTTTCCAAAGGGCGAGTTGGGCCGCAAAACATCTTGCTTCCAGCTCTTTGGGAAGCTAAGAAACAACTCGCTCTGCACAGTGCTCTTACAGCAAACGGGGAGCATCTCTTACAAGGCCTGTGAAACGCAGTTTCTTTGCAGGCCTGAGCTGGCTGAAGTAGAACTTCTGCTCTGGGTGTGCTACATTGGCCTAGAGCTGAAAGGCACAATGTGCAGGCTTCTTTCCAAAGGGCGAGTTGGGCCCCAAAGCATCTTGCTTCCAGCTCTTTGGGAAGCTAAGAAACAACTCGCTCTGCACAGTCCTCTTACAGCCTACCAGGAACATCACTTACAAAGGCCTGTGAAATGCAGTTTCTTTGCAGGCCTGATCTGGTTGAAGTAGAACTTCTGCTCTGGGTGTGCTACATTGGCCTAGAGCTGAAAGGCTCAACGTGCAGGCATCTTTCCAAAGGGCGAGTTGGGCCCCAAAGCATCTTGCTTCCAGCTCTTTGGGAAGCTAAGAAACAACTTGCTCTGCACAGTGCTCTTACAGCCTACCGGGAACATCTCTTACAAATGTGTGTGAAACGCAGTTTCTTTGCAGGCCACATCTGGCTGAAGTAGAACTTCTGCTCTGCGTGTGCTACATTGCCCTAGAGCTGAAAGGCACAACGTGCAGGCTTCTTTCCAAAGGGCGAGTTGGGCCCCAAAGCATCTTGCTTCCAGCTCCTTGGGAAGCTAAGAAACAACTCGCTCTGCACAGTGCTCTTACAGCCTACCGGGAACATCTCTTTCAAAGGCCTGTGAAACGCAGTTTCTTTGCAGGCCTGATCTGGCTGAACTAGAACTTCTGCTCTGCGTGTGCTACATTGCCCTAGAGCTGAAAGGCACAACGTGCAGGCTTCTTTCCAAAGGGCGAGTTGGGCCCCAAAGCATCTTGCTTCCAGCTCTTTGGGAAGCTAAGAAACAACTCGCTGTGCAAAGTGCTCTTACAGCCTACCGTGAGCATCTCTTACAAAGGCCTGTGAAACGCAGTTTCTTTGCAGGCCTGAGCTGGCTGAAGTAGAACTTCTGCTCTGGGGTGCTACATTGCCCTAGAGCTGAAAGGCACAACGTGCAGGCTTCTTTCCAAAGGGCGAGTAGGGCCCCAAAGTATCTTGCTTCCAGCTCTTTGGAAAGCTAAGAAACAACTCGCTATGCACAGTGCTCTGACAGCCTACCGGGAACATCTCTTTCAAAGGCCTGTGAAACGCAGTTTCTTTGCAGGCCTGATCTGGCTGAAGTAGAACTTCTGCTCTGGGTGTGCTACATTGGCCTAGAGCTGAAAGGCTCAACGTGCAGGCATCTTTCCAAAGGGCGAGTTGGGCCCCAAAGCATCTTCCTTCCAGCTCTTTGGGAAGCTAAGAAACAACTCGCTATGCACAGTGCTCTGAAAGCCTACCGGGAACATCTCTTACAAAGGCCTGTGAAACGCAGTTTCTTTGCAGGCCTGATCTGGCTGAAGTAGAACTTCTGCTCTGGGTGTGCTACATGGACCTAGAGCTGAAAGGCTCAACGTGCAGGCTTCTTTCCAAAGGGCGAGTTGGGACGCAAAGCATCTTGCTTCCAGCTCTTTGGGAAGCTAAGAAACAACTCGATCTGCACAGTGCTCTTACAGGCTACGGGAACATATCTTACAAAGGCCTGTGAAACGCAGTTTCTTTGCATGCCTGAACTGGCTGAAGTAGAACTTCTGCTCTGGGTGTGCTACGTTTCCCTAGAGCTGAAAGGCACAACGTGCAGGCTTCTTTCCAAAGGGTGAATTGGGCCGCAAAGCATCTTGCTTCCAGCTCCTTGGGAAGCTAAGAAACAACTCGCTCTGCACAGTGCTCTAACAGCCTACCGGGAACATCTCTTACAAAGGCCTGTGAAACGCAGTTTCTTTGCAGGCCTGATCTGGCTGAAGTGGAAATTCTGCTCTGGGTGTGCTACATTGCCCTAGAGCTGAAAGGCACAACGTGCAGGCTTCTTTCCAAAGGGCGAGTTGGGCCGCAAAGCATCTTGCTTCCAGCTCTTTGGGAAGCTAAGAAACAACTCGCTCTGCACAGTGCTCTTACAGCCTACGGGGAGCATCTCTTACAAAGGCCTGTGAAACGCAGTTTCTTTGCAGGCCTGAGCTGGCTGAAGTAGAACTTCTGCTCTGGGTGTGCTACATTGGCCTAGAGCTGAAAGGCACAACGTGCAGGCTTCTTTCCAAAGGGCGAGTTGGGCCCCAAAGCATCTTGCTTCCAGCTCTTTGGGAAGCTAAGAAACAACTCGCTCTGCACAGTGCTCTTACAGCCTACCAGGAACATCACTTACAAAGGCCAGTGAAACGCAGTTTCTTTGCAGGCCTGATCTGGTTGAAGTAGAACTTCTGCTCTGGGTGTGCTACATTGGCCTAGAGCTGAAAGGCTCAACGTGCAGGCATCTTTCCAAAGGGTGAGTTGGGCCCCAAAGCATCTTGCTTCCAGCTCTTTGGGAAGCTAAGAAACAACTCGCTCTGCACAGTGCTCTTACAGCCTACGGGAACATCTCTTACAAAGGCCTGTGAAACGCAGATTCTTTGCAGGCCTGAGCTGGCTGAAGTAGAACTTCTGCTCTGGGTGTGCTACATTGCCCTAGAGATGAAAGGCACAACCTGCAGGCTTCTTTCCAAAGGGCGAGTATGGCCCCAAAGTATCTTGCTTCCAGGTCTTTGGAAAGCTAAGAAACAACTCGCTCTGCACAGTGCTCTTACAGCCTACCGGGAACATCTCTTACAAAGGCCTGTGAAACGCAGTTTCTTTGCAGGCCTGATCTGGCTGAAGTAGAACTTCTGCTCTGGGTGTGCTACATTGCCCTAGAGCTGAAAGGCACAACGAGCAGGCTTCTTTCCAAAGGGCGAGTTGGGCACCAAAGCATCTTGCTTCCAGCTCTTTGGGAAGCTAAGAAACAACTCGCTCTGCACAGTGCTCTTACAGCCTACCGGGAACATCTCTTACAAAGGCCTGTGAAACGCAGTTTCTTTGCAGGCCTGATCTGGCTGAAGTAGAACCTCTGCTCTGGGTGTGCTACATTGCCCTAGAGCTGAAAGGCACAACGAGCAGGCTTCTTTCCAAAGGGCGAGTTGGGCACCAAAGCATCTTGCTTCCAGCTCTTTGGGAAGCTAAGAAACAACTCGATCTGCACAGTGCTCTTACAGCCTACCGTGAGCATCTCTTACAAAGGCCTGTGAAACGCAGTTTCTTTGCAGGCCTGAGCTGGCTGAAGTAGAACTTCTGCTCTGGGGTGCTACATTGCCCTAGAGCTGAAAGGCACAACGTGCAGGCTTCTTTCCAAAGGGCGAGTAGGGCCCCAAAGTATCTTGCTTCCAGCTCTTTGGAAAGCTAAGAAACAACTCGCTAAGCACAGTGCTCTGACAGCCTACCGGGAACATCTCTTCCAAAGGCCTGTGAAACGCAGTTTCTTTGCAGGCCTGATCTGGCTGAAGTAGAACTTCTGCTCTGGGTGTGCTACATTGGCCTAGAGCTGAAAGGCTCAACGTGCAGGCATCTTTCCAAAGGGCGAGATGGGCCCCAAAGCATCTTGCTTCCAGCTCTTTGGGAAGCTAAGAAACAACTCGCTATGCACAGTGCTCTGAAAGCCTACCGGGAACATATCTTACAAAGGCCTGTGAAACGCAGTTTCTTTGCATGCCTGAACTGGCTGAAGTAGAACTTCTGCTCTGGGTGTGCTACGTTTCCCTAGAGCTGAAAGGCACAACGTGCAGGCTTCTTTCCAAAGGGCGAATTGGGCCGCAAAGCATCTTGCTTCCAGCTCCTTGGGAAGCTAAGAAACAACTCGCTCTGCACAGTGCTCTAACAGCCTACCGGTAACATCTCTTACAAAGGCCTGTGAAACGCAGTTTCTTTGCAGGCCTGATCTGGCTGAAGTGGAAATTCTGCTCTGGGTGTGCTACATTGCCCTAGAGCTGAAAGGCACAACGTGCAGGCTTCTTTCCAAAGGGCGAGTTGGGCCGCAAAGCATCTTGCTTCCAGCTCTTTGGGAAGCTAAGAAACAACTCGCTCTGCACAGTGCTCTTACAGCCTACGGGGAGCATCTCTTACAAAGGCCTGTGAAACGCAGTTTCTTTGCAGGCCTGAGCTGGCTGAAGTAGAACTTCTGCTCTGGGTGTGCTACATTGGCCTAGAGCTGAAAGGCTCAACGTTCAGGCATCTTTCCAAAGGGCGAGTTGGGCCCCAAAGCATCTTGCTTCCAGCTCTTTGGGAAGCTAAGAAACAACTCGCTCTGCACAGTGCTCTTACAGCCTACCGGGGACATCTCTTACAAAGGCCTGTGAAACGCAGTTTCTTTGCAGGCCTGATCTGGCTGAAGTAGAACTTCTGCTCTGGGTGTGCTACATTGGCCTAGAGCTGAAAGGCTCAACGTGCCGGCATCTTTCCAAAGGGTGATTTGGGCCCCAAAGCATCTTGCTTCCAGCTCTTTGGGAAGCTAAGAAACAACTCGCTCTGCAAAGTGCTCTTACAGCCTACCGGGAACATCTCTTACAAAGGCCTGTGAAACGCAGTTTCTTTGCAGGCCTGAACTGGCTGAAGTAGAACTTCTGCTCTGCGTGTGCTACATTGCCCTAGAGCTGAAAGGCACAACGAGCAGGCTTCTTTCCAAGGGCGAGTTGGGCCCCAAAGCATCTTGCTTCCAGCTCTTTGGGAAGCTAAGAAACAACTCGCTCTGCACAGTGCTCTGACAGCCTACCGGAACATCTCTTACAAAGGCCTGTGAAACGAAGTTTCTTTGCAGGCCTGATCTGGCTGAAGTAGAACTTCTGCTCTGCGTGTGCTACATTGCCGTAGAGCGGAAAGGCACAACGTTCAGGCTTCTTTCCAGAGGGCGAGTTGGGCCGCAAAGCATCTTGCTTCCAGCTCTTTGGGAAGCTAAGAAACAACTCGCTCTGCACAGTGCTCTTACAGCCTACCGGGAACATCTCTTACAAATGTGTGTGAAACGCAGTTTCTTTGCAGGCCAGATCTGGCTGAAGTAGAACTTCTGCTCTGCGTGTGCTACATTGCCCTAGAGCTGAAAGGCAAAACGTGCAGGCTTCTTTCCAAAGGGCGAGTTGGGCCCCAAAGCATCTTGCTTCCAGCTCCTTGGGAAGCTAAGAAACAACTCGCTCTGCACAGTGCTCTTACAGCCTACCGGGAACATCTCTTTCAAAGGCCTGTGAAACGCAGTTTCTTTGCAGGCTTGATCTGGCTGAACTAGAACTTCTGCTCTGCGTGTGCTACATTGCCCTAGAGCTGAAAGGCACAACGTGCAGGCTTCTTTCCAAAGGGCGAATTGGGCCGCAAAGCATCTTGCTTCCAGCTCCTTGGGAAGCTAAGAAACAACTCGCTCTGCACAGTGCTCTTACAGCCTACCGGGAACATCTCTTACAAAGGCCTGTGAAACGCAGTTTCTTTGCAGGCGTGATCTGGCTGAAGTAGAACTTCTGCTCTGGGTGTGCTACATTGCCCTAGAGCTGAAAGGCACAACGAGCAGGCTTCTTTCCAAAGGGCGAGTTGGGCACCAAAGCATCTTGCTTCCAGCTCTTTGGGAAGCTAAGAAACAACTCGCTCTGCACAGTGCTCTTACAGCCTACGGGAACATCTCTTACAAAGGCCTGTGAAACGCAGTTTCTTTGCAGGCCTGAGCTGGCTGAAGTAGAACTTCTGCTCTGGGTGTGCTACATTGCCCTAGAGATGAAAGGCACAACCTGCAGGCTTCTTTCCAAAGGGCGAGTATGGCCCCAAAGTATCTTGCTTCCAGGTCTTTGGAAAGCTAAGAAACAAGTCGCTCTGCACAGTGCTCTGACAGCCTACCGGGAACATCTCTTACAAAGGCCTGTGAAATGCAGTTTCTTTGCAGGCCCGATCTGGCTGAAGTAGAACTTGTGCTCTGGGTGTGCTACATGGCCCTAGAGCTGAAAGGCACAACGTGCAGGCTTCTTTCCAAAGGGCGAGTTCGGCCCCAAAGCATCTTGCTTCCAGCTCTTTTGGAAGCTAAGAAACAAGTCGCTCTGCACAGTGCTCTTACAGCCTACCGGGAAAATCTCTTACAAAGGCCTGTGAAACGCAGTTTCTTTGCAGGCCTGATCTGGCTGAAGTAGAACTTCTGCTCTGCGTGTGCTACATTGCCCTAGAGCTGAAAGGCACAGCGTGAAGGCTTCTTTCCAAAGGGCGAGTTGGGACCCAAAGCATCTTGCTTCCAGCTCTTTGGGAAGCTAAGAAACAACTCGCTCTGCACAGTCCTCTTACAGCCTACCAGGAACATCACTTACAAAGGCCTGTGAAATGCAGTTTCTTTGCAGGCCTGATCTGGTTGAAGTAGAACTTCTGCTCTGGGTGTGCTACATTGGCCTAGAGCTGAAAGGCTCAACGTGCAGGCATCTTTCCAAAGGGCGAGTTGGGCCCCAAAGCATCTTGCTTCCAGCTCTTTGGGAAGCTAAGAAACAACTCGCTCTGCACAGTGCTCTTACAGCCTACCGGGAACATCTCTTACAAATGTGTGTGAAACGCAGTTTCTTTGCAGGCCAGATCTGGCTGAAGTAGAACTTCTGCTCTGCGTGTGCTACATTGCCCTAGAGCTGAAAGGCACAACGTGCAGGCTTCTTTCCAAAGGGCGAGTTGGGCCCCAAAGCATCTTGCTTCCAGCTCCTTGGGAAGCTAAGAAACAACTCGCTCTGCACAGTGCTCTTACAGCCTACCGGGAACATCTCTTTCAAAGGCCTGTGAAACGCAGTTTCTTTGCAGGCCTGATCTGGCTGAACTAGAACTTCTGCTCTGCGTGTGCTACATTGCCCTAGAGCTGAAAGGCACAACGTGCAGGCTTCTTTCCAAAGGGCGAATTGGGCCGCAAAGCATCTTGCTTCCAGCTCCTTGGGAAGCTAAGAAACAACTCGCTCTGCACAGTGCTCTTACAGCCTACCGGGAACATCTCTTACAAAGGCCTGTGAAACGCAGTTTCTTTGCAGGCCTGATCTGGCTGAAGTAGAACTTCTGCTCTGGGTGTGCGACATTGGCCCAGAGCTGAAAGGCTCAACGTGCAGGCATCTTTCCAAAGGGCGAATTGGGCCGCAAAGCATCTTGCTTCCAGCTCCTTGGGAAGCTAAGAAACAACTCGCTCTGCACAGTGCTCTTACAGCCTACCGGGAACATCTCTTACAAAGGCCTGTGAAACGCAGTTTCTTTGCAGGCCTGATCTGGCTGAAGTAGAACTTCTGCTCTGGGTGTGCTACATGGACCTAGAGCTGAAAGGCTCAACGTGCAGGCTTCTTTCCAAAGGGCGAGTTGGGACGCAAAGCATCTTGCTTCCAGCTCTTTGGGAAGCTAAGAAACAACTCGATCTGCACAGTGCTCTTACAGGCTACGGGAACATATCTTACAAAGGCCTGTGAAACGCAGTTTCTTTGCATGCCTGAACTGGCTGAAGTAGAACTTCTGCTCTGGGTGTGCTACGTTTCCCTAGAGCTGAAAGGCACAACGTGCAGGCTTCTTTCCAAAGGGTGAATTGGGCCGCAAAGCATCTTGCTTCCAGCTCCTTGGGAAGCTAAGAAACAACTCGCTCTGCACAGTGCTCTAACAGCCTACCGGGAACATCTCTTACAAAGGCCTGTGAAACGCAGTTTCTTTGCAGGCCTGATCTGGCTGAAGTGGAAATTCTGCTCTGGGTGTGCTACATTGCCCTAGAGCTGAAAGGCACAACGTGCAGGCTTCTTTCCAAAGGGCGAGTTGGGCCGCAAAGCATCTTGCTTCCAGCTCTTTGGGAAGCTAAGAAACAACTCGCTCTGCACAGTGCTCTTACAGCCTACGGGGAGCATCTCTTACAAAGGCCTGTGAAACGCAGTTTCTTTGCAGGCCTGAGCTGGCTGAAGTAGAACTTCTGCTCTGGGTGTGCTACATTGGCCTAGAGCTGAAAGGCACAACGTGCAGGCTTCTTTCCAAAGGGCGAGTTGGGCCCCAAAGCATCTTGCTTCCAGCTCTTTGGGAAGCTAAGAAACAACTCGCTCTGCACAGTGCTCTTACAGCCTACCAGGAACATCACTTACAAAGGCCAGTGAAACGCAGTTTCTTTGCAGGCCTGATCTGGTTGAAGTAGAACTTCTGCTCTGGGTGTGCTACATTGGCCTAGAGCTGAAAGGCTCAACGTGCAGGCATCTTTCCAAAGGGCGAGTTGGGCCCCAAAGCATCTTGCTTCCAGCTCTTTGGGAAGCTAAGAAACAACTCGCTCTGCACAGTGCTCTTACAGCCTACGGGAACATCTCTTACAAAGGCCTGTGAAACGCAGTTTCTTTGCAGGCCTGAGCTGGCTGAAGTAGAACTTCTGCTCTGGGTGTGCTACATTGCCCTAGAGATGAAAGGCACAACCTGCAGGCTTCTTTCCAAAGGGCGAGTATGGCCCCAAAGTATCTTGCTTCCAGGTCTTTGGAAAGCTAAGAAACAACTCGCTCTGCACAGTGCTCTTACAGCCTACCGGGAACATCTCTTACAAAGGCCTGTGAAACGCAGTTTCTTTGCAGGCCTGATCTGGCTGAAGTAGAACTTCTGCTCTGGGTGTGCTACATTGCCCTAGAGCTGAAAGGCACAACGAGCAGGCTTCTTTCCAAAGGGCGAGTTGGGCACCAAAGCATCTTGCTTCCAGCTCTTTGGGAAGCTAAGAAACAACTCGCTCTGCACAGTGCTCTTACAGCCTACCGGGAACATCTCTTACAAAGGCCTGTGAAACGCAGTTTCTTTGCAGGCCTGATCTGGCTGAAGTAGAACCTCTGCTCTGGGTGTGCTACATTGCCCTAGAGCTGAAAGGCACAACGAGCAGGCTTCTTTCCAAAGGGCGAGTTGGGCACCAAAGCATCTTGCTTCCAGCTCTTTGGGAAGCTAAGAAACAACTCGCTGTGCAAAGTGCTCTTACAGCCTACCGTGAGCATCTCTTACAAAGGCCTGTGAAACGCAGTTTCTTTGCAGGCCTGAGCTGGCTGAAGTAGAACTTCTGCTCTGGGGTGCTACATTGCCCTAGAGCTGAAAGGCACAACGTGCAGGCTTCTTTCCAAAGGGCGAGTAGGGCCCCAAAGTATCTTGCTTCCAGCTCTTTGGAAAGCTAAGAAACAACTCGCTATGCACAGTGCTCTGACAGCCTACCGGGAACATCTCTTCCAAAGGCCTGTGAAACGCAGTTTCTTTGCAGGCCTGATCTGGCTGAAGTAGAACTTCTGCTCTGGGTGTGCTACATTGGCCTAGAGCTGAAAGGCTCAACGTGCAGGCATCTTTCCAAAGGGCGAGATGGGCCCCAAAGCATCTTCCTTCCAGCTCTTTGGGAAGCTAAGAAACAACTCGCTCTGCACAGTGCTCTGAAAGCCTACCGGGAACATCTCTTACAAATGTGTGTGAAACGCAGTTGCTTTGCAGGCCTGATCTGGCTGAAGTAGAACTTCTGCTCTGGGTGTGCTACATGGACCTAGAGCTGAAAGTCTCAACGTGCAGGCTTCTTTCCAAAGGGCGAGTTGGGACGCAAAGCATCTTGCTTCCAGCTCTTTGGGAAGCTAAGAAACAACTCGATCTGCACAGTGCTCTTACAGGCTACGGGAACATATCTTACAAAGGCCTGTGAAACGCAGTTTCTTTGCATGCCTGAACTGGCTGAAGTAGAACTTCTGCTCTGGGTGTGCTACGTTTCCCTAGAGCTGAAAGGCACAACGTGCAGGCTTCTTTCCAAAGGGCGAATTGGGCCGCAAAGCATCTTGCTTCCAGCTCCTTGGGAAGCTAAGAAACAACTCGCTCTGCACAGTGCTCTAACAGCCTACCGGGAACATCTCTTACAAAGGCCTGTGAAACGCAGTTTCTTTGCAGGCCTGATCTGGCTGAAGTGGAAATTCTGCTCTGGGTGTGCTACATTGCCCTAGAGCTGAAAGGCACAACGTGCAGGCTTCTTTCCAAAGGGCGAGTTGGGCCGCAAAGCATCTTGCTTCCAGCTCTTTGGGAAGCTAAGAAACAACTCGCTCTGCACAGTGCTCTTACAGCCTACGGGGAGCATCTCTTACAAAGGCCTGTGAAACGCAGTTTCTTTGCAGGCCTGAGCTGGCTGAAGTAGAACTTCTGCTCTGGGTGTGCTACATTGGCCTAGAGCTGAAAGGCACAACGTGCAGGCTTCTTTCCAAAGGGCGAGTTGGGCCCCAAAGCATCTTGCTTCCAGCTCTTTGGGAAGCTAAGAAACAACTCGCTCTGCACAGTGCTCTTACAGCCTACCAGGAACATCACTTACAAAGGCCAGTGAAACGCAGTTTCTTTGCAGGCCTGATCTGGTTGAAGTAGAACTTCTGCTCTGGGTGTGCTACATTGGCCTAGAGCTGAAAGGCTCAACGTTCAGGCATCTTTCCAAAGGGCGAGTTGGGCCCCAAAGCATCTTGCTTCCAGCTCTTTGGGAAGCTAAGAAACAACTCGCTCTGCACAGTGCTCTTACAGCCTACCGGGGACATCTCTTACAAAGGCCTGTGAAATGCAGTTTCTTTGCAGGCCTGATCTGGCTGAAGTAGAACTTCTGCTCTGGGTGTGCTACATTGGCCTAGAGCTGAAAGGCTCAACGTGCCGGCATCTTTCCAAAGGGTGATTTGGGCCCCAAAGCATCTTGCTTCCAGCTCTTTGGGAAGCTAAGAAACAACTCGCTCTGCAAAGTGCTCTTACAGCCTACCGGGAACATCTCTTACAAAGGCCTGTGAAACGCAGTTTCTTTGCAGGCCTGAACTGGCTGAAGTAGAACTTCTGCTCTGCGTGTGCTACATTGCCCTAGAGCTGAAAGGCACAACGAGCAGGCTTCTTTCCAAGGGCGAGTTGGGCCCCAAAGCATCTTGCTTCCAGCTCTTTGGGAAGCTAAGAAACAACTCGCTCTGCACAGTGCTCTGACAGCCTACCGGAACATCTCTTACAAAGGCCTGTGAAACGAAGTTTCTTTGCAGGCCTGATCTGGCTGAAGTAGAACTTCTGCTCTGCGTGTGCTACATTGCCCTAGAGCTGAAAGGCACAACGTGCAGGCTTCTTTCCAAAGGGCGAATTGGGCCGCAAAGCATCTTGCTTCCAGCTCCTTGGGAAGCTAAGAAACAACTCGCTCTGCACAGTGCTCTTACAGCCTACCGGGAACATCTCTTACAAAGGCCTGTGAAACGCAGTTTCTTTGCAGGCGTGATCTGGCTGAAGTAGAACTTCTGCTCTGGGTGTGCTACATTGCCCTAGAGCTGAAAGGCACAACGAGCAGGCTTCTTTCCAAAGGGCGAGTTGGGCACCAAAGCATCTTGCTTCCAGCTCTTTGGGAAGCTAAGAAACAACTCGCTCTGCACAGTGCTCTTACAGCCTACGGGAACATCTCTTACAAAGGCCTGTGAAACGCAGTTTCTTTGCAGGCCTGAGCTGGCTGAAGTAGAACTTCTGCTCTGGGTGTGCTACATTGCCCTAGAGATGAAAGGCACAACCTGCAGGCTTCTTTCCAAAGGGCGAGTATGGCCCCAAAGTATCTTGCTTCCAGGTCTTTGGAAAGCTAAGAAACAAGTCGCTCTGCACAGTGCTCTGACAGCCTACCGGGAACATCTCTTACAAAGGCCTGTGAAATGCAGTTTCTTTGCAGGCCCGATCTGGCTGAAGTAGAACTTGTGCTCTGGGTGTGCTACATGGCCCTAGAGCTGAAAGGCACAACGTGCAGGCTTCTTTCCAAAGGGCGAGTTCGGCCCCAAAGCATCTTGCTTCCAGCTCTTTTGGAAGCTAAGAAACAAGTCGCTCTGCACAGTGCTCTTACAGCCTACCGGGAAAATCTCTTACAAAGGCCTGTGAAACGCAGTTTCTTTGCAGGCCTGATCTGGCTGAAGTAGAACTTCTGCTCTGCGTGTGCTACATTGCCCTAGAGCTGAAAGGCACAGCGTGAAGGCTTCTTTCCAAAGGGCGAGTTGGGACCCAAAGCATCTTGCTTCCAGCTCTTTGGGAAGCTAAGAAACACCTCGCTCTGCACAGTCCTCTTACAGCCTACCAGGAACATCACTTACAAAGGCCTGTGAAATGCAGTTTCTTTGCAGGCCTGATCTGGTTGAAGTAGAACTTCTGCTCTGGGTGTGCTACATTGGCCTAGAGCTGAAAGGCTCAACGTGCAGGCATCTTTCCAAAGGGCGAGTTGGGCCCCAAAGCATCTTGCTTCCAGCTCTTTGGGAAGCTAAGAAACAACTCGCTCTGCACAGTGCTCTTACAGCCTACCGGGAACATCTCTTACAAATGTGTGTGAAACGCAGTTTCTTTGCAGGCCAGATCTGGCTGAAGTAGAACTTCTGCTCTGCGTGTGCTACATTGCCCTAGAGCTGAAAGGCACAACGTGCAGGCTTCTTTCCAAAGGGCGAGTTGGGCCCCAAAGCATCTTGCTTCCAGCTCCTTGGGAAGCTAAGAAACAACTCGCTCTGCACAGTGCTCTTACAGCCTACCGGGAACATCTCTTTCATAGGCCTGTGAAACGCAGTTTCTTTGCAGGCCTGATCTGGCTGAACTAGAACTTCTGCTCTGCGTGTGCTACATTGCCCTAGAGCTGAAAGGCACAACGTGCAGGCTTCTTTCCAAAGGGCGAATTGGGCCGCAAAGCATCTTGCTTCCAGCTCCTTGGGAAGCTAAGAAACAACTCGCTCTGCACAGTGCTCTTACAGCCTACCGGGAACATCTCTTACAAAGGCCTGTGAAACGCAGTTTCTTTGCAGGCCTGATCTGGCTGAAGTAGAACTTCTGCTCTGGGTGTGCGACATTGGCCCAGAGCTGAAAGGCTCAACGTGCAGGCATCTTTCCAAAGGGCGAGTTGGGCCCCAAAGTATCTTGCTTCCAGCTCTTTGGGAAGCTAAGAAACAACTCGCTCTGCCCAGTGCTCTGAAAGCCTACCGGGAACATCTCTTACAAAGGCCTGTGAAACGAAGTTTCTTTGCAGGCCTGAACTGGCTGAAGTAGAACTTCTGCTCTGGGTGTGCTACATTGGCCTAGAGCTGAAAGGCTCAACGTGCAGGCATCTTTCCAAAAGGTGAGATGGGGCCCAAAGCATCTTGCTTCCAGCTCTTTGGGAAGCTAAGAAACAACTCGCTCTGCACAGTGCTCTTACAGCCTACCGGGAACATCTCTTACAAAGGCCTGTGAAATGCAGTTTCTTTGCATGCCTGATCTGGCTGAAGTAGAACTTCTGCTCTGGGTGTGCTACATGGCCCTAGAGCTGAAAGGCACAACGTGCAGGCTTCTTTCCAAAGGGCGAGTTGGGCCCCAAAGCATCTTGCTTCCAGCTCTTTGGGAAGCTAAGAAACAACTCGCTGTGCAAAGTGCTCTTACAGCCTACCGTGAGCATCTCTTACAAAGGCCTGTGAAACGCAGTTTCTTTGCAGGCCTGAGCTGGCTGAAGTAGAACTTCTGCTCTGGGGTGCTACATTGCCCTAGAGCTGAAAGGCACAACGTGCAGGCTTCTTTCCAAAGGGCGAGTAGGGCCCCAAAGTATCTTGCTTCCAGCTCTTTGGAAAGCTAAGAAACAACTCGCTATGCACAGTGCTCTGACAGCCTACCGGGAACATCTCTTCCAAAGGCCTGTGAAACGCAGTTTCTTTGCAGGCCTGATCTGGCTGAAGTAGAACTTCTGCTCTGGGTGTGCTACATTGGCCTAGAGCTGAAAGGCTCAACGTGCAGGCATCTTTCCAAAGGGCGAGTTGGGCCCCAAAGCATCTTCCTTCCAGCTCTTTGGGAAGCTAAGAAACAACTCGCTCTGCACAGTGCTCTGAAAGCCTACCGGGAACATCTCTTACAAATGTGTGTGAAACGCAGTTGCTTTGCAGGCCTGATCTGGCTGAAGTAGAACTTCTGCTCTGGGTGTGCTACATGGACCTAGAGCTGAAAGTCTCAACGTGCAGGCTTCTTTCCAAAGGGCGAGTTGGGACGCAAAGCATCTTGCTTCCAGCTCTTTGGGAAGCTAAGAAACAACTCGATCTGCACAGTGCTCTTACAGGCTACGGGAACATATCTTACAAAGGCCTGTGAAACGCAGTTTCTTTGCATGCCTGAACTGGCTGAAGTAGAACTTCTGCTCTGGGTGTGCTACGTTTCCCTAGAGCTGAAAGGCACAACGTGCAGGCTTCTTTCCAAAGGGCGAATTGGGCCGCAAAGCATCTTGCTTCCAGCTCCTTGGGAAGCTAAGAAACAACTCGCTCTGCACAGTGCTCTAACAGCCTACCGGGAACATCTCTTACAAAGGCCTGTGAAACGCAGTTTCTTTGCAGGCCTGATCTGGCTGAAGTGGAAATTCTGCTCTGGGTGTGCTACATTGCCCTAGAGCTGAAAGGCACAACGTGCAGGCTTCTTTCCAAAGGGCGAGTTGGGCCGCAAAGCATCTTGCTTCCAGCTCTTTGGGAAGCTAAGAAACAACTCGCTCTGCACAGTGCTCTTACAGCCTACGGGGAGCATCTCTTACAAAGGCCTGTGAAACGCAGTTTCTTTGCAGGCCTGAGCTGGCTGAAGTAGAACTTCTGCTCTGGGTGTGCTACATTGGCCTAGAGCTGAAAGGCACAACGTGCAGGCTTCTTTCCAAAGGGCGAGTTGGGCCCCAAAGCATCTTGCTTCCAGCTCTTTGGGAAGCTAAGAAACAACTCGCTCTGCACAGTGCTCTTACAGCCTACCAGGAACATCACTTACAAAGGCCAGTGAAACGCAGTTTCTTTGCAGGCCTGATCTGGTTGAAGTAGAACTTCTGCTCTGGGTGTGCTACATTGGCCTAGAGCTGAAAGGCTCAACGTTCAGGCATCTTTCCAAAGGGCGAGTTGGGCCCCAAAGCATCTTGCTTCCAGCTCTTTGGGAAGCTAAGAAACAACTCGCTCTGCACAGTGCTCTTACAGCCTACCGGGGACATCTCTTACAAAGGCCTGTGAAATGCAGTTTCTTTGCAGGCCTGATCTGGCTGAAGTAGAACTTCTGCTCTGGGTGTGCTACATTGGCCTAGAGCTGAAAGGCTCAACGTGCCGGCATCTTTCCAAAGGGTGATTTGGGCCCCAAAGCATCTTGCTTCCAGCTCTTTGGGAAGCTAAGAAACAACTCGCTCTGCAAAGTGCTCTTACAGCCTACCGGGAACATCTCTTACAAAGGCCTGTGAAACGCAGTTTCTTTGCAGGCCTGAACTGGCTGAAGTAGAACTTCTGCTCTGCGTGTGCTACATTGCCCTAGAGCTGAAAGGCACAACGAGCAGGCTTCTTTCCAAGGGCGAGTTGGGCCCCAAAGCATCTTGCTTCCAGCTCTTTGGGAAGCTAAGAAACAACTCGCTCTGCACAGTGCTCTGACAGCCTACCGGAACATCTCTTACAAAGGCCTGTGAAACGAAGTTTCTTTGCAGGCCTGATCTGGCTGAAGTAGAACTTCTGCTCTGCGTGTGCTACATTGCCCTAGAGCTGAAAGGCACAACGTGCAGGCTTCTTTCCAAAGGGCGAATTGGGCCGCAAAGCATCTTGCTTCCAGCTCCTTGGGAAGCTAAGAAACAACTCGCTCTGCACAGTGCTCTTACAGCCTACCGGGAACATCTCTTACAAAGGCCTGTGAAACGCAGTTTCTTTGCAGGCGTGATCTGGCTGAAGTAGAACTTCTGCTCTGGGTGTGCTACATTGCCCTAGAGCTGAAAGGCACAACGAGCAGGCTTCTTTCCAAAGGGCGAGTTGGGCACCAAAGCATCTTGCTTCCAGCTCTTTGGGAAGCTAAGAAACAACTCGCTCTGCACAGTGCTCTTACAGCCTACGGGAACATCTCTTACAAAGGCCTGTGAAACGCAGTTTCTTTGCAGGCCTGAGCTGGCTGAAGTAGAACTTCTGCTCTGGGTGTGCTACATTGCCCTAGAGATGAAAGGCACAACCTGCAGGCTTCTTTCCAAAGGGCGAGTATGGCCCCAAAGTATCTTGCTTCCAGGTCTTTGGAAAGCTAAGAAACAAGTCGCTCTGCACAGTGCTCTGACAGCCTACCGGGAACATCTCTTACAAAGGCCTGTGAAATGCAGTTTCTTTGCAGGCCCGATCTGGCTGAAGTAGAACTTGTGCTCTGGGTGTGCTACATGGCCCTAGAGCTGAAAGGCACAACGTGCAGGCTTCTTTCCAAAGGGCGAGTTCGGCCCCAAAGCATCTTGCTTCCAGCTCTTTTGGAAGCTAAGAAACAAGTCGCTCTGCACAGTGCTCTTACAGCCTACCGGGAAAATCTCTTACAAAGGCCTGTGAAACGCAGTTTCTTTGCAGGCCTGATCTGGCTGAAGTAGAACTTCTGCTCTGCGTGTGCTACATTGCCCTAGAGCTGAAAGGCACAGCGTGAAGGCTTCTTTCCAAAGGGCGAGTTGGGACCCAAAGCATCTTGCTTCCAGCTCTTTGGGAAGCTAAGAAACAACTCGCTCTGCACAGTCCTCTTACAGCCTACCAGGAACATCACTTACAAAGGCCTGTGAAATGCAGTTTCTTTGCAGGCCTGATCTGGTTGAAGTAGAACTTCTGCTCTGGGTGTGCTACATTGGCCTAGAGCTGAAAGGCTCAACGTGCAGGCATCTTTCCAAAGGGCGAGTTGGGCCCCAAAGCATCTTGCTTCCAGCTCTTTGGGAAGCTAAGAAACAACTCGCTCTGCACAGTGCTCTTACAGCCTACCGGGAACATCTCTTACAAATGTGTGTGAAACGCAGTTTCTTTGCAGGCCAGATCTGGCTGAAGTAGAACTTCTGCTCTGCGTGTGCTACATTGCCCTAGAGCTGAAAGGCACAACGTGCAGGCTTCTTTCCAAAGGGCGAGTTGGGCCCCAAAGCATCTTGCTTCCAGCTCCTTGGGAAGCTAAGAAACAACTCGCTCTGCACAGTGCTCTTACAGCCTACCGGGAACATCTCTTTCATAGGCCTGTGAAACGCAGTTTCTTTGCAGGCCTGATCTGGCTGAACTAGAACTTCTGCTCTGCGTGTGCTACATTGCCCTAGAGCTGAAAGGCACAACGTGCAGGCTTCTTTCCAAAGGGCGAATTGGGCCGCAAAGCATCTTGCTTCCAGCTCCTTGGGAAGCTAAGAAACAACTCGCTCTGCACAGTGCTCTTACAGCCTACCGGGAACATCTCTTACAAAGGCCTGTGAAACGCAGTTTCTTTGCAGGCCTGATCTGGCTGAAGTAGAACTTCTGCTCTGGGTGTGCGACATTGGCCCAGAGCTGAAAGGCTCAACGTGCAGGCATCTTTCCAAAGGGCGAGTTGGGCCCCAAAGTATCTTGCTTCCAGCTCTTTGGGAAGCTAAGAAACAACTCGCTCTGCCCAGTGCTCTGAAAGCCTACCGGGAACATCTCTTACAAAGGCCTGTGAAACGAAGTTTCTTTGCAGGCCTGAACTGGCTGAAGTAGAACTTCTGCTCTGGGTGTGCTACATTGGCCTAGAGCTGAAAGGCTCAACGTGCAGGCATCTTTCCAAAAGGTGAGATGGGGCCCAAAGCATCTTGCTTCCAGCTCTTTGGGAAGCTAAGAAACAACTCGCTCTGCACAGTGCTCTTACAGCCTACCGGGAACATCTCTTACAAAGGCCTGTGAAATGCAGTTTCTTTGCATGCCTGATCTGGCTGAAGTAGAACTTCTGCTCTGGGTGTGCTACATGGCCCTAGAGCTGAAAGGCACAACGTGCAGGCTTCTTTCCAAAGGGCGAGTTGGGCCCCAAAGCATCTTGCTTCCAGCTCTTTGGGAAGCTAAGAAACAACTCGCTGTGCAAAGTGCTCTTACAGCCTACCGTGAGCATCTCTTACAAAGGCCTGTGAAACGCAGTTTCTTTGCAGGCCTGAGCTGGCTGAAGTAGAACTTCTGCTCTGGGGTGCTACATTGCCCTAGAGCTGAAAGGCACAACGTGCAGGCTTCTTTCCAAAGGGCGAGTAGGGCCCCAAAGTATCTTGCTTCCAGCTCTTTGGAAAGCTAAGAAACAACTCGCTATGCACAGTGCTCTGACAGCCTACCGGGAACATCTCTTCCAAAGGCCTGTGAAACGCAGTTTCTTTGCAGGCCTGATCTGGCTGAAGTAGAACTTCTGCTCTGGGTGTGCTACATTGGCCTAGAGCTGAAAGGCTCAACGTGCAGGCATCTTTCCAAAGGGCGAGTTGGGCCCCAAAGCATCTTCCTTCCAGCTCTTTGGGAAGCTAAGAAACAACTCGCTATGCACAGTGCTCTGAAAGCCTACCGGGAACATCTCTTACAAAGGCCTGTGAAACGCAGTTTCTTTGCAGGCCTGATCTGGCTGAAGTAGAACTTCTGCTCTGGGTGTGCTACATGGACCTAGAGCTGAAAGGCTCAACGTGCAGGCTTCTTTCCAAAGGGCGAGTTGGGACGCAAAGCATCTTGCTTCCAGCTCTTTGGGAAGCTAAGAACCAACTCGATCTGCACAGTGCTCTTACAGGCTACGGGAACATATCTTACAAAGGCCTGTGAAACGCAGTTTCTTTGCATGCCTGAACTGGCTGAAGTAGAACTTCTGCTCTGGGTGTGCTACGTTTCCCTAGAGCTGAAAGGCACAACATGCAGGCTTCTTTCCAAAGGGCGAATTGGGCCGCAAAGCATCTTGCTTCCAGCTCCTTGGGAAGCTAAGAAACAACTCGCTCTGCACAGTGCTCTAACAGCCTACCGGGAACATCTCTTACAAAGGCCTGTGAAATGCAGTTTCTTTGCAGGCCTGATCTGGCTGAAGTGGAAATTCTGCTCTGGGTGTGCTACATTGCCCTAGAGCTGAAAGGCACAACGTGCAGGCTTCTTTCCAAAGGGCGAGTTGGGCCCCAAAGCATCTTGCTTCCAGCTCTTTGGGAAGCTAAGAAACAACTCGCTCTGCACAGTGCTCTTACAGCCTACCAGGAACATCACTTACAAAGGCCAGTGAAACGCAGTTTCTTTGCAGGCCTGATCTGGTTGAAGTAGAACTTCTGCTCTGGGTGTGCTACATTGGCCTAGAGCTGAAAGGCTCAACGTGCAGGCATCTTTCCAAAGGGCGAGTTGGACCCCAAAGCATCTTGCTTCCAGCTCTTTGGGAAGCTAAGAAACAAGTCGCTCTGCAAAGTGCTCTTACAGCCTACCGGGAACATCTCTTACAAAGGCCTGTGAAACGCAGTTTCTTTGCAGGCCTGAACTGGCTGAAGTAGAACTTCTGCTCTGCCTGTGCTACATTGCCCTAGAGCTGAAAGGCACAACGAGCAGGCTTCTTTCCAAAGGGCGAGTTGGGCCCCAAAGCATCTTGCTTCCAGCTCTTTGGGAAGCTAAGAAACAACTCGCTCTGCACAGTGCTCTGACAGCCTACCGGAACATCTCTTACAAAGGCCTGTGAAACGAAGTTTCTTTGCAGGCCTGATCTGGCTGAAGTAGAACTTCTGCTCTGCGTGTGCTACATTGCCCTAGAGCTGAAAGGCACAACGTTCAGGCTTCTTTCCAGAGGGCGAGTTGGGCCGCAAAGCATCTTGCTTCCAGCTCTTTGGGAAGCTAAGAAACAACTCGCTCTGCACAGTGCTCTTACAGCCTACCGGGAACATCTCTTACAAATGTGTGTGAAACGCAGTTTCTTTGCAGGCGTGATCTGGCTGAAGTAGAACTTCTGCTCTGCGTGTGCTACATTGCCCTAGAGCTGAAAGGCACAACGTGCAGGCTTCTTTCCAAAGGGCGAGTTGGGCCCCAAAGCATCTTGCTTCCAGCTCCTTGGGAAGCTAAGAAACAACTCGCTCTGCACAGTGCTCTTACAGCCTACCGGGAACATCTCTTTCAAAGGCCTGTGAAACGCAGTTTCTTTGCAGGCCTGATCTGGCTGAACTAGAACTTCTGCTCTGCGTGTGCTACATTGCCCTAGAGCTGAAAGGCACAACGTGCAGGCTTCTTTCCAAAGGGCGAATTGGGCCGCAAAGCATCTTGCTTCCAGCTCCTTGGGAAGCTAAGAAACAACTCGCTCTGCACAGTGCTCTAACAGCCTACCGGGAACATCTCTTACAAAGGCCTGTGAAACGCAGTTTCTTTGCAGGCCTGATCTGGCTGAAGTGGAAATTCTGCTCTGGGTGTGCTACATTGCCCTAGAGCTGAAAGGCACAACGTGCAGGCTTCTTTCCAAAGGGCGAGTTGGGCCGCAAAGCATCTTGCTTCCAGCTCTTTGGGAAGCTAAGAAACAACTCGCTCTGCACAGTGCTCTTACAGCCTACGGGGAGCATCTCTTACAAAGGCCTGTGAAACGCAGTTTCTTTGCAGGCCTGAGCTGGCTGAAGTAGAACTTCTGCTCTGGGTGTGCTACATTGGCCTAGAGCTGAAAGGCACAACGTGCAGGCTTCTTTCCAAAGGGCGAGTTGGGCCCCAAAGCATCTTGCTTCCAGCTCTTTGGGAAGCTAAGAAACAACTCGCTCTGCACAGTGCTCTGACAGCCTACCGGGAACATCTCTTACAAAGGCCTGTGAAACGCAGTTTCTTTGCAGGCCTGATCTGGCTGAAGTAGAACTTCTGCTCTGGGTGTGCTACATTGCCCTAGAGCTGAAAGGCACAACGAGCAGGCTTCTTTCCAAAGGGCGAGTTGGGCACCAAAGCATCTTGCTTCCAGCTCTTTGGGAAGCTAAGAAACAACTCGCTCTGCACAGTGCTCTTACAGCCTACGGGAACATCTCTTACAAAGGCCTGTGAAACGCAGTTTCTTTGCAGGCCTGAGCTGGCTGAAGTAGAACTTCTGCTCTGGGTGTGCTACATTGCCCTAGAGATGAAAGGCACAACCTGCAGGCTTCTTTCCAAAGGGCGAGTTGGGCCCCAAAGCATCTTGCTTCCAGCTCTTTGGGAAGCTAAGAAACAACTCGCTCTGCACAGTGCTCTTACAGCCTACTGGGGACAACTCTTACAAAGGCCTGTGAAACGCAGTTTCTTTGCAGGCCTGATCTGGCTGAAGTAGAACTTCTGCTCTGGGTGTGCTACATTGGCCTAGAGCTGAAAGGCTCAACGTGCCGGCATCTTTCCAAAGGGCGATTTGGGCCCCAAAGCATCTTTCTTCCAGCTTTTTGGGAAGCTAAGAAACAACTCGCTCTGCAAAGTGCTCTTACAGCCTACCGGGAACATCTCTTACAAAGGCCTGTGAAACGCAGTTTCTTTGCAGGCCTGAACTGGCTGAAGTAGAACTTCTGCTCTGCGTGTGCTACATTGCCCTAGAGCTGAAAGGCACAACGAGCAGGCTTCTTTCCAAAGGGCGAGTTGGGCCCCAAAGCATCTTGCTTCCAGCTCTTTGGGAAGCTAAGAAACAACTCGCTCTGCAGAGTGCTCTGACAGCCTACCGGAACATCTCTTACAAAGGCCTGTGAAACGAAGTTTCTTTGCAGGCCTGATCTGGCTGAAGTAGAACTTCTGCTCTGCGTGTGCTACATTGCCGTAGAGCGGAAAGGCACAACGTTCAGGCTTCTTTCCAGAGGGCGAGTTGGGCCGCAAAGCATCTTGCTTCCAGCTCTTTGGGAAGCTAAGAAACAACTCGCTCTGCACAGTGCTCTTACAGCCTACCGGGAACATCTCTTACAAATGCGTGTGAAACGCAGTTGCTTTGCAGGCCTGATCTGGCTGAAGTAGAACTTCTGCTCTGGGTGTGCTACATTGCCCTAGAGCTGAAAGGCACAACGAGCAGGCTTCTTTCCAAAGGGCGAGTTGGGCCCCAAAGCATCTTGCTTCCAGCTCTTTGGGAAGCTAAGAAACAACTCGCTCTGCACAGTGCTCTTACAGCCTACGGGAACATCTCTTACAAAGGCCTGTGAAACGCAGTTTCTTTGCATGCCTGAACTGGCTGAAGTAGAACTTCTGCTCTGGGTTGTGCTACAATGCCCTAGAACTGAAAGGCACAACGTGCAGGCTTCTTTCCAAAGGGCGAGTAGGGCCCCAAACATCTTGCTTCCAGCTGTTTGGAAAGCTAAGAAACAACTCGCTGTGCGCAGTGCTCTTACAGCCTACCGGGAACATCTCTTACAAAGGCATTTGAAACGCAGTTTCTTTGCAGACCTGATCTGGCTGAAGTAGAACTTCTGCTCTGCATGTGCTACATTGCCGTAGAGCGGAAAGGCACAACGTGCAGGCTTCTTTCCAAATGGCGAGTTGGGCAGCAAAGCATCTTGCTTCCAGCTCTTTGGGAAGCTAAGAAACAACTCGCTCTGCACAGTGCTCTTACAGCCTACCGAGAACATCTCTTACAAATGTGTGTGATACGCAGTTTCTATGCAGGCCTGATCTGGCTGAAGTAGAACTTCTGCTCTGCGTGTGCTACATTGCCCTAGAGCTGAAAGGCACAACGTGCAGGCTTCTTTCCAAAGGGTGAGTTGGGCCCCAAAGCATCTTGCTTCCAGCTCCTTGGGAAGCTAAGAAACAACTCGCTCTGCACAGTGCTCTTACAGCCTACCGGGAACATCTCTTACTAAGGCCTGTGAAACGGAGTTTCTTTGCAGGCCTGAACTGGCTGAAGTAGAACTTCTGCTCTGCGTGTGCTACATTGCCCTAGAGCTGAAAGGCACAACGAGCAGGCTTCTTTCCAAAGGGCGAGATGGGCCCCAAAGCATCTTGCTTCCAGCTCTTTGGGAAGCTAAGAAACAACTCGCTCTGCACAGTGCTCTTACAGCCTACGTGAACATCTCCTACAAAGGCCTGTGAAACGCAGTTTCTTTGCATGCCTGAACTGGCTGAAGTAGAACTTCTGCTCTGGGTTGTGCTACAATGCCCTAGAGCTGAAAGTCACAACGTGCAGGCTTCTTTCCAAAGGGCGAGTAGGGCCCCAAACATCTTGCTTCCAGCTCTTTGGAAAGCTAAGAAGCAACTCGCTGTGCGCAGTGCTCTTACAGCCTACCGGGAACATCTATTACAAAGGCATGTGAAACGCAGTTTCTTTGCAGACCTGATCTGCCTGAAGTAGAACTTCTGCTCTGCGTGTGCTACATTGCCGTAGAGCAGAAAGGCACAACGTGCAGGCTTCTTTCCAAAGGGCGAGTTGGGCCGCAAAGCATCTTGCTTCCAGCTTTTGGGAAGCTAAGAAACAACTCGCTCTGCACAGTGCTCTTACAACCTACCGGGAACATCTCTTACAAATATGTGTGAAACGCAGTTTCTTTGCAGGCCTGATCTGGCTGAAGTAGAACTTCTGCTCTGCGTGTGCTACATTGCCCTAGAGCTGAAAGGCACAACGTGCAGGCTTATTTCCAAAGGCCGAGTTGGGGCCGAAAGCATCTTGCTTCCAGCTCTTTGGGAAGCTAAGAAACAACTCGCTCTGCACAGTGCTCATACAGCCTACCGGGAACATCTGTTACAAAGGCCTGTGAAACGCAGTTTGTTTGCATGCCTGAACTGGCTGAAGTAGAACTTCTGCTTGGGTGTGCTACATTGCCGTAGAGCTGAAAGGCACAACGTGCAGGCTTCTTTCCAAAGGGCGAGTTGGGCCCCAAAGCATCTTGCTTCCAGCTCTTTGGGAAGCTAAGAAACAACTAGCTGTGCGCAGTGCTCTTACAGGTACCGGGAACATCTCTTACAAAGGCCTGTGAAATGCAGTTTCCTTGCATGCCTGAACTGGCTGAAGTAGAACTTCTGCTCTGGGTGTGCTACATGGCCCTAGAGCTGAAAGGCACAACGTGCAGGCTTCTTTCCAAAGGGCGAGTTGGGCCCCAAAGCATCTTGCTTCCAGCTCTTTGGGCTAGCTATGAAACAACTCGCTCTGCACAGTGCACTTACAGCCTACAGGGGGCATCACTTACAAAGGCCTGTGAAATGCAGTTTCTTTGCAGGCCTTATCTGGCTGAAGTAGAACTTCTGCTCTGCGTGTGCTACATTGCCCTAGAGCTGAAAGGCACAGCGTGCAGGCTTCTTTCCAAAGGGCGAGTTGGGCCCCAAAGCATCTTGCTTCCAGCTCTTTGGGAAGCTAAGAAACAACTCGCTCTGCACAGTGCTCTTACAGCCTATGGGAACATCTCTTACAAAGGCCTGTGAAACGCAGTTTCTTTGAATGCCTGAGCTGGCTGAAGTAGAACTTCTGCTCTGGGTTGTGCTACAATGCCCTAGAGCTGAAAGGCACAACGTGCAGGCTTCTTTGCAAAGGGCGAGTAGGGCCCCAAAGCATCTTGCTTCCAGCTCTTTGGAAAGCTAAGAAACAACTCGCTGTGCGCAGTGCTCTTACAGCCTACCGGGAACATCTCTTACAAAGGCCTGTGAAACGCAGTTTCTTTGCAGGCCTGAGCTGGCTGAAGTAGAACGTCTGCTCTGGGTGTGCTACATTGGCCTAGAGCTGAAAGGCTCAACGTGCCGGAATCTTTCCAAAGGGCGAGTTGGGCCCCAAAGAATCTTGCTTCCAGCTCTTTGGGAAGCTAAGAAACAACTCGATCTGCACAGTGCTCTTAAAGGCTACGGGAACATCTCTTACAAAGCTCTGTGAAATGCAGTTTCCTTGCATGCCTGAACTGGCTGAAGTAGAACTTCTGCTCTGGGTGTGCTACATTTCCCTAGAGCTGAAAGGCACAACGTGCAGGCTTCTTTCCAAAGGGCGAGTTGGGCCCCAAAGCATCTTGCTTCCAGCTCTTTGGGAAGCTAAGAAACAACTCACTGTGCGCAGTGCTCTTACAGCCTACCGTGAGCATCTCTTACAAAGGCCTGTGAAACGCAGTTTCTTTGCAGGCCGGAGCTGGCTGAAGTAGAACTTCTGCTCTGGGTGTGCTACATTGCCCTAGAGCTGAAAGGCACAAGGTGCAGGCTTCTTTCCAAAGGGCGAGTAGGGCCCCAAAGTATCTTGCTTCCAGCTCCTTGGAAAGCTAAGAAACAACTCGCTCTGCACAGTGCTCTGACAGCCTACCGGGAACATCTCTTACAAAGGCCTGTGAAACGCACTTTCTTTGCAGGCCTGATCTGGCTCAAGTAGAACTTCTGCTCCTCGTGTGCTACATGAACCTAGAGCTGAAAGGCTCAACGTGCAGGCTTCTTTCCAAGGGCGAGATGGGACGCAAAGCATCTTGCTTCCAGCTCTTTGGGAAGCTAAGAAACAACTCGATCTGCACAGTGCTCTTACAGGCTACGGGAACATATCTTACAAAGGCCTGTGAAACGCAGTTTCTTTGCATGCCTGAACTGGCTGAAGTAGAACTTCTGCTCTGGGTGTGCTACATTTCCCTAGAGCTGAAAGGCACAACGTGCAGGCTCTTTCCAAAGGGCGAGTTGGGCCCCAAAGCATCTTGCTTCCAGCTCTTTGGGAAGCTAAGGACCACTCGCTGTGCGCAGTGCTCTTACAGCCTACCGTGAGCATCTCTTACAAAGGCCTGTGAAACGCAGTTTCTTTGCAGGCCTGAGCTGGTTGAAGTAGAACTTCTGCTCTGGGTGTGCTACATTGCCCTAGAGCTGAAAGGCACAACGTGCAGGCTTCTTTCCAAAGAGCGAGTATGGCACCAAAGTATCTTCCTTCCAGGTCTTTGGAAAGCTAAGAAACAACTCGCTCTGCACAGTGCTCTGACAGCCTACCGGGAACATCTCTTACAAAGGCCTGTGAAACGCAGTGTCTTGGCAGGCCTGAGCTGGCTGAAGTAGAACTTCTGCTCTGGGTGTGCTACTTTGCTCTAGAGCTGAAAGGCACAACGTGCAGTCTCCTTTCCAAAGGGCGTGTTGTACGCCAAAGCATCTTGCTTCCAGCTCTTTGGGAAGCTATGAAACAACTCGCTCTGCACTTTTGTTTTACACACTACCGCGAACATGTCTTACAAAGGCCTGTGACACTCAGTTTCTTCCGAGCCGTGATCTCGCTGAAGTAGAACTTCTGCTCTGCCGTGTCCTACAAGGGCATAGAGCTGCAAGGCACAAGGTCCTGCCTAGTTTCCACAAGAGGAGAGAACTCCCTCAGCGTCCAGGTCCCAGCTCTTTGGGCAGGTAAGAAAAAACTAGCTGTGCATAGGGCTCTTTCAGCCAACTGGGAACATGTCTTACAAAGGCCTGTGAAACGCAGTTTCTTTGCAGGCCTGATCTGGCTGAAGTAGAACTTCTGCTCTGTGTGTGCCACATTGCCCTAGAGCTGAAAGGCACAACGTGCAGGCGTCTTTCCAAAGGGCGTGTTTGGCCCCAAAGCATCTTGCTTCCAGTTCTTTGGGAAGCTAAGAAACAACTCGCTCTGCACAGCGCTCTTACAGCCTACCGGGGACATCTCTTACAAAGGCCTGTGAAACGCAGTGTCTTTTCAGGCCTGATCTGGGTGAAGTAGAACTTCTGCTCTGCGTGTGCTGCATTGCCCTAGAGCTGAAAGGCACAACGTGCAGGCTTCTTTCCAAAGGGCGAGTTGGGCCCCAAAGCATCTTGCTTGCAGCTCCTTGGGAAGCTAAGAAACAACTCGCTCTGCACTGTGCTCTTACAGCCTACCGGGAACATCTCTTACAAAGGCCTGTGAAACGCAGTTTCTTTGCAGGCCTGATCTGGCTGAAGTAGAACTTCTGCTCTGGGTGTGCTACATTACCCTAGAGCTGAAAGGCACAACGTGCAGGCTTCTTTCCAAAGGGCGAGTTGGGCCCCAAAGCATCTTGCTTCCAGCTCTTTGGGAAGCTAAGAAACAACTCGCTCTGCACTTTTGTTTTACACACTACCACGAACATGTCTTACAAAGGCCTGTGGAACGCAGTTTCTTCCCAGGCGTGATCTCGCTGAAGTAGAACTTCTGCTCTGCCGTGTCCTACATGGGCCTAGAGCTGCAAGGCACAAGGTCCTGCCTTGTTTCCCCAAGAGGAGAGAACTCCCTCAGCGTCCAGGTCCCAGCTCTTTGGGCAGCTAAGAAAAAACTAGCTCTGCATAGGGCTCTTTCAGCCTACCGGGAACATGTCTTACAAAAGACTGTGAAACGCAGTTTCTTTGCAGGCGTGATCTGGCTGAAGTAGAACTTCTGCTCTGCGTGTCGTACATTGCCCTAGAGCTGAAAGGCACAACGTGCAGGCTTCTTTCCAAAGGGCGAGATGGGCCCCAAAGCATCTTGCTTCCAGCTCTTTGGGAAGCTAAGAAACAACTCGCTCTGCACAGTGCTCTTACAGCCTACCGGGAAAATCTCTTACAAAGGCCTGTGAAACGCAGTTTCTTTGCAGGCCTGATCTGGCTGAAGTAGAACTTCTGCCCTGGGTGTGCTACATTGCCCTAGAGCTGAAAGGCACAACGTGCAGGCTTCTTTCCAAAGGGCGAGTTGGGCCCCAAAGCATCTTGCTTCCAGCTCTTTGGGAAGCTAAGGAACAACTCGCTCTGCACAGTGCTCTTACAGCCTACCGTGAACATCTCTTTCAAAGGCCTGTGGCACGCAGTGTCTTGGCAGGCCTGATCTGGGTGAAGTAGAACTTCTGCTCTGCGTGTGCCACATTGCCCTAGAGCTGAGAGGCACAACGTGCAGGCTTCTTTCCAAAGGGCGAGTTGGGCCCCAAAGCATCTTGCTTCCAGCTCTTTGGGAAGCTAAGAAACAACTCGCTCTGCACTTTTGTTTTACACACTACCGCGAACATGTCTTACAAAGGCCTGTGACACTCAGTTTCTTCCGAGGCGTGATCTCGCTGAAGTAGAACTTCTGCTCTGCCGTGTCCTACAAGGGCATAGAGCTGCAAGGCACAAGGTCCTGCCTAGTTTCCACAAGAGGAGAGAACTCCCTCAGCGTCCAGGTCCCAGCTCTTTGGGCAGGTAAGAAAAAACTAGCTGTGCATAGGGCTCTTTCAGCCTACTGGGAACATGTCTTACAAAGGCCTGTGAAACGCAGTTTCTTTGCAGGCCTGATCTGGCTGAAGTAGAACTTCTGCTCTGTGTGTGCCACATTGCCCTAGAGCTGAAAGGCACAACGTGCAGGCGTCTTTCCAAAGGGCGTGTTTGGCCCCAAAGCATCTTGCTTCCAGTTCTTTGGGAAGCTAAGAAACAACTCGCTCTGCACAGCGCTCTTACAGCCTACAGGGAACATCTCTTACAAAGGCCTGTGAAACGCAGTTTCTTTGCAGGCCTGATCTGGCTGAAGTAGAACTTCTGCTCTGCATGTGCCACATTGCCCTACAGCTGGAAGGCTCAACGTGCAGGCTTCTTTCCAAAGGGCGAGTTGGGCCCCAAAGCATCTTGCTTCCAGCTCTTTGGGATGCTAAGAAACATCTCGCTCTGCACTTTTGTTTTACACACTACTGCGAACATGTCTTACAAAGGCCTGTGAAACGCAGTTTCTTCCCAGGCGTGATCTCGCTGAAGTAGAACTTCTGCTCTGCCGTGTCCTACATGGGCCTAGATCTGCAAGGCACAAGGTCCTGCCTTGTTTCCCCAGGAGGAGAGAACTCCCTCAGCGTCCAGGTCCCAGCTCTTTGGGCAGCTAAGAAAAAACTAGCTCTGCATAGGGCTCTTTGAGCCTACCGGGAACATGTCTTACAAAAGACTGTGAAACGCAGTTTCTTTGCAGGCCTGATCTGGCTGAAGTCGAACTTCTGCTCTGCGTGTGGTACATTGCCCTAGAGCTGAAAGGCACAACGTGCAGGCTTCTTTCCAAAGGGCGAGATGGGCCCCAAAGCATCTTGCTTCCAGCTCTTTGGGAAGCTAAGAAACAACTCGCTCTGCACAGTGCTCTTACAGCCTACTGGGGACATCTCTTACAAAGGCCTGTGAAACGCAGTGTCTTTGCAGGCCTGATCTGGGTGAAGTAGAACTTCTGCTCTGCGTGTGCTGCATTGCCCTAGAGCTGAAAGGCACAACGTGCAGGCTCCTTTCCAAAGGGCGAATTGGGCCCCAAAGCATCTTGCTTGCAGCTCCTTGGAAAGCTAAGAAACAACTCGCTCTGCACAGTGCTCTTACAGCCTACCGGGAACATCTCTTACAAAGGCCTGTGAAACGCTGTTTCTTTGCAGGCCAGATCTGGCTGAAGTGGAAATTCTGCTGTGTGTGTGATACATTGCCCTAGAGCTGAAAGGCACAACGTGCAGGCTTCTTTCCAAATGGTGAGTTGGGGCCCAAAGCATCTTGCTTCCAGCTCTTTGGGAAGCTAAGAAACAACTCGCTCTGCACAGTGCTCTTACAGCCTACCGGGAACATCTCTTCCAAAGGCCTGTGAAACGCAGTTTCCTTGCAGGCCTGATCTGGCTGAAGTAGAACTTCTGCTCTGGATGTGCTACATTGCCCTAGAGCTGAAAGGCACAACGTGCAGGCTTCTTTCCAAAGGGCGAGTTGGGCCCCAAAGCATCTTGCTTCCAGCTCTTTGGGAAGCTAAGAAACAACTCGCTCTGCACTTTTGTTTTACACACTACCGCGAACATGTCTTACAAAGGCCTGTGGAACGCAGATTCTTCCCAGGCGTGATCTCGCTGAAGTAGAACTTCTGCTCTGCCGTGTCCTACATGGGCCTAGAGCTGCAAGGCACAAGGTCCTGCCTTGTTTCCCCAAGAGGAGAGAACTCCCTCAGCGTCCAGGTCCCAGCTCTTTGGGCAGCTAAGAAAAAACTAGCTCTGCATAGGGCTCTTTCAGCCTACCGGGAACATGTCTTACAAAAGACTGTGAAACGCAGTTCATTTGCAGGCGTGATCTGGCTGAAGTAGAACTTCTGCTCTGCGTGTCGTACATTGCCCTAGAGCTGAAAGGCACAACGTGCAGGCTTCTTTCCAAAGGGCGAGATGGGCCCCAAAGCATCTTGCTTCCAGCTCTTTGGGAAGCTAAGAAACAACTCGCTCTGCACAGTGCTCTTACAGCCTACCGGGAAAATCTCTTACAAAGGCCTGTGAAACGCAGTTTCTTTGCAGGCCTGATCTGGCTGAAGTAGAACTTCTGCCCTGGGTGTGCTACATTGCCCTAGAGCTGAAAGGCACAACGTGCAGGCTTCTTTCCAAAGGGCGAGTTGGGCCCCAAAGCATCTTGCTTCCAGCTCTTTGAGAAGCTAAGAAACAACTCGCTCTGCACAGTGCTCTTACAGCCTACCGGGAACATCTCTTTCAAAGGCCTGTGACACGCAGTGTCTTGGCAGGCCTGATCTGGGTGAAGTAGAACTTCTGCTCTGCGTGTGCCACATTGCCCTAGAGCTGAGAGGCACAACGTGCAGGCTTCTTTCCAAAGGGCGAGTTGGGCCCCAAAGCATCTTGCTTGCAGCTCCTTGGGAAGCTAAGAAACAACTCGCTCTGCACAGTGCTCTTACAGCCTACCGTGAGCATCTCTTACAAAGGCCTGTGAAACGCAGTTTCTTTGCAGGCCTGATCTGGCTGAAGTAGAACTTCTGCTCTGGGTGTGCTACATTGCCCTAGAGCTGAAAGGCACAACGTGCAGGCTTCTTTCCAAAGGGCGAGTTGGGCCCCAAAGCATCTTGCTTCCAGCTATTTGGGAAGCTAAGAAACAACTCGCTCTGCACTTTTGTTTTACACACTACCACGAACATGTCTTACAAAGGCCTGTGGAACGCAGTTTCTTCCCAGGCGTGATCTCGCTGAAGTAGAACTTCTGCTCTGCTGTGTCCTACATGGGCCTAGAGCTGCAAGGCACAAGGTCCTGCCTTGTTTCCCCAAGAGGAGAGAACTCCCTCAGCGTCCAGGTCCCAGCTCTTTGGGCAGCTAAGAAAAAACTAGCACTGCATAGGGCTCTTTCAGCCTACCGGGAACATGTCTTACAAAAGACTGTGAAACGCAGTTTCTTTGAAGGCGTGATCTGGCTGAAGTAGAACTTCTGCTCTGCGTGTCGTACATTGCCCTAGAGCTGGAAGGCACAAAGTGCTGTCTTCTTTCCAAAGGGCGAGTTTTGCCCCAAAGCATCTTGCTTCCAGCTCTTTGGGAAGCTAAGAAACAACACGCTCTGCACAGTGCTCTTACAGCCTACTGGGAAAATCTCTTACAAAGGCCTGTGAAACGCAGTTTCTTTGCAGGCCTGATCTGGCTGAAGTAGAACTTCTGCCCTGGGTGTGCTACATTGCCCTAGAGCTGAAAGGCACAACGTGCAGGCTTCTTTCCAAAGGGCGAGTTGGGCCCCAAAGCATCTTGCTTCCAGCTCTTTGGGAAGCTAAGAAACAACTCGCTCTGCACAGTGCTCTTACAGCCTACCGTGAACATCTCTTTCAAAGGCCTGTGACACGCAGTGTCTTGGCAGGCCTGATCTGGGTGAAGTAGAACTTCTGCTCTGCGTGTGCCACATTGCCCTAGAGCTGAGAGGCACAACGTGCAGGCTTCTTTCCAAAGGGCGAGTTGGGCCCCAAAGCATCTTGCTTCCAGCTCTTTGGGAAGCTAAGAAACAACTCGCTCTGCACTTTTGTTTTACACACTACCGCGAACATGTCTTACAAAGGCCTGTGAAACGCAGTTTCTTCCCAGGCATGATCTCGCTGAAGTAGAACTTCTGCTCTGCCGTATCCTACATGGGCCTAGAGCTGCAAGGCACAAGGTCCTGCCTTGTTTCCCCAAGAGGAGAGAACTCCCTCAGCGTCCAGGTCCCAGCTCTTTGGGCAGGTAAGAAAAAACTAGCTCTGCATAGGGCTCTTTCAGCCTACCGGGAACATGTCTTACAAAAGACTGTGAAACGCAGTTTCTTTGCAGGCCTGATCTGGCTGAAGTAGAACTTCTGCTCTGCGTGTGGTACATTGTCCTAGAGCTGAAAGGCACAACGTGCAGGCTTCTTTCCAAAGGGCGAGATGGGCCCCAAAGCATCTTGCTTCCAGCTCTTTGGGAAGCTAAGAAACAACTCGCTCTGCACAGTGCTCTTACAGCCTACCGGGGACATCTCTTACAAAGGCCTGTGAAACGCAGTGTCTTTGCAGGCCTGATCTGGCTGAAGTAGAACTTCTGCTCTGCGTGTGCCACATTGCCCTAGAGCTGAGAGGCACAACGTGCAGGCTTCTTAACAGAGGGCGAGTTGGGCCCCCAAGACTCTTGCTTCCAGCTCTTTGGGAAGCTAAGAAACAACTCGCTCTGCACAGTGCTCTTACAGCCTACCGGGAACATCTCTTCCAAAGGCCTGTGAAACGCAGTTTCCTTGCAGGCCTGATATGGCTGAAGTAGAACTTCGGCTCTGCGTGTGCTACATTGCCCTAGAGCTGAAAGGCACAACGTGCAGGCTTCTTTCCAAAGGGATAGTTGGGCCCCAAAGCCTCTTGCTTCCAGCTCTTTCGGAAGCTAAGAAACAACTCGCTCTGCACAGTGCCCTTCAGCCTACCGGGAACATCTCTTACAAAGGCCTGTGAAACGCAGTTTCTTTGCAGGCCTGATCTGACTGAAGTCGAACTTCTGCTCTGGGTGTGCTACATTGCCCTAGAGCTGAAAGGCACAACGTGCAGGCTTCTTTCCAAAGGGCGAGTTGGGCCCCAAAGCATCTTGCTTCCAGCTCTTTGGGAAGCTAAGAAACAACTCGCTCTGCACTTTTGTTTTACACACTACCACGAACACGTCTTACAAAGGCCTGTGGAACGCAGTTTCTTCCCAGGCGTGATCTCGCTGAAGTAGAACTTCTGCTCTGCCATGTCGTACATGGGCCTGGAGCTGCAAGGCACAAGGTCCTGCCTTGTTTCCCCAAGAGGAGAGAACTCCCTCAGCGTCCAGGTCCCAGCTCTTTGGGCAGCTCAGAAAAAACTAGCTCTGCATAGGGCTCTTTCAGCCTACCGGGAACATCTCTTACAAAAGACTGTGAAACGCAGTTTCTTTGCAGGCGTGATCTGGCTGAAGTAGAACTTCTGCTCTGCGTGTGCTACATTGCCCTAGAGCTGAAAGGCACAACGTGCAGGCTTCTTTCCAAAGGGCGAGATGGGCCCCAAAGCATCTTGCTTCCAGCTCTTTGGGAAGCTAAGAAACAACTCGCTCTGCACAGTGCTCTTACAGCCTACCGGGAACATCTCTTCCAAAGGCCTGTGAAACGCACTTTCTTTGCAGGCCTGATCTGGCTGAAGTAGAACTTCTGCTCTGGGTGTGCTACATTGCCCTAGAGCTGAAAGGCAAAATGTGCAGGCTTCTTTCCCAAGGGGGCCTTGGGCCCGAAAGCATCTTGCTTCCAGCTTTTTGGGAAGCTAAGAAACAACTCGCTCTGCACAGTGCTCTTACAGCCTACCGGAAACATCTCTTACAAAGGCCTGTGAAACGCAGTTTCTCTGCAGGCCTTATCTGGCTGAAGTAGAACTCGGCTTGCGTGTGCTACATTGCACTAGAGCTAAAAGACACTATGTGCAGGCTTCTTTCCAAAGGGCGAGTTGGGCCCCAAAGCATCTTGCTTCCAGCTCTTTGGGAAGCTAAGAAACAAGTCGCTCTGCACAGTGCTCTTACAGCCTACCGGGGACATCTCTTACAAACGCCTGTGAAACGCAGTTTCTTTGCAGGCCTGATCTGGCTGAAGTAGAACTTCTGCTCTGTGTGTGCTACATTGCCCTCGAGCTGAAAGGTTCAACGTGCAGGCTTCTTTCCAAAGGGCGAGTTGGGCCCCAAAGCATCTTGCTTCCAGCTCTTTGGGAAGCTAAGAAACAACTCGCTCTGCACAGCGCTCTTACTGCCTACCGGGAACATCTCTTACAAAGGCCTGTGAAATGCAGTTTCTTTGCTGGCCTGATCTGGTCAAAGTAGAACTTCTGCTCTGTGTGTGCAACATTGCCCTAGAGCTGGAAGGCACAACGTGCAGGCGTCTTTCCAAAGGGCGTGTTTGGCCCCAAAGCATCTTGATTCCAGCTCTTTGGGAAGCTAAGAAACAACTCGCTCTGCACAGCGCTCTTACAGCCTACCGGGAACATCTCTTACAAAGGCCTGTGAAACGCAGTTTCTTTGCAGGCCTGATCTGGCTGAAGTAGAACTTCTGCTCTGCGTGTGCCACATTGCCCTAGAGCTGAGAGGCACAACGTGCAGGCTTCTTTCCAAAGGGCGAGTTGGGCCCCAAAGCATCTTGCTTCCAGCTCTTTGGGAAGCTAAGAAACAACTCGCTCTGCACTTTTGTTTTACACACTACCGCGAACATGTCTTACAAAGGCCTGTGAAACGCAGTTTCTTCCCAGGCATGATCTCGCTGAAGTAGAACTTCTGCTCTGCCGTATCCTACATGGGCCTAGAGCTGCAAGGCACAAGGTCCTGCCTTGTTTCCCCAAGAGGAGAGAACTCCCTCAGCGTTCAGGTCCCAGCTCTTTGGGCAGCTAAGAAAAAACTGGCTCTGCATAGGGCTCTTTCAGCCTACCGGGAACATGTCTTACAAAAGACTGTGAAACGCAGTGTCTTTGCAGGCCTGATCTGGCTGAATTAGAACTGCTGCTCTGCGTGTGGTACATTGCCCTAGAGCTGAAAGGCACAACGTGCAGGCTTCTTTCCAAAGGGCGAGATGGGCCCCAAAGCATCTTGCTTCCAGCTCTTTGGGAAGCTAAGAAACAACTCGCTCTGCACAGTGCTCTTACAGCCTACCGGGGACATCTCTTACAAAGGCCTGTGAAACGCAGTGTCTTGGCAGGCCTTATCTGGGTGAAGTAGAACTTCTGCTCTGCGTGTGCTGCATTGCCCTAGAGCTGAAAGGCACAACGTGCAGGCTTCTTTCCAAAGGGCGAGTTGGGCCCCAAAGCATCTTGCTTCCAGCTATTTGGGAAGCTAAGAAACAACTCGCTCTGCACTTTTGTTTTACACACTACCACGAACATGTCTTACAAAGGCCTGTGGAATGCAGTTTCTTCCCAGGCGTGATCTCGCTGAAGTAGAACTTCTGCTCTGCTGTGTCCTACATGGGCCTAGAGCTGCAAGGCACAAGGTCCTGCCTTGTTTCCCCAAGAGGAGAGAACTCCCTCAGCGTCCAGGTCCCAGGTCTTTGGGCAGCTAAGAAAAAACTAGCACTGCATAGGGCTCTTTCAGCCTACCGGGAACATGTCTTACAAAAGACTGTGAAACGCAGTTTCTTTGAAGGCGTGATCTGGCTGAAGTAGAACTTCTGCTCAGCGTGTCGTACATTGCCCTAGAGCTGAAAGGCACAACGTGCAGGCTTCTTTCCAAAGGGCGAGATGGGCCCCAAAGCATCTTGCTTCCAGCTCTTTGGGAAGCTAAGAAACAACACGCTCTGCACAGTGCTCTTACAGCCTACTGGGAAAATCTCTTACAAAGGCCTGTGAAACGCAGTTTCTTTGCAGGCCTGATCTGGCTGAAGTAGAACTTCTGCCCTGGGTGTGCTACATTGCCCTAGAGCTGAAAGGCACAACGTGCAGGCTTCTTTCCAAAGGGCGAGTTGGGCCCCAAAGCATCTTGCTTCCAGCTCTTTGGGAAGCTAAGAAACAACTCGCTCTGCACAGTGCTCTTACAGCCTACCGGGAACATCTCTTTCAAAGGCCTGTGACACGCAGTGTCTTGGCAGGCCTGATCTGGGTGAAGTAGAACTTCTGCTCTGCGTGTGCCACATTGCCCTAGAGCTGAGAGGCACAACGTGCAGGCTTCTTTCCAAAGGGCGAGTTGGGCCTCAAAGCATCTTTCTTCCAGCTCTTTGGGAAGCTAAGAAACAACTCGCTCTGCACTTTTGTTTTACACACTACCGCGAACATGTCTTACAAAGGCCTGTGAAACGCAGTTTCTTCCCAGGCATGATCTCGCTGAAGTAGAACTTCTGCTCTGCCGTATCCTACATGGGCCTAGAGCTGCAAGGCACAAGGTCCTGCCTTGTTTCCCCAAGAGGAGAGAACTCCCTCAGCGTCCAGGTCCCAACTCTTTGGGCAGCTAAGAAAAAACTAGCTCTGCATAGGGCTCTTTCAGCCTACCGGGAACATGTCTTACAAAAGACTGTGAAACGCAGTTTCTTTGCAGGCCTGATCTGGCTGAAGTAGAACTTCTGCTCTGTGTGTGCCACATTGCCCTAGAGCTGAAAGGCACAACGTGCAGGCGTCTTTCCAAAGGGCGTGTTTGGCCCCAAAGCATCTTGCTTCCAGTTCTTTGGGAAGCTAAGAAACAACTCGCTCTGCACAGTGCTCTTACAGCCTACCGGGAACATCTCTTACAAAGGCCTGTGAAACGCAGTGTCTTTGCAGGCCTGATCTGGGTGAAGTAGAACTTCTGCTCTGCGTGTGCTGCATTGCCCTAGAGCTGGAAGGCACAACGTGCAGGCTTCTTTCCATTGGGCGAGTTGGGCCCCAAAGCATCTTGCTTGCAGCTCCTTGGGAAGCTAAGAAACAACTCGCTCTGCACTTTTGTTTTACACACTACTGCGAACATGTCTTACAAAGGCCTGTGAAACGCAGTTTCTTCCCAGGCGGGATCTCGCTGAAGTAGAACTTCTGCTCTGCCGTGTCCTACATGGGCCTAGATCTGCAAAGGCACAAGGTCCTGCCTTGTTTCCCCAGGAGGAGAGAACTCCCTCAGCGGCCAGGTCCCAGCTCTTTGGGCAGCTAAGAAAAAACTAGCTCTGCATAGGGCTCTTTCAGCCTACCGGGAACATGTCTTACAAAAGACTGTGAAACGCAGTTTCTTTGCAGGCCTGATCTGGCTGAAGTCGAACTTCTGCTCTGCGTGTGGTACATTGCCCTAGAGCTGAAAGGCACAACGTGCAGGCTTCTTTCCAAAGGGCGAGATGGGCCCCAAAGCATCTTGCTTCCAGCTCTTTGGGAAGCTAAGAAACAACTCGCTCTGCACAGTGCTCTTACAGCCTACTGGGGACATCTCTTACAAAGGCCTGTGAAACGCAGTGTCTTTGCAGGCCTGATCTGGGTGAAGTAGAACTTCTGCTCTGCGTGTGCTGCATTGCCCTAGAGCTGAAAGGCACAACGTGCAGGCTCCTTTCCAAAGGGCGAATTGGGCCCCAAAGCATCTTGCTTGCAGCTCCTTGGGAAGCTAAGAAACAACTCGCTCTGCACAGTGCTCTTACAGCCTACCGGGAACATCTCTTACAAAGGCCTGTGAAACGCAGTTTCCTTGCAGGCCTGATCTGGCTGAAGTAGAACTTCGGCTCTGCGTGTGCTACATTGCCCTAGAGCTGAAAGGCACAACGTGCAGGCTTCTTTCCAAAGGGATAGTTGGGCCCCAAAGCCTCTTGCTTCCAGCTCTTTGGGAAGCTAAGAAACAACTCGCTCTGCACAGTGCCCTTCAGCCTACCGGGAACATCTCTTACAAAGGCCTGTGAAACGCAGTTTCTTTGCAGGCCTGATCTGACTGAAGTCGAACTTCTGCTCTGGGTGTGCTACATTGCCCTAGAGCTGAAAGGCACAACGTGCAGGCTTCTTTCCAAAGGGCGAGTTGGGCCCCAAAGCATCTTGCTTCCAGCTCTTTGGGAAGCTAAGAAACAACTCGCTCTGCACTTTTGTTTTACACACTACCACGAACACGACTTACAAAGGCCTGTGGAACGCAGTTTCTTCCCAGGCGTGATCTCGCTGAAGTAGAACTTCTGCTCTGCCGTGTCGTACATGGGCCTAGAGCTGCAAGGCACAAGGTCCTGCCTTGTTTCCCCAAGTTGAGAGAACTCCCTCAGCGTCCAGGTCCCAGCTCTTTGGGCAGCTAAGAAAAAACTAGCTCTGCATAGGGCTCTTTCAGCCTACCGGGAACATGTCTTACAAAAGACTGTGAAACGGAGTTTCTTTGCAGGCGTGATCTGGCTGAAGTCGAACTTCTGCTCTGCGTGTGGTACATTGCCCTAGAGCTGAAAGGCACAACGTGCAGGCTTCTTTCCAAAGGGCGAGATGGGCCCCAAAGCATCTTGCTTCCAGCTCTTTGGGAAGCTAAGAAACAACTCGCTCTGCACTGTGCTCTTACAGCCTACCTGGAAAATCTCTTACAAAGGCCTGTGAAACGCAGTTTCTTTGCAGGCCTGAGCTGGCTGAAGTAGAACTTCTGCCCTGGGTGTGCTACATTGCCCTAGAGCTGAAAGGCACAACGTGCAGGCTTCTTTCCAAAGGGCGAGTTGGGCCCCAAAGCATCTTGCTTCCAGCTCTTTGGGAAGCTAAGAAACAACTCGCTCTGCACAGTGCTCTTACAGCCTACCGGGAACATCTCTTACAAAGGCCTGTGAAACGCACTTTCTTTGCAGGCCTGATCTGGCTGAAGTAGAACTTCTGCTCTGGGTGTGCTACATGGACCTAGAGCTGAAAGGCACAACGTGCAGGCTTCTTTCCAAAGGGGGCGTTGGGCCCGAAAGCATCTTGCTTCCAGCTCTTTGGGAAGCTAAGAAACAACTCGCTCTGCACAGTGCTCTTACAGGCTACCGGGAACATCTCTTACAAAGGCCTGTGAAACGCAGTTTCTCTGCAGGCCTTATCTGGCTGAAGTAGAACTCGGCTTGCGTGTGCTACATTGCACTAGAGCTAAAAGACACTATGTGCAGGCTTCTTTCCAAAGGGCGAGTTGGGCCCCAAAGCATCTTGCTTCCAGCTCTTTGGGAAGCTAAGAAACAACTCGCTCTGCACAGCGCTCTTACTGCCTACCGGGAACATCTCTTACAAAGGCCTGTGAAATGCAGTTTCTTTGCTGGCCTGATCTGGTCAAAGTAGAACTTCTGCTCTTTGTGTGCTACATTGCCCTAGAGCTGGAAGGCACAACGTGCAGGCGTCTTTCCAAAGGGCGTGTTTGGCCCCAAAGCATCTTGATTCCAGTTCTTTGGGAAGCTAAGAAACAACTCGCTCTGCACAGCGCTCTTACAGCCTACCGGGAACATCTCTTACAAAGGCCTGTGAAACGCAGTTTCTTTGCAGGCCTGATCTGGCTGAAGTAGAACTTCTGCTCTGCGTGTGCCACATTGCCCTAGAGCTGAGAGGCACAACGTGCCGGCTTCTTTCCAAAGGGCGAGTTGGGCCCCAAAGCATCTTGCTTCCAGCTCTTTGGGAAGCTAAGAAACAACTCGCTCTGCACTTTTGTTTTACACACTACCGCGAACATGTCTTACAAAGGCCTGTGAAACGCAGTTTCTTCCCAGGCATGATCTCGCTGAAGTAGAACTTCTGCTCTGCCGTATCCTACATGGGCCTAGAGCTGCAAGGCACAAGGTCCTGCCTTGTTTCCCCAAGAGGAGAGAACTCCCTCAGCGTCCAGGTCCCAGCTCTTTGGGCAGCTAAGAAAAAACTAGCTCTGCATAGGGCTCTTTCAGCCTACCGGGAACATGTCTTACAAAAGACTGTGAAACGCAGTTTCTTTGCAGGCCTGATCTGGCTGAAGTAGAACTGCTGCTCTGCGTGTGGTACATTGCCCTAGAGCTGAAAGGCACAACGTGCAGGCTTCTTTCCAAAGGGCGAGATGGGCCCCAAAGCATCTTGCTTCCAGCTCTTTGGGAAGCTAAGAAACAACTCGCTCTGCACAGTGCTCTTACAGACTACCGGGGACATCTCTTACAAAGGCCTGTGAAACGCAGTGTCTTGGCAGGCCTGATCTGGGTGAAGTAGAACTTCTGCTCTGCGTGTGCTGCATTGCCCTAGAGCTGAAAGGCACAACGTGCAGGCTTCTTTCCAAAGGGCGAGTTGGGCCCCAAAGCATCTTGCTTGCAGCTCCTTGGGAAGCTAAGAAACAACTCGCTCTGCACAGTGCTCTTACAGCCTACCGGGAACATCTCTTACAAAGGCCTGTGAAACGCAGTTTCTTTGCAGGCCTGATCTGGCTGAAGTAGAACTTCTGCTCTGGGTGTGCTACATTGCCCTAGAGCTGAAAGGCACAACGTGCAGGCTTCTTTCCAAAGGGCGAGTTGGGCCCCAAAGCATCTTGCTTCCAGCTCTTTGGGAAGCTAAGAAACAACTCGCTCTGCACTTTTGTTTTACACACTACCACGAACACGACTTACAAAGGCCTGTGGAACGCAGTTTCTTCCCAGGCGTGATCTCGCTGAAGTAGAACTTCTGCTCTGCCGTGTCGTACATGGGCCTAGAGCTGCAAGGCACAAGGTCCTGCCTTGTTTCCCCAAGTTGAGAGAACTCCCTCAGCGTCCAGGTCCCAGCTCTTTGGGCAGCTAAGAAAAAACTAGCTCTGCATAGGGCTCTTTCAGCCTACCGGGAACATGTCTTACAAAAGACTGTGAAACGGAGTTTCTTTGCAGGCGTGATCTGGCTGAAGTCGAACTTCTGCTCTGCGTGTGGTACATTGCCCTAGAGCTGAAAGGCACAACGTGCAGGCTTCTTTCCAAAGGGCGAGATGGGCCCCAAAGCATCTTGCTTCCAGCTCTTTGGGAAGCTAAGAAACAACTCGCTCTGCACTGTGCTCTTACAGCCTACCTGGAAAATCTCTTACAAAGGCCTGTGAAACGCAGTTTCTTTGCAGGCCTGAGCTGGCTGAAGTAGAACTTCTGCCCTGGGTGTGCTACATTGCCCTAGAGCTGAAAGGCACAACGTGCAGGCTTCTTTCCAAAGGGCGAGTTGGGCCCCAAAGCATCTTGCTTCCAGCTCTTTGGGAAGCTAAGAAACAACTCGCTCTGCACAGTGCTCTTACAGCCTACCGGGAACATCTCTTACAAAGGCCTGTGAAACGCACTTTCTTTGCAGGCCTGATCTGGCTGAAGTAGAACTTCTGCTCTGGGTGTGCTACATGGACCTAGAGCTGAAAGGCACAACGTGCAGGCTTCTTTCCAAAGGGGGCGTTGGGCCCGAAAGCATCTTGCTTCCAGCTCTTTGGGAAGCTAAGAAACAACTCGCTCTGCACAGTGCTCTTACAGGCTACCGGGAACATCTCTTACAAAGGCCTGTGAAACGCAGTTTCTCTGCAGGCCTTATCTGGCTGAAGTAGAACTCGGCTTGCGTGTGCTACATTGCACTAGAGCTAAAAGACACTATGTGCAGGCTTCTTTCCAAAGGGCGAGTTGGGCCCCAAAGCATCTTGCTTCCAGCTCTTTGGGAAGCTAAGAAACAACTCGCTCTGCACAGCGCTCTTACTGCCTACCGGGAACATCTCTTACAAAGGCCTGTGAAATGCAGTTTCTTTGCTGGCCTGATCTGGTCAAAGTAGAACTTCTGCTCTTTGTGTGCTACATTGCCCTAGAGCTGGAAGGCACAACGTGCAGGCGTCTTTCCAAAGGGCGTGTTTGGCCCCAAAGCATCTTGATTCCAGTTCTTTGGGAAGCTAAGAAACAACTCGCTCTGCACAGCGCTCTTACAGCCTACCGGGAACATCTCTTACAAAGGCCTGTGAAACGCAGTTTCTTTGCAGGCCTGATCTGGCTGAAGTAGAACTTCTGCTCTGCGTGTGCCACATTGCCCTAGAGCTGAGAGGCACAACGTGCCGGCTTCTTTCCAAAGGGCGAGTTGGGCCCCAAAGCATCTTGCTTCCAGCTCTTTGGGAAGCTAAGAAACAACTCGCTCTGCACTTTTGTTTTACACACTACCGCGAACATGTCTTACAAAGGCCTGTGAAACGCAGTTTCTTCCCAGGCATGATCTCGCTGAAGTAGAACTTCTGCTCTGCCGTATCCTACATGGGCCTAGAGCTGCAAGGCACAAGGTCCTGCCTTGTTTCCCCAAGAGGAGAGAACTCCCTCAGCGTCCAGGTCCCAGCTCTTTGGGCAGCTAAGAAAAAACTAGCTCTGCATAGGGCTCTTTCAGCCTACCGGGAACATGTCTTACAAAAGACTGTGAAACGCAGTTTCTTTGCAGGCCTGATCTGGCTGAAGTAGAACTGCTGCTCTGCGTGTGGTACATTGCCCTAGAGCTGAAAGGCACAACGTGCAGGCTTCTTTCCAAAGGGCGAGATGGGCCCCAAAGCATCTTGCTTCCAGCTCTTTGGGAAGCTAAGAAACAACTCGCTCTGCACAGTGCTCTTACAGACTACCGGGGACATCTCTTACAAAGGCCTGTGAAACGCAGTGTCTTGGCAGGCCTGATCTGGGTGAAGTAGAACTTCTGCTCTGCGTGTGCTGCATTGCCCTAGAGCTGAAAGGCACAACGTGCAGGCTTCTTTCCAAAGGGCGAGTTGGGCCCCAAAGCATCTTGCTTGCAGCTCCTTGGGAAGCTAAGAAACAACTCGCTCTGCACAGTGCTCTTACAGCCTACCGGGAACATCTCTTACAAAGGCCTGTGAAACGCAGTTTCTTTGCAGGCCTGATCTGGCTGAAGTAGAACTTCTGCTCTGGGTGTGCTACATTGCCCTAGAGCTGAAAGGCACAACGTGCAGGCTTCTTTCCAAAGGGCGAGTTGGGCCCCAAAGCATCTTGCTTCCAGCTCTTTGGGAAGCTATGAAACAACTCGCTCTGCACTTTTGTTTTACACACTACCGCGAACATGTCTTACAAAGGCCTGTGACACTCAGTTTCTTCCGAGGCGTGATCTCGCTGAAGTAGAACTTCTGCTCTGCCGTGTCCTACAAGGGCATAGAGCTGCAAGGCACAAGGTCCTGCCTAGTTTCCACAAGAGGAGAGAACTCCCTCAGCGTCCAGGTCCCAGCTCTTTGGGCAGGTAAGAAAAAACTAGCTGTGCATAGGGCTCTTTCAGCCTACTGGGAACATGTCTTACAAAGGCCTGTGAAACGCAGTTTCTTTGCAGGCCTCATCTGGCTGAAGTAGATCTTCTTCTCTCTGTGTGCCACATTGCCCTAGAGCTGAAAGGCATAACGTGCAGTCTCCTTTTCAAAGGGCGTGTTTGGCCCCAAAGCATCTTGCTTCCAGCTCTTTGGGAAGCTAAGAAACAACTCGCTCTGCACAGGGCTGTTACAGGCTACCGGGAACATCTCTTACAAAGGCCTGTGAAACGCAGTTTCTTTGCAGGCCTGATCTGGCTGAAGTAGAACTTCTGCTCTGCATGTGCCACATTGCCCTACAGCTGGAAGGCTCAACGTGCAGGCTTCTTTCCAAAGGGCGAGTTGGGCCCCAAAGCATCTTGCTTCCAGCTCTTTGGGATGCTAAGAAACATCTCGCTCTGCACTTTTGTTTTACACACTACTGCGAACATGTCTTACAAAGGCCTGTGGAACGCAGTTTCTTCCCAGGCGTGATCTCGCTGAAGTAGAACTTCTGCTCTGCCGTGTCCTACATGGGCCTAGAGCTGCAAGGCACAAGGTCCTGCCTTGTTTCCCCAAGAGGAGAGAACTCCCTCAGCGTCCAGGTCCCAGCTCTTTGGGCAGCTAAGAAAAAACTAGCTCTGCATAGGGCTCTATCAGCCTACCGGGAACATGTCTTACAAAAGACT